>NC_092372.1:29027533-29392533 GCF_030028105.1 Mobula birostris | reverse complement strand
CACAAATCAATAGTAAATATTAAAAATTTAAATTATAAATCATAAATAGAAAATAGAAAAGGGAAAGTAAGGTAGTGCAAAAAAACTGAGAGGCAGGTCTGGATATTTGGGGGGTACGGCCCAGATCCGGGTCATGATCTGTTCAGCAGTCTTATCGCAATTGGAAAGAAGCTGTTCCCAAATCTGGCCATATGAGTCTTCAAGCTCCTGAGCCTTCTCCCGGAGGGAAGAGGGGTGAAAAGTGTGTTGGCTGGGTGGGTTGTGTCCTTGATTATCCTGGCAGCACTGCTCCGACAGCGTGCGGTGTAAAGTGAGTTCAAGGACGGAAGATTGGTTGTGTAATGTGCTGCGCTGTGTTCATGATCTTCTGCAGCTTTGTCCAGTCTTGGACAAGACAACTTCCATACCAGGTTGTGGTGCACCCTAGAAGAATGCTTTCTATGGTGCATCTATAAAAATTAGTGAGGATTTTGGGGGACAGGCCAAATTTCTTTAGCATTCTTAGGAAGTAAAGGTGCTGGTGGGCCTTCTTGGCAGTGGACTCTGCTTGGTTGGACCAAGTCAGGTCATTTGTGATATTGACCCCAAGGAACTTAAAGCTTTTGACCTGTTCCACTTGCGCACCACCAATGTAAATGGGGTTGTGCAGTCCGCTACTCCTTCTGAAGTCAATAACCAATTCCTTCATCTTGCTGACGTTGAGGGATAGGCTATTGTCTTCACACCATGCCACCAGGTTCTTAAATTCCTCTCTGTACTCAAACTCATCATTACCCGAGATACGGCCTACAATTGTGGTGTCATCAGCAAACTTATATATTGAGTTCGATGGAAACTTGCTACACAATCAATCACAATGAAATGAAAACAGAAAGTTTGGAAATGCAGTATTTGTGGAGGGAGAAAACAAGTTAAAATTTCAGATCAATGACATTCCATCATAAAAGTCAGAAATCAAAAGTATTTGAAGTTCTGGAGAGAACAAGGAATGAAAGTGATGGGAACAGAGATCAAGAGGGATCAAATGACCTAAATGGGGTTGCAAGCCCAGAGAAGAAAGTGGGGGCTTGCTATGCACAGCTGCGCTACCTGGATGAGATGTAAATCAAGCAAGGTGAATGCAAGTGGAGAAGAGAAATAATAGAAACGAGACTGAAACTATGAGATACAAAACAATGCAGGTGTAGATCAGAAATTTGACAGAGAATGTAGGAAGTACTCAGCAGGTCAGGCATCTTCTGTGGAGAAAAGTAACTCTGTCTACACTTCTCACTGCTTCAGGAATGCAGCCAGCATAATCAAAGACATTATTCACCCTGAACATTCTCTCCTCTCCCCCTCTTCCATAGAGCACGTAGCACCAGGCTCACGGAGAGCTTCTACCCCACTGTTATAAGAGTATTAAACAGTGCAATAAGCTGGAATCTTGATCTTATAATCTACTTGTTAGAATTTTGCACCCGATTGTTTACCTACATTGCACCCGATTGTTTACCTACATTGCACAGTCTCTGTAGCAGCCACACTTTATTCTACAAAGTACGTTGTTATTGTTTCACCTTGTTCTACTTCAGTGCTCAGTGTGGTAATTTCCCTAATGTTTGTCCCATTCCCAGCTGGGAAGTGGCTACACAGCCCGTCATACCAGTTTAGCATCCAACATTTCTAACACTTAGAGTTCTCCCATGCCAGGACCACCAGATTCAAAAACAGTTACTTCCCCCATGGCATCAGTTTGATCAACACCTCCACCCATTAACCCTCCCCACTTTATCACTTCCTGTCAGAGTCACCTTTTGTACAGATATTTCTGTACCTAATATTACTCTGTACCTGCAATTGGTCTATGCATATAAGCTAATCTTGTGTACTTACATTTATTATGTTTCGTGCTCTTTATGGTTATTGTGATTTTGATGCTGCATCGGATCCAGAGAAACAATCATTTGTTCGCCTTTACTCTTATGTACTGAAGAATGACAATAAATACTTGCGAATTTTAAATCCTGAATCTTGATCTGTGAGAGCAGTACGCAGGACAAGCTTTCCACTGTAACTCGGTACATATGACAATTATAAGCCAATTTCACTTCTGATAAACAAAAATGATTTTTCATCAGATCTAAGCATTTCTGATACAAACCGGAAAGGTTGGTGGACTGACTTTGTTGAATTTAACATTGTCCTAAAGGGTTGTAACATGCTTACACAGAAGGTGAGATGGTGACTTCACTTTGAGTTTTAAAGGAACAACATAAGATGTTAAGAACAGAATGGTTTGAGACACAAGAGATTGTAGATGCCGGAATCTGTGAAAAAGAAATCAAACTACTGGAGGAAATTAATGGTTCAGGCGGCATCTGTGGTGACAGAGGGCTGGTTGACCTTCCCGGTTCAGTGGTGATGGGAGATAGTCAGTGTAAAAAAAGAGGGAGGGAGGGGAGAGACAGGCAGGTGATGGGTGAAAATAGGTGATCTGGGGATGATAGGTAGATGGAGTCAGACAGGGGAGAGAGAGGTGCAAGATTTGAGACAGAGGTTGGTGAATGATGATGGAAAAAGATTGGACAGATGGAGATAGATGGGGGAGGGGAATATAGAGTTGGAGAATTGGACAAGGGAGAGATGATGGGCAGGAGGTGCCAAGTGGAGGAGGGGATCAAGCAAATCCCTCAGAGTATAAGGGATGTAGGAGTACACTTCAGATACTTCTTCGGCAGATAAGGCAAAGGAGAATCTGAAGAGATTTCATGCTTATATTAATACCAGAAGGAATAGGGCCCTTTTAGAACCAGTGTGGTTGTCCACATATGGAGACATGAGAACTGGGTAAAGTCTTCAATGAGTACTTCTCGTCTATATTTACTTTGGAGAAGATCACTAAGGCTGCAGAATCCATGAAGAGAACAGTAATATCCTGAAATATTATTATTTTAAAATTGTAGGTGTTGGTACTCTTGAGAGGCACAATGGTAGCTATCTCGCCAGGGCCTGACCAAATGTATGCAGCAACAATAACAACAACAAAACGAGCTCCTTTCCACCCACTCACACACAGAAATAGGCCTCCAGTCCCAAGATAGGCCATGTCGGGTCCTGCAGTCCTTGGCCCCAGATTGTCAGATTCATAGACGTAAAGCCTTCACTCTCCATTCGCTAGTCAGGACTCGCAGACTCAGAGATGTCTGGCCTCTGACCTCCGAACAAGTATCCTAGGGGCTTTGGCCTTCAGGCCTTTACCTCCAGATTTACTGACTTCAGCCTTCAGGCCACTACCTCTGGACTTGGCAGGCTCTGTACTTCGACTTTCGGCTTTGCCCTCCAGACTTCACTGACCTCATGGTATCAACCCCAGGGCTCACTGATCGTGGGAGTGACCTTCAGGCCTTGACTCCAGAACTCACCAATCATAGATTTGACCTTTGAACCTCGACTTCCAGACTTGCACATTCCTCCGCCCTTGGTGACCCTGGGGGTCACTGGCCTTCATGATTCCCACCTGTATGTACCTCTGAGCCAGGCCCCAACAACCAGGGGATGGCTGGCCTCTCCATGCCTACCAACACAACCTATAGGATCACTGACCTTCAACTGTGCAGTTCTCCGTCCTGAATACAGTATTCAGTATTACTCTGAACATTGGCTCCTGCTCCTGACTCTTCACTTCCTGCCTCAGACATCTAACTCGCCCTTATCTCTGACCCTAAACCCTAATTTGACTCCTAACTCCCCCACACAGTCTCAATCCAAAACATTCTCTTTTCATTTCTGTCTATCAGTGCTGCCTGACCTGCTGAGTTCCCCCACCGTCCTGTGCCTTACTCCAGATATCAGCATCTGCAATCTCTTTTGTCGAAATGAACATCCATTTATTATCTTTCCCTGCATAGAGACAATGCTGTAAAATCAGATTCCCCTACACATGACACTAGGTTTGATGGCCTTTAGGTGTTCGTGGAAGTTAAATTGTAAACAGATATTTCCTGAAAACTGGTCTCATTTTAACACCTGCTATCCATATAATTTCATAATTCCACAACGATCCCTAACATCTGTAGAACCAGTACAAGATTCCAGATTCAGGAGTTTAAAATGTGATTGAGATACTGACATTAGGATGTTGCTACTTTCTAATGTGCATTATGACAAAACCAAGTGGAAGTGGGCCATCTGTGGGGGGTGAGGGAGGAGATTGCTGAGCCTCTGGCATTGATATTTGCATCGTCAATAGGGACAGGAGAAGAAGACAGGAGGGTTGCAAACGTTGTTCCCTCGTTCAAGAAAGGGAGTAGGGATAACCTGGGAAATTATAGGCCAGCGAGTCTTACTTCAGTGGTGGGCAAGTTGTTGGAGAAGATTCGGAGAAGCAGGATTTATGAGCATTTGGAGAGATATAATCTGATTAGGGATAGTCAGAATGGCTTTGTCAAGGGCAGGTCATGTGTTACAAGCCTGACTGAATTCTTTGAGGATGTAACAAAACGCATTGATGAAGGTAGAGCAGTGGATGGAGTGTATATAGATTTCAGTAAGGCATTTGATAAGGTTCCCCAAGCAAGGCTCATTCAGAAAGTAAGGAGGCATGGAATCCAAGGAGACCTTGCTTTGTGGATCCAAAGTTGGCTTGCCACAGGAGGCAAAGGGTGGTTGTAGATGGTTCATATTTTGCATGGAAGTCAGTGACCAGTGGTGTTCTGCAGCTTCAGGGACCACTCCTCTTTGTGATTGTTATAATGAATTGAATTGAACTGACTTCATTTCTTACATCCTTCACATACATGAGAAGTAAAAATTTTTACATTACGTCTTCATCTAAATGTGCAATGTGCAATCATAGTAATTTATAATCATTTATAATAAATAGAACAGTCAATGTTATATAGAGTACACTCAAATCAGCGTGAGTTCATCAGTCTGATGGCCTGGTGGAAGAAGCTGTCCCGAAGCCTGTTGGTCCTGGCTTTTATGCTGCGATACTGCTTCCTGGATGGTAGCAGCTGGAGTAGGTTGTGGTTGGGATGGCTTGGGTCCCCAGTGATCTTATGGGCCCTTTTTACACATCTGTCCTTGTAAATGTCCTGAATCATGGGAAGTTCACAACTACAGATGCGCTGGGCCGTCCACACCACTCTCTGCAGAGTCCTGCGATTAAGAGAGGTACAGTTCCCATACCAGGCAATGATGCAGCCAGTCAGGATGCTCTCAATTGTGCCCCTGTAGAAAGTTCTTCGGATTTGGGGGCCCATACCAAACTTCCTCAACCGTCTGAGGTGAAAGAGGTGATGTTGTGCCTTTTACACCACACAGCTGGTGTGCACAGACCAGGTGAGGTCCTCGGTGATGTGGATGCCGAAGAACTTGAAGCTGTTTACCCTCTCAACCCCAGATCCATTGATGTTAATTGGGGTTAACCCTATGACTTGGATGAAGAAGCAGAAAGGTGGATTAGTAAGTTTGCTGATGACACAAAGATTGGAGGTGTTGTGGATAGTCTGGAGGGGTGTCAAAGGTTACAGTAGGACATCACAGAAATGGGCTGAGAAGTGGCAGATGGAGTTCAACCCAGATAAGTGTGAAGTGGTTCTTTTTGGAACGTCAAATTTGAAAGCAGAATATAGTATTAATGGTAAGACTCTTGGCAGTGTGGAGGGTCAGAGGGATCTTGGGATCCATGTCGATAGGACACTCAAAGCTGCCGCGCAGACTGACAATGTTGTTAAGAAGGTGTATGGTGTGTTGGCATTCATCAACTGAGGGACTGAGTTCAAGAGCCATGAGGTAATGTTACAGTTATATAAGACTCTGGTTAGACCCCACTTGGAGTACTGTGTTCAGTTCTAGTCACCTCACTTCTGGAAGGATGTGGATACTATAGAAAGAGTGAAGTGGTGATTTACAAGGACGTTGCCTGGATTGGAGAGTGTGCCTTATGAAAATGGGTTGAGTAAACTTGGCCTTTTCTCCTTGGAGTGACGGAGGATGAGAGGTGACTTGATAGAGGTGTATAAGATGATGAGAGGCACTGATTGTGTAGGTACCCAGAGGCTTTTTCCCAGGGTTGAAATGGTTAACACGAGTGGGCATAGTTTTAAGGTGTTTGGAAGTAGGAGCAAGGGGGATGTCAGAGGTAAGTTTTTCAAACAGAGAGTGGTGGGTACGTGGAATGTACTGCCAGCAATGATGGTAGAGACGGATACCATAGGGTCTTTTAAGAGACTCCTAGTTAGATACATGGAGCTTAGAAAATAGAGGGCTATGTGGCAGGGAAATTCTAGGCAGTGTCCAGAGTAGTTTACATGGTTGGCACAATACCGTGGGCCGATGGTCTTGTAATGTGCTGTAGAAGTCTATGTACTATGTTCTGCGTTCTATCTGTTTACCAATGTTTTGGGAAAGGTAGGGATCATTCTATGCTTGAACATGCATAAATTGGAATGTTGGGGGCTGGTGGTGGTGAACGGAAAGAACGAGGTCTGGAAGAGGACCTGGATAGATCAGAAGGCGAGAGGAGAGGACAGAGGGGCATAGAAATTGGAGAAAACAATGTTCATGCTGACAAAGTCACCAAACAATTTACCCAATTTTTAAAATATAAGCTGAACAACAAATTTAATAATGTTACATACTAGAAAACTTGCATCAGATCTTACTCAGTCCTTGCCTAAGCTCTCTGTACAAATACACTTACCTTATTCTTGAAGGAACTCGTTCCACATAATCTTCTGATCCTACCAAACAATCACTGGCTTGTTGATGTAGAGCTGTAGTTCACAGAATTACACATCATGCATTTGTGCAGTTCAAACTTCAGTCAAATCAGCAGTTCAAACCTTTGCTACCACAAAAGCAATAATATTATTGGATTTTATTGGTTTTAAAGTCCTTTGGGTCACCTTGAACTTGTGAAAGTAGATAAATAGATGTAAGTTAGTTCTTCTTTTCTTCATCAACTTGACTGGTTCATGCTGAGTTGGGGTTACTGCTGTGTGCAAGGTCATAGTTAAGTGATTTGGTCACTTCCAAGAAGTGCTCATGGCTCTGGACAAGCAAGAGTACAATGCAGGCGCTACCATTCAAAGATGTGAGCCATCAATTTGTTACAATTAACTTTGTAATTGTGATGAATGGATTAATTTTTGGGATTATGAATATCCTGGAGTCTCCTGCATTTTTCATTACACCTGGTAGTCCCCCTTAGGCCCAAGATTGCCTGCATTTGTATTGGTTTATTCTTGTCACCTGTACCAAGATACAGCAAAAAGCTTGTCTTACATTATCAGGTCAAATCAGTACACAGTGTCTTGAGGTAAAAGAAGGATAAACAATAACATTGCCAAATAAAGTGTAAAAGCTACAGAGAAAGTGCAGTGGAGGAAACAAAAGACTGCAAGATCATAATGAGGTAGATTGTGAGATTAAGTGTCCATACTGTCATTTGAGGTGCATTCAAGAGCTTGATAACATCAGGATAGTAACTCTCCATGGGACAAGGTTTCAGGCTTTTGTATCTTCTGCCTGATGGAAGGTAAAATGTCCAGGGTGGGTGGAGACTCTGAACTGTATACGTACTGAATGCACCTCTGAACTTGTGCATAGGTAGCCAACCCTCCAGCATTGCCTGAAACTTCCAAGAAAATTAAAGTCAAGCCTTAACATGTCAGTGAAAAATTGGGTTGGGGGGTGGGAACATAGGAGCTTTGAATGCAAATAATGGGTGTCTCTTTCAGGTGATTCAAACATGATCATAGAGAAGTAGAACACTACAGCACAGAAACAGCCCTTTGGCCCATCTAGTCTGTGTGAAACTGTTATTTTGCCTAGTTCCATCAACCTGCATCTGGACCATAGCACTCCCTATCCCTCTCATCCATGTACCTATCCTACTGTAAGATGTCATAAAACTTCAGTCATAGAGATATTTATAACAAGGGTAGCTTTGTGATAAATTTGATTCTGATAACTTGTAGAAGCAGAACAATTCACAGCAAATTTATTTCAGTAATATCAACAAGATATTGCATACATAGAGAGCATTTGATATAATAATAATAACAGGCATCACAGTGGTGTAGTGGTTAGCACAACGCTTTGCAATACAGGTGACCTAGGTTCAGTCCCCACTGCTGCCTGTAAGGAGTTTGTATATTCTTGCCGTAACTGCATGGGTTTCCTCTGGGAGCTACGTTTTCCTCCCAGAGTCCAGGTACAGGTTAGAAAGATAGTCAGTCATTGTAAAGTGTCTCATGATTTATTTATTAATTTATTTATTGAGATACAGCACGGAATGGGCCCTGCCGGCCTATTGAGCCACACCACCCAGTAACCCCCAATTTAACCCCAGCCTAATCATGGGATAATTTACAATGACCAATTAACCTACCAACTGGTACTTCTTTGGACTGTGGGAGGAAACCGGAGCACCCGGAGGAAGCCCATGCCTACATACTCCTTACAGGCAGTTGCAGGAATTGTAATTAGGAGGAGACTACATCAGGGGATTGCTGATTGGCGTGGCTCGAGGGCCGGAAGGGCCTATTCCGTGCCGTGCCTCAATAGGTAAATAAATAAACATCCCAAAGCACTTCCCATTAAATTAACTGAGATACTAGGAAAAGTGACTCAACGCTTTCTCAGAGAGACAGACTTTTACAAACATTTTGAAGGAAAAGTTTGAGACATGGAGGTTAGTGAAAGATTTCCAGAGTTCAAGAAATCCATAGCCAATTCACTCTGCAGCAAGACCCAAGGTTGCAAATACTGGAATCTGGAACCAAAAAAAGGCAAACTGCTAGAGGGACTCAGTGGGTCAGGCAGCATCTGTGGAGAGAATTTATTTCAAAAGGAAAAGATATATACAAGAGACTGATCTTACATGCACAATGGAGACAGTGGGGTCAGGTGCACTGGAGGTTGTCGCGTGCAGGATGGCATTCCAATCCCCTTCTTGTCAAACCTTACAAACCTCCCTTTTTGGGGAGGGATGGACTGGCAATATTGCCTGACTTGACCTTGTGGCCTGTTACAGCACGTAAGCCATGGGCTGTTGTTGGCAATGCTGTCTGACTTAGTCTTGTAGCCTGTTGTAGCACGTAAGCCATGCCACAACTGACAGCTGGTCTGGGAGTGGATTTTAGACTGGCATTGTCTCTTGATATTTCTGATAGCTTTATGAAGGTCGTATCTCAATTTCTCGTAAGGATTGTACAGATTGTGGAATCCGATTAGAAAGGAAGGCGAAGAGGAACTAAGTAAGGCAGTCAGGAACAACAGGTAGATGGGGACCCAGTGGGAAGAGTATGTGGATGACGGACAGATCAAGGAGGCAGTGGAGGAAATGAAACTGGAGGGTTGGAGGCTGGGTGTAGTGACTGGAAAAAAAACGAGGTGTGGAAGAGGACCTGAGTAGATCAGGAGATGTGGGGAAAGGATAGAAGGGGATAGAAACTGAAGAACACAATGTTCATGCCATAGGGTTGTAGTCTTCCTAGGCAAAATATGAGGTCCTGTTCCTCTAGTTTGCATTTGGCCTCACCCTGTTAGAAGATGAGGCTGAGATCAGTCAGTGTGGGAATGGAAATGGGAAAGGGAACAGTGACGCAGCTTCACAAATTGGTGTTTATCATTCGTTTGAACTGTGGCACAGATACAGTTACAAACAATCAACAATGCAAGAGGAAAGAATTTCATCTGACAGGCAGAAGAAGTGGTATGTGAAGAGTTGCTGTCAAATCATCTGTATTAATGCAGGGATTGCTGTGGATGAGCAATGACTGATGCAGTGTGATGGAACACAGGGATCTTGGAGTCCACGTCCATAGGTCTTTCAAAGTTGCTCTACAAGTTGATAGGGTGGTTAAGAAGGTATATAGTGTGCAGGCTTTAATAGTTGGGGGGACTGAGTTTGTAACTGTGAGGTAACGTTGCAGCTCTATAAAACTCAGGTTAGACCACACAGAGTATCGGTTCAGCTCTGGTCATCACGTTATAGGAAGGATGTGAAATCCTAAGACAGCATCCAGAAGAGATTTACCATGAAGCTGCCTGGATTGGAGAGTATTTCTTATGAGGAATGGTGGAGCAAACTAGGGCTTTTGTCTATAGAGCAATGGAGGATGAGAGGCAGAGTGGAGTCTCAGAACCTTTTTTTCCAGAGCAGAAGTGGCCGGTGCCAGAGCACATCTGGTAAAGGTGAATGGAGAGGAAAGTTTAAGAAGGTGTTAGAGGTAGGTATTTTACACAGAGAGTAGTAGATGTCTGGAATGCACTGCCGGCAGCAAGTGGGGTGGGGAGTGTGTGGGGTGGTGGTGGCCATAGTAGAAGCCGACACAATAGAGACATTTAAGAGACTTAGATAGGTATATGGTGGGTTATGTGCTGTTCAGGATGGAAGGGTTAGATTGATATTGGAGTAGGTTTATGTAGGCCAGCACAACATCATGGGCCAAAGGTCTGCACTGTGCTGTATTGTTCCATATTGTTCCATGTTCTATGATGCAAAAGGGCTAGAGGAAGAGGGAAAAGACTTCTGGAATATTGTTGGAAGTCTCCCTCAGGACTGTGAGATGTATTAAGATATTTCTCATTTACATAATGAACTCAGTATGATTAATGTATCAGTTATCACTTTCTTGCACCTGGGACAGAAATTATTGATATCTAGAAATTCAAAACTTTATCCATTTCCCCACACTTACTTTAAAATAGGCATTTTGAAATATCTATTCCCCACTCTCCTTCTCCCAGCTTCTCTCTTAATCCGCGCTCATCCATCCAACTGGTTTCACCCTTCACCTTCTAGCTCAATCTCCTTCACCGCCCCCCACATTCTTAATCTGACTTCTTCCCCCTTCCTTTCCAATCCTGACAAAGGGTCCCAGCCTGAAATTCCATTTCCGTGAATGCTGCCTGACCTGCTGAGTTCCTCCAGCATTTTGTGTGTGTTGCCCTGGATTTCCAGCATCTGCAGAATCTCCTGTATTTTAAAGTATTACTTACCCATTAGGGAACTGGTCGCAATGAATGTGATCGAGATTTTGTTGACATTGATCAAATATTCAACAACAGCGAATCATCGTTCAGCTATTACAAGGTTTGATTTCATCCATGTGCATCCATCCATAGTCCTGTGTATTAACTGTGGGTTTCGCATGAGGGGTTGACTACAATTGGTGCAACTGATCAGTGTTTATAGACTTGCCCACATTGTGAAGTTTTAATGAAAATGAGACTGACTGCAACTCCCTGTCTTGGTACATATTTAATAAAATGTGTTCAGATACATTCTTTCAATAAAAGAGTGGTTTGAGTATCTCAGAAAATTCTGATGTCCTGAAATTTTCACACACAACAGTCTCTAGAGTTTACAGCGAATGGTGCGAAAAACAAATATCTTCCAGTGAAACCGCCTTGTTAATGAGAGAGGTCAGACTGGTTCAAGCTGACAGGAAGACAATAATACTCAAATAATCCCGTGTTACAACAGCTGTGTGTAGAAGAGCATCACCGAATGCACAACAAAGCAAACCTGGAAGTGAATGGGCGCAAACGTACAGAAATAGTCAGTAGCCACTTAATTCGGTACCTCCTGTATTTCATAAAGTGGCCACTGAGTGAATACTGTATTCAATCATTAATGAACACCACTAAACATTTTATTACTGCTAATACTACCCAGAAAAAGCCTTTGGGGGAATTTTCATATTTGCATATTTCCACCGATCAGATGGCTCGGAACCGAGGGAAGGCTCTGTGTTCAGCTATGGGAATGCTGAGGATTATATTGTATCTGTGAGGAATTATAACAGATCTGTTGTGCAGCACAACAAAATTTCATTTACAACATGAGATGGATATTCGTGAGAACTTGACCCAGACTGACAAAAGTTGATAACTCTTTTAGTTTTTCACTCCTTACTCTTTTACTGGGCAGCCACCCGGGAGGGAGACACTGAAGTTGGTTTAGTGCCACAGGCGGCTGGGCTGGGTTGGAGGCTGGCCCCACTCGTTAGTGCTACCCTCCGATGCTCACTGGGTTGAAGGTGCGACTGCACTAGCATGTGATGAGGAACTACTGCATATTTATTCCTGCAGCAACGCGGCTCCAGAGCAATCATCCCATGCACCACCAGTCTACAGGACATGACTTGGGCTATATTAATTTTTTGTGACTGTATGATTTGCTGTTACCAGAATTATATGTGCTAGA
Source organism: Mobula birostris (assembly GCF_030028105.1). NCBI lineage: Eukaryota > Metazoa > Chordata > Chondrichthyes > Myliobatiformes > Myliobatidae > Mobula > Mobula birostris. Next base: position 29,380,328 of record NC_092372.1, on the reverse strand, counting down.
TATGACTGTTGGTACTCTGTTTTGCACCTTGACCTTGGAGGAATGTTGCTTCATTTGGCTGTTTTATTGTGCATGGTTAAGTGACAATTAAAATTGAACTTGAACTAATACTCGCGTTAAAACAGTGTGTAGAGCAATGTTATATAACATCCCAATGTACGTTATTTGTAGCTTTCAGCAAGATTTCAGTACCAATTTGAAAGGAATGATTGAACTGTATGGTTCATATTTGAAATAAGTTAACTCCATAAAGATTAATTTGAATAGGCAACTAGCATTTCTGATGTTAGATTCAGAGATTCAAGTAACAGTGTCCAAAACTATGTCTGTTCAGATTTCCAATGCTTTAAATTCAGCCTCATTTACATGGGTGTACCTTTTGTCTGCTAAAGTGCTTAGATTTGTATCAATGATCAAAGTTCAAAGTTCAAACTACATATATGTCACCAAATGTTCATTTTCTTGCAGGCATTCACAATAGAACGAAGAAATACAATAGACTCAATGAAACTCTACACACAAAAACAATCAATGTGCAAAAGAAGATAAACTGTGCAAACATAAAAAAAGCAAATAATAGCGATAGCTAATGAAATAAGATGTGTCTCCTATAACTTACCAATTTTAATCAACCACTAGATTCAGGCATTTTTAGAAACCTTACGATTGGGTTCAATCTCTTTAAGTTAAAATGAAAATAACATTAAGATCAGAAATGACACAAGCTTGCTATGCAAAAATGGAGTAGGGAAATGCATTTGAAATCAGTCTCTCCAGCTATTACTGTGACTGAAAGCCCAAGCATATGTTGAAAGCTTGCTGATTAATGAGTTAGGAACTAATTCTAATCTTAAAGGATAATTTCAAGAATTAAATTCAAAAGTGAATTTCAAAACTCTCTTGTAAGTTATGAAGTCACACCATAATCAAATTGCCCATCTGTAGATGTTAAGTCTTGAGTTATATTTTCCTTCTGATTGTATACTTGAGTCACCAAAGGAACCAGAGCCTTTAACATTAGAGACTGCCCTGTTCATTAGAACTTTAAATAATGCCTTACTAGAAAGATTAATTGACCTATTGCTCAAACATTTACTTGGATCTAGTCCATTCTTTACACTGCTCAGGTTTAAAGAATGTGATTACTTAAGTTCCCATTTCATTTAATTGAGAGGAAGATTACATATCATTTTGCAAGAAACCATCAAGGTTGAAAAGAGCTGTAGTGAAGCTGAGCCAAATTAGTAATCAGTGGTGAGTGTTACAGATTTTTTCAATACACAGCTTATAAAATGATTCAAGGGTTCAAAGGTTCAATGCTTCCATTTAATATCAGAGAGTTTCTACAGTATACAACCTGAAATTCTTCCTCTTCACAGACATCCATAAAATAGAAGAAAAACCCCAAGGAATGAATGACAGGAAAATGTTAGAGCTCCAAAAGCCCCCCTCTCCGCTCCCATGCACAAGCAGCGGTAGAGCATCAATCCGACCCCCCACCTGCCTCAGCAAAAGCATCAGTGTTCCACCACCCACCATGCAAGCAATAGCAAAGCCCCCAAAGAGCTCATGATCTAGCGTGCGTCAAAAACCACTGTTCATCCCAACATTTCAACATGCCAGAGGCTCCCTCTCTCTCCCTCTCTCACTAATGAGAGAGGGGAAGGTATCACTCCTGCCACAGCAAGAGGGCAGACCCATCTTTATCGTCCAACCTCCCATGACACTTCAGTCAGTGACACCGGCAAGGAATCAGTTCGTCCGTGGGACAAATGAGAAGACAATTCCAGGGGAATAAATATAATTTAGTGTACTTCTCATAGAAAACAAATGTTAACTCAAAGCGGAATATATTGTAAGGTTAAATGCTGTTTACTCATGGCTTAAATGAAAGTTTGAATTACTTCCATGTGATTTTGGCCAATTAGGGGGCATAATTTTAAGATGATTGTAGAAGAGTATAGGGGTACTTCAGGGGTTAGTTCTTTACCAAGAGAGTGGTGGTTGAATGGAATGCCCTACCAGGGATGGCAGTAGAGGCAGGTACATTAAGAATATTTAAGAAACTCTTAGGTATGTGGATGATAGAAACATGATAGAAAAGGTTGGCACAACATTGTGGACCAAACGGCTTGTAACATGCAGTAGTGTTCTATATTCTACACCCAAGTTTCTAATCCTGTTTCATCTGAAAAATGCATAATCTGTATAAACTCCTACTCAGAATTCCATGCCCCCTTGGACTTATTCAGCAATGTATGTAACTGTATGATATGTAACTGCTTATACTCGATAACATTGATAATGTAATTACAATCAGATCATCTTTACACATGCCATTTCCAGTATTTTGTAAAGAATTATAAAAATACAAATGTAAATCTGATCAAATATATAAAGAAGATATATAATCTTTATTTTGATCATGGTTTCCCAACCTGGGGTCCACAGAGCCCTTAGTTAATGGTAGGGGTCCATGGCATAAAAAAAGGTTGGGAACCCCTGCTTTAATTATACTTCACCTGAAATTACACTTAGGCTTTTGCATCCTGAAAGTGGCTGCTTGTCCAATTCACAGAAGCATTTGATTGCTGCAAGCTGTCAGGGCTTCCTGGCATGCGGAGACACAGGATACAAGGCTTGAGGCCACTCACAGTACGGCGCCCTCATGGTTTGTCCTTCAGGTACAGCAGGTCGAGTTGGGTGGATGTCCTGTTGAGGAAGGAGACAACAGAGGAACAGTGAGCGGTTGGAATGGCTACCCTGCACATCTGGCTGAATTGTTATCTTTCTCAGATGCTACTTAGCTTCCTCAAACAGTAATTCTTTTCTGTTTCTTCCCCTCAAGGTCCTAAACCTGAACATTGGAGTTATACAGGTAATTATATTTGTCTGATTAGGCAGCCTGATTCTATCTTAATCTTGAGAGTAACATCAAAGGTTAATAATTAATAGCAGCTACTGTTTGTTTGATGTTGTTACATAATTAGATGCAGGAAACAATTGCTTATTAAAGGGCAGTGGTAGGAAATACTCCAGATACTTCTTGATTGCAGAGTTCCTGTTTGAACTACAATCTCCCTAGGTTGCCATATATGACAAGGATAGTTCTGATATTCCTGAGCATATTCTTGCCTTATGCTTTGCATACTGTTTAGTGTTTATGATTTTGGCTAAGCTATGTTTTTAAAAAATAAATAAGTACCATGGTAGATTTATCAGCAATATTGTATCCATTGTCTTTAATGGAGGAATAATATTCAATTTAGAGTCTTAGAGTCATAGAGCACTGCATCACAGAAACAGGCCTTACAGCCTTTCTAGTCCATGCCGAACCATTATTCTTCCAAGTCCCATCAACCCCACCTGGACCAACACCCTCCATACCGCTTCCGTCCATGTATCTATCTAAACTTCTCTTAAATGTTGCAATCAAACCCACATCCACCTCCTCCACTGACTGCTTGTTCCACACTCTCACCACATCCAGCGTGAAGAAATTCCCTCCCCCTCATGTTCCCTTTAAACATTTCAACTTAAAATCACCCTTAACCTATGATAGCTAGCTCTAGTCTCACCCAACCTCAATGGAAGAAGCTTGCTTGCATTAACCCTATCTATACCCCTCCTAATTTTGTATACCTGTATCAAATCTCCCTTCATTCTCACACTCCAAGGAATAAAATCCTAACATATACAACTTTCCCCTGTAACTCAGATTCTCAAGTCCCAGCAAGTTCCTTGTAAATTTATTAAAGTTATTAAAGGTTAGGAATAGTATAATGATTTATGTAACTATAAAATCATACTACTAAGACAGTGATAATACGCATCCAGTTTACTCAGTACATTAAGTACAGCAAATCCAATAAAGGTCTTCTGGTTGATTTTCCTCAGATCAAGACTGGAAGAAAGACTATCATTATTGTGACGGGAAGTCACAATCTCCTATCAATATTGAAACCAGCAAAGCCATGTTCAATAAAAACCTTCCTAAAATCAGACTTGAGGGATATGATTTACCAGAAACAACTTCACTCAATTTAACTAATAATGGACACACAGGTAAGAATGGAAACAGTGCTTTTCCTCTTTGCCCATCATTCGCCAGTTTCACTGAGGGCAGAGGACCAGTCACATGGATAATATGACTGCAATCAAGCCCCTTGTGCTTTAGATAAAAAACAGAATTGATGCAACAATGCCTGTTTAGAGCACCTAATCCTAATATCTCTACATTGTGTGAACAATTTGATTTAAGCAAAACACATACATAACAATGAATGTATACTCAGTGGCCACTTTATTTGGTACACCTGAACCTCTGCTCATTAATGCAAATATATAATCAGCCAATCATTGGCAGTAACTCAATGCATAAAAGCATGCAGACATGGTTCAGTTGTTGTTCAGACCAAGCATCAGAATGGGGAAGAAATGTGACCTAAGTGACTTTGACCGTGGAATGATTGTTGGTGCCAGATGGGGTAGTTTGAGTATCTCAGAAACAGCCGATCTCCTGGTATTTTCACGCACAACATGGAGTTACAGAGAATGGTGTGAAAAACAAAAAACATCCAATGAGCGACAGTTCTGTGGGCAAAAACACCTTGTTAATGAGAGAGGTCAGTGAAGAATGGCCCTACTGGTTTAAGCGTACAGGAAGGTGACAGTAACTCAAATGACAATGTTTTCCAGCAGTGGTGTGCAGATGAGCATCTCTGAGTGCGTAACATATCAACCTCGAAATGGACGGGCTACAGCAGCAAGAAATCCACACTGGGTTCCACTCCTGTATCCAGTAAACTGGTGCTGAGTATAGCATCTCTCAAAAATGTTTAGAGATCGTGAGTTTCAAATTACAGCAGTTTATTCATTTTTTATCAGCCTGAGAGGATGAAAGAAGGACCTTTCATTTGAACATATTCATTTATCTCACATTTATTCCATATCATCAACATCCTTAGCAAAAAGCAATCTATTTGCCTTTTCAATTACTCTATGCATTCATTGGATCTAAATAAACATCTTTTCCCTACTCAAAACAGAGTCACTTACTTGATACTACTGGGAAGGAGCACTTTATGGAAAGAATATTTCCTCAAATATTTTTCCCTTAGGAAGAAATATCGCGTTTGCTGTGAATGATTAAAAACCATTGAATAAAAAGCAATTTTTTACACACTGTATCCATTTTATATTGTGTTGGACATGGCTTGAGGCTGAATAAACGTAACCTAACACCTTTGTTTCACTGTGTTCAGGAAATGTAAAAGCATGACTTTGCATTAAATATGAATAGAAGCATTGTAACTTAGACAATACACATGGAAGGGCAAATAGCAAATCTTCAGTGGAATATAGAATTGCCTTTCTCATAACCTCTATGTCACATTCACAGATCTAAATATTTATGTAACCCTTATACATGAAAGAACCAAGAGTTCTTTTTATCTCCCCTGCTGTTGGTATCTAAAAAATATTTATTTATTTAATTATAAGTCTAACTGCTGTTTCTGAATCTACCAGAACGTTTTCCCACATAACATTAACTAAAGATGCCCACCGCTCCCTCTAATTCTGGTGTCTTCCCTGTTGCTGGTGCATTGTGAGGGGCATCAACATCAAAAAGTGATGGTATGAATTCATTAGCTACAACCTGTTAAAGCTTTCATGCATTTCCACACTCTATCTGACAGCTACTCACTCACTCCATGCTTATCCCTTAGCTGTTTCTTTACGTCCTTCTCAGAATTCGCGAACGCACCAAAACTTGCATTTGTAACACATTTCATTATAATATACTGTCCTCCCCATCACTTTACTTGAAGACCAAATTTTGTCTTCCAGTCCTATAAGCCAGGGTTTGGCAGCCTTTTTTATGCTGCCAACCATTAACCGAGGGGTCTGTGGACCCTTGCTATAGGCAATGAAGTAGATAAACAACAAATCATTTTACAGATTGTTAACTTGCTGTATTCATCACTGACTTGTTGTATGTAACATGGCAGTTTATGAAGGAAGTTAACTAATCAATTGAACAAAAGTGTGTGCAGGTTTGTGTGAAGGGCACACGCCCGCTGGGCCAGGTGGCCTAATTTTATGCCATGTAAAATTCTTTGCTAAGGTTTGGTAATGGCTCAAGATTCGAGATTAAATTTGTACAATTTGTGAAAGTTATTGAAATTTCAATTAATCCAACAACTTTTTTATCTCTCTGACAAGGTTGACTTTAGTTTTTACTAACACATGTACTGAAGCATGTCTAGAACAGAAGCATTGTTTAATTCTAGATTTCTGTCAGCACGATTTTAAAGTGTTAGACTGACAGAGTCTTCACATATGGTTTGGTTATGGGTTATGCACTTTGATAGGATTTTTTTGCACGTTTGCAGGAAGTAAAATAAAAGTATCGATTTTTTTTTGCAAATGAGAAGAAAAGTTTTCTGAGAAACTTCAGAAATAAGTTCCAAGGGACTTGGGAGTTCAAATTCAGGATTTCCTTAAGGTTAACTTCCAGGTTGAGTGGGTAGTAAAGAAAGCAAATGCAATGTTAGAACACATTAGAAAATATAACATTAAGGATGTATTGCTGAGGCTTTATATGGCTTTGGTCAGACTGCAGTTAGAATATTGTGAGGAATTTTCAGCCCCATATCTAAAGAAGGATGTAGTGGTCCTAGAGAGGGTCCATAGGAGGTTCACAATATTGATCCCAGGAATGAAAGTCTTAATATATGTTTGATAACTCTGTTTGATAACCCTGACCATGGAGTTCAGAAGGATATTGGGGAAGTCCTATTGAAATCTACCAGATACTGAAAGGCCTATATAAGGCGGACTTGGACAGGATGTTTCCATTAGATGGAGAGTTTAGAGTTTATGGCACAGCCTCAGAATAAAGGTGCAAGCTGGAAGGTAATAAATCTGTCAATTCATTGCCACAGAGAGTTATGGTAGCCAAGTCACTGGATATATTTAAGTCCGAGATTGATACGTTCTTGAAGGGAAAAAGGGTTAAGGTTTATAGGCAACACACATAAAAGTTGCTGGTGAACGCAGAAGGCCAGGCAGCATCTCTAGGAAGAGGTGCAGTCGACGTTTCAGGCCGAGACCCTTCGTCAGAAGATTTATAGGGTCAAGATGGGAGAAGGGGAAATGAATAAAAATTAATCAGCCGTGATTGAATGTCAGATCAGACCTGGTATGGCGAATGGCTGAATTCTGCTCCTATATCTTATGGTCTTATGGTTTCCCTACAGGTTAGTGGAAAAGGCTGATAATACTGTTCTGCTTTTGTTTTTCAAGTTAAACTTTCCCTCCCAAATTCAATGGCCATAAGCAGTGGGTTGTCACAGATCTATCTTGCAGCTCAGCTGCATTTTCACTGGGGATCAGAGGGCTCTCCAGGGTCAGAGCACACAGTGGATGGTACACAGTATGCTGCTGAGGTAAGGAATACAAGCATTTGATCTTGTGTTAGATAAAATTCGGTAAACTACTGTATTTTGACAATCCTCGCAGAAATTTGCACCCATCGACCTCCCCACCATCAGCCAATGATACCTCTAGACCTCTAGACCTCCTGATCCATCTGAACACCACTGACTGTTACCTTGCCTCAGGATTCCTGTCAGAATCTTTGCACTTCAGGTACTGGTTCTGACTCGAATTGGGAAGAATTCCATGAAATATATATCTTTTTAAATGAGGCTAATTAATGTTAACATAGTGAAAATTAAAACAGCACACCAGTAGAGACTGGGAATCTGAAATAACAATGGCACACACAACAAGGAAACAGAGTTAATGCTTCAGATCTTCAGAACTGGGTTTCTTTGTAACCTTGTTAAAACCTGGACAGATTTAGGAGCTGCAACACCGCATAGGTTTTTTTTTATCCCTAGGGCTTCCCCAGATTGATTCTCTAAGCCTCTGCTGAGAATGATTCTATAGCTGCAAACCAGAAAGCAGCCAGTCATATGATTGTGCAGTAAAAGTCATCCTTAAAGTTCATCCTCTTACAGCTACAGAATTCCTCTGTTTCCACCAATCACCCACCAGCCTCTGTCTAAATTCCCGACTCACCCTCCCCCACCAGGCTCTATCGGCCCATCAAGCCTTACCTAACCTGGTTCCATCCATCATCTACCAGCCCCGTCGCCTCCCTCCCTCTCACCTCTTTATACTGATCATCTTTCCTCTACACCAGCAGGTTCCCAACTTGAGGTCCAGGGATCCCTCGGTTAACGGTTAGGCTCCATGACATAAAGATGGTTGGGAACCCTTATTTTACACACTGTGTCGCAATACAAGACATAACCATCCCTCCACTTACTTATGTTGCCTGATCTATGGGGATCTTTCAATTGGTTGCTTTTTGATATTAAAAGAATATATTTGAATATGCAGATAAAAAACCTTTTGAATGTTGAAAGGCCTTGATAGAGTGGATGTGGGGAGGATGTTTCCTACGATGAGGGAGTCTAAGACCATAGGATAGAGCCTCAAATAAAGGGACGTCCTTTTAGAATGGAGATTAGGAAGAATTTCTTCAGCCAGAGAGTAGTGAATCCGTGGAATTCGTTGCCACAGGCGGCTGTGGAGACCTGACAAAGTGCCCGGTGAGGCTTGGAAATGAGTGAGCAGTCTATTTAAGTATACAGCTGCACTGTTTGTACATGTAGTCTTACTCAGACCATTAATCATAGCCACTATCATAACAATATGCAGTGCATAAAGCCACACTTGAATCGTAAGTGAGATGTTCACAGAGGTAACTCGTTCTCCTTAATACTTCAGATGCATGTTGTTCATTATGCTTCCAAATATGGAAGTTTTGAAGATGCAGCGATGCAAGCAGATGGTCTTGCTGTTCTGGCAGTTCTATTTCAGGTAAGATGTCATCAATACATCATTTACTTAATCATTTCAAGATCTTTATTAACAGATTTTAAATCTCTTTCCCTCCCGATTCATTGTGAATTCAAACACATTTTCTTCAACCCTCAAGCTTTCAAAAGCTGTTTGAAGAAGTGCTACGAAAAATCAGTGCTGGTTCTGATTTTTTGTGATATGTAATGCAAGGAGTAGCCTTGTGCTCACAGCTCAGTTGAAAATAGCACACCGGCTTAACTATTTCGAGTCCACTCACATCGACTGAAAGTCACATTTCATTTGCCATCCTTAAAATTTTAAGGAATGTATGGTTTCCAAAGTTGTCCTTGTATTGTTGCAAAGCATTAGCCTTGTACACTAATCATGGGATTTTCCTGATTCTCCAGTGTTTTGGGAATGCAATACTGAATGCAGTCACCTTAGACCTCAAGACAGCTTCAGTATGATATCCTTCACCACTAGTACATACACCTCAGCCACTCCTCTCCACAGCCACTCAGTGATGCACTATCAATTACCCCAAAAGACTGGAAGTAGAGTAAATACTGAAAGGCTTTTATTAACAGTAAAATGGGACCTCGTCCATGCTGAATATCTGCCCTGGACTGAGGGGAGGAGCAGTGGCATAATCGCCTTTATTCAGGGTCTGTGGGAGGAGCCACAGGAGCAGTCAGTAGAGGGGCGTGTCCAGACAGGTAACCCAGTTACAACATATATATATGGTTTACTGCACTCAGCACCCTTCATCTCCCCTTGCACTGCCATTTTACACTTACACTCCACACTTAATGTCTACATTGACACAGTCACTGTCCTACTGTGTTTCCTTATGTCTTGCCAAGAAGAGTTCCTCTTATCAAGAGTCACTTTTTCGCTTTTATCATATTCTGCAGAGCCACCTTCTCTACTGATAACCCTGCACCTACTGATGGTAATACCTATAATCGCTCAATGTATATAAGCAAATCTTGTGTATCTATGGCCAGATCAGTTATTTGTACATTGTATTTATAGAATTGCATTTTGTATTTATAATTGCTATGATTTTTTGTTTGTTTTCATATTGCAACTTTAGATAATTAGATAATCGGCTCTTTGTTGCTCAGGATTTTGAAAGGAATTCAGGATTATGTTGCTTTAGCAGTTGCTGCAACAAAGACAAGCTGTAAAAGTGGCCAGCCACTTCAATTCCTCTTCCCATTCCCATTCCGACATGTCAGTGCATGGCTTCCTCTATTGCTGCAATGAGGCCACACTCAGATTGGAGGAGCAACACTTTATATTCTGTCTGGGTAGCCTCCAAACTGATGGCATGAACATTGATTTCTCTCATTTAAACAATTACCATCACCCCTCTCCTTCACCATTCCTTATCATCTCCTTAACTGCCCATCACCTCCCACTGGTGATCCTCCGCCTTATTTTTCTTTCATGGTCTTCTATCCTCTCCTATCAGATTTCCCTCTCCTCCAGCCCTTTATCTATTTCACCAATCAACTTCCCAGCTCTTTACTTCACCCCCTCCCCCTCTCCTGGTTTCACCTCTCATCTACCACCTTATACTTCTTCCTCCCCTCCCCCCCCACCTTCTTACTCTAACATCTCCCCTTCCTTTCAAGTCCTAAAGAAGAGTCTCGTCCCGAAACGTCGATTGTACTCTTTTCCATAGATGCTGCCTGGCTTGCTGAGTTCCTCCAGCATTTTGTGTGTGTTGCTTTAAAAGGGTGGGTTTAACTGCTATGCATATCATATATGGACAGGATAACCAATGAAGAAGTTCTACAGAGAACGAAAACAAAAACATACATTCCTTAAAAAATCAGAAAAAAGGCCATCAAAATTCTTTGGACACACCATGTGAAGAGAGACATTAGAACATTTAGTTACAACTGGAAAGCTGGAAGGGAAAAGAAGCAGAGGCAGACAGACAATGAAAATGATAGATGGAATAACATCATGGTTAGAAACAGAGGAGGCAACAACTAAAATTCAGAGGGTCAGGGACCGTGACAGATGGAGAGACATGATCGTCCACGTCGAATGGCAGGGCACCTGAATGAATGAATTAACTGCTTAATCTGTAGAGTATATAGATCAACATTTCCACAATATAAACATAACACCTTCAAAACACAGTGAGAAACCATACATCCTATGTCCCATTGCTATATATGAGAAATCAGAAAAGCTAACTCAGTATGTTGAGGTATCTCAGTTTCCCAGAGAAGTGATATCTACATCCCAGTTTTACAAGAACTGTTTTACAACCAGAACTATTTCATCATATACTGTAAGTGGAATAAGCATTTGGCACAGAATCTTGCTCACTTAAGCACAAGTTTAAAGGGACTCTGGTTCATAATGACACCACAGTAAAATAATATACCGATTAGAAAATGCCACCCCTTTCTCAGTTAAAATCTGTTCCTCATATGTCCTTGGCATGCCATTAGCAAAATATGTTTTTGTCATCTACTGTATATCAACCATGAATAATGTGGAAACCGGATCAGCTAAATTTGAAGGTGATACCAAGATTGGAGGCATAGTGGACAGAGGAAGACTATCAAAGCTTGCAGTGGCATCAGGACAAGCTAGAAAAATGGGCTGAGGAACAGCAGATGGAATTTAATGCAGAAGGGTGTGAGATGTTGCACTTTGGGAGGACAAACCAGGGTAAGACATATACAGTGAATGGTAGGAAACTGAACAGTGCTGTACAACAAAGGGAGCTGGGCTTACAGATCCATAATTCCTTGAAAGTGGAGTCACAGGTAGATAGTATTGTAAAGAGAGCTTTTGGTACATAGGCCTTCATAAATTGAGTACAGGAGTTGGGATGTTATTTTGAAGTTACATAAGACATTGGTGAGGCCAGATTTGGAGTATTGTGTGTGTTCTGGTCACCTGCCTACAGGAAAGCTATCGGTAAGATTGAAAAAGTACAGGGAAAATTTACAAGGATGATGCTGAGACATGTGGGTCTGAATTATAGGGAAAGGTTGAATAGGTTAGGAATTTAGCTGCTGCTTGTGTATGGGAGAGGTGAGCTGGGGGGGGGCTTTGGGGTTCTAACGTTTAACTGTCATTCATTCTTCGGGGCACTCTGTTTTCATGGATGTTTGTGAAGAAAAAGAATTTCAGGATGTATATTGTTTACATTTCTCTGACATTAAGTGTACCTATTGAACCTATTTATTCCCTGGAGCATAGGAGAATGATAGGAGATTTGATAGAGGTATACAAAATTATGGGGGGTATAGATAAGATAAATACAAACAGACTTTTTCCATTGAGCTTTGGTGAAAGTAGACTAGAGGTGATAGGTTAAGAATGAAAGGTGAAATATTTAAGGGGAACCTGAGGGCAAACTTTTTCACTCAGAGTTTGGTGGGATTGTGGAATGGACTGCCAGCAGAAGTGGTGGATACAAGTTTGATTTCATCTTTTAAGAGAGCTTTGGGTAAATACATGGATGGGAGGGGTATGGAGGGTTATGGTCCAGGTGCAGGTCAGTGGGACCAGGCAAAATAACAGTTCAGCGTGGACTAGAGGGGTCAAAGGGTATTTTTTCTGTTCTATGTTCCTTTCTTTCATTAAGGCAATTCTTAACAGCTAATGATTGACTGAGCTTTTGATTATTTATCCAACTGTCTTCTTTTATGGTATGCTGATCATACTGTATGTGTTGGTAAGATTTCTAGAGATGCTTTTCGCTTTACTTTATACTTTATTGTCGCCAAACAATTGATACTAGAACATACAATCATCACAGCGATATTTGATTCTGCACTGCGCGCTCCGTTGGACATCATGTTACAAAACGACAGCATTTCCCCAAGTATAAGCTATTTATCTGATGATAGCTTGGAATGAAGATATGTGTTCTATATGCCAGACTGATAATTGTTTCAATGTTCTTATTTTGCAGGAGGGACCACAAGACAATAAAAATTACAATCCCATTTTTGATAAACTTGAAGATATTTCTGAAGAAGGTAATTGCATACTTGCTCTGTTGATCAAGAATAACTATCTCTTCATGTTTTTGTATAGACAACTGCAGTTTCTACACAAATTACGTTTATTTTCTCTCCTTCCCATATTAGCAAGGCATTTGAATTCAATTAATTCTTTTGCTGCAAAGTGTAATTCCTTACATGACATGGTGAACAAAATTTTCAGAAGCTTATATGCCCTAAGATGTTATCAGAGACATTTGATAAAAGGTGAGGAGGAATTTCTTTAGGTAGCGGGTGGTGACTCCCTGGAATTCATTGCCATAGACAGCTGTGGAGGCCACGTCATTTTGTATATTTAAAGCAGAGGTTGATAGCTTCTTGATTATTAAGGAAGCAAATGTTACGGGTAGAAGGCAGGAGAATGAGTTTGAGAGGGATTATAAACCAGCTATGATGGAATGATGGAGCGAACTTGATAGGCCAAAGAGCCCAGTTTTGTTCTTATGTCTTATGGTCTTATTTTAAAACTTACTTCTTTCACTTTGTACTCGAGTAGACCTACTGAGTTCATCCAGCATTTTCATATGTTGCTCTTCATTTTTCTAATTGTGTTCCTTCTTGTAAAAGTTGTGTATTTGTATTGTATTTATTTTATTTCTTATATCCAAGGGGGTAAAAATCTTTATGTTGTATCTCCATCGTTATGTACAAGCAATAAGGAAGGAAAATGTGGGAGGATATTGCCCAAACACTAAGACTGTATACATAATTGTTTCATATACATGTATGTACGGACAGATATGCAATCAGATCAATGTGAATTGATAAATCTGATGGCCTGGTGAAAGAAGCTGTCCCAGAGCCTGTTGGTCCTGGCCTTAATGCTACAGTACCGTTTGCCAGACAGTAGCAGCTGAAACAGTTTGTGGTTGGGATGGCTGGAGTCCCTGATGATCCTCCGGGCACGTTTTACACACCTGCTGGTATAAATGCCCTGTATAGAGGAAGGTTCACATCCATAGGTGCACTGGACTGTCAGCACCATTCTGCGCAATGCCCTGTGGTTGAGGGTAGCACAGTTCCTGTACCAGCCAGTGACACGGCCAGTCAAGATGCTCTCAATGGTGCCCCTGTCAAAAGTCCTGAGGATCTGGGGATTCTTGTCAAACTTCTTCAGCCGTCTGAGGTGAAATAGATGCTGTTGTGCTTTTTTCACCACACAGCCAGTGTGTACAGTCCAGGTGTGATTCCTGGTGATGTGTACGCCAAGGAACTTGAAACTATTCACCCTCTCAACTACAGTTTATAATTTATGCTTACTTTATATTTTTCTTGTGAATGTTGCTAATATGATGCATGGTTCCTGTGATGTTGTTGCAAGTTTTTCAATGCACCTGTATACAATATTTGTGCATATGACGGTAAATCTGACTTGAACTTTGACTGTCGGCTTGCACTAGTCCTGACACTGGGTTGGAACGTCCACATGTTCTCAGTTGCTGATCAACCCTGCAGCCAACTTGCCAACAATCTCAAGAACGTACAGAAAGTGAAGTACTGTTAATGTTTGAAGTTTGAATTTGGCAGGATTCTTAGCAGTGTGGAGGATCAGAGGTATCTTGGAGTCTACATCCATAGATCGCTCAGATTTTCCCTGCAAGTTGATAGAGTGGTTAAGAAGGCGTATTATGGAGTGCTGACCTTCATTAATCAGGGGATTGAGTTCAAGGAGCACAAGGTAATGTTGCAGCTCTTTAAATCTTTGGTTAGGCCACACTTGGAACATTGTGTTCAGTTTTGGTCACCTCATTGTAGGAAGGATATGGAGCTTGAGAGAGGTTGCAGAGGAGATTTACCAGGATGCCGCTTGGCTTAGAGAACATGTCTTCTGAGGGAATGTTCAGCAAATTGGCGCTTTCTTCTTTGGAGTGAAGGAGGGTGAGACATTTCTTGATAGAGGTGTATAGATGATAAGGGGCATAGACAGAGTGGACAAACTGTGCCTTTTCTAACTCAATTCATGTGATCTTTGTTTGAAGTACGCTAGGATATTTAGGGATTTGATTGGTAATTAAGTGACCTTAATGAAATTAGAAGTGATCTTATTTTGCCTTTTGTAAAACTATTTTTCTTAAATATAGGTCCAACTCATAAATAATTCATAAGGAGAATGAGGGGAGATTTGATAGAGGTATACAAAATTATGAGGGTGTAGATAGGGTAAATGCAAGCCAGCTTTTTTTTCTGCTGAGGATGGGTGAAATTTCAACCAGAGTTCATGGGTTAAGGGTGAAAGGTGAACTGTTAAAGAGGAACATGAGGGAAAACCTCTCCATTCAGAGGGTGGTGAGAGTGTGGAACGAACTGCCAGCGGAAGTGGTGGATGAAAGTTTGATTTCAAAATTTAAGAATAATTTGGATAGGTACATGGATGGGAGGGGGTTATGGAGGGCTAGGGTCCTGATCCAAGTCGATGAGACTAGGCAGGGTAATAGTTCAGTGTGGTCTAGGTGGGTCAAAGAGCCTGTTTCCGTGCTGTAGTGTTCTACAACTCAGTAACTCTGTAAGGTCATGGAGTGCTATAGCAGAGGAAGATCTTGGTGAATCTTCTCCACATTCTCCTCAGTGCAACCACAATGCATCATGAGCATAGCGTAGTGATTAGCACAACACTTTACAGAACCAGCAGTCCTGGGTCAAGTCCTGCCGCTGTCTATGAAGAGTTTGTATGTTCACCCTGTGACCGCGTGGGTTTCCTCCGGGTGCACTGGTTTCCTCCCACAGTCCAAAGACGCACTGGTTGAGAGGTTAGTTGGTTATTATAAATTTTCCCATGATTAGGCTAGTGTTAAATCGGTGGTTGTTGGGCGGTGCAGCTCGAAGAGCTGGAAGGGCTTATTCTTCACTGTATCTCCGTAAATTAAAAAAAATTTTTAAATATCCTTCCTGTAGTGCTGTAACCAGAGCTACATCCAATATTCAAGTGCAGTCTAACCAGTGTTCTTTAAATTTGCAACACAATACCTCGACTTTTATACTCTGAGCCTTTCTCTTTGACAATGATCATGCCAGGTACCTTCACTGCCCTACTTTCCCATGCTGCCACTATCAGGGAACTATGAATCTGAAACACAAGTCCCACTCGACATCAGGATTTCCCTGCTCAAAACTATACAGATAGTCCCCAAAGATCGTCTGCCTTTCAAAATGTATGCAATTCCTATCCCTTAGAATTTTCTCCAAAATTTACCTTAAGTGGCATTGGCCTGTAGTTACCTGGTTCAACCCTGCTGCCCTTTTTAAATAAAGGAACATCATTAGAATTCAGCCAGCTCCATCACAGGCACAAACCTCCCCACCACCAAGGACATCTTCAAGAAATAGTGCCTCAGGAAAGTGACATCCATCACTAAGAACCATCACCTTCTGGGAAACGCTCATTATTTCCACTGGGGAGGAGGTACAGGAGTCTGAAGACCCACAATCAATGATTCAGGAACAGTTTCCCACTATTGTCAGATTTCATGAACTCATGAACACCGTTTTCTTCCCTTTTTTTTGCACTGTTTGTTTTTGTAATTTTTATCTCTCTACACTGCAAGTGAGGGCAATAAATCTGATTCAGTTTTTCTCTAGATTTAGCTTTTGCTCACGTTCTTAGGCTTTCCTTGACTCACAGATTTCTTTTGTATTTAATGTCTTATACCTTCCACTATCACAGACCTTTGCTGATTATATTGTTTCCTCCATCTTTGACCTGTCTCTATACTGATTTGAAACAGCTTTAATGTTTCCCCCAATCAATTGAGAGATTCCCAACCTGAGATGTATTTTTTGATTGATGCTGTTTGGCCTGCTATGTATTTCTAACACTTCTATTTTATAGTATCCAAATTGAACCTAAGATATTCTATTTTGCATACGCTGGCTATATCCCAAACTCCAGTCATTTCTAATTCCTCACACGCTTACCCCGCCATCTCCCAACATGTAATATATTTTGCAACACCTCCAGATTAGACTCGTCCAGTTTTCTCTTTGTGGGTTCTCATCCTCTGTAAACTTTAATTTAACAAAATATCAATGTACATATCCTATCCTGCATTGTAGAAGGCTGTGGACCAAATGCTGCTGAATAGAATGAGTATAGATGAGTGCAGAATAATTGACATGGACTTGGTCGGCTGAAGTGGCTTCTTCTATGTTGTTTGACTTTTTGACTCACAGTCAAGGATCGCCTCTTGGCTAAGATGACATCCTTCAGGCTCTTTTCTGTGAATGACCATTAGAAAACATATCGAAATATAAGATATTCCTGATTTCTCCCTCAGCTGTAAAGGATTCTTAACACTGCAAATCAAATAGTCCTTGCTTCTCTTTGGCCTCTTACGCGAGGTAAGCGGCAGCAATCGTGGAAATACACAGCTCTTCATGATATCCTCAAGGCATCTGAAGTAGACCTGTTACACAAATCCATTTGCCTGATATTGGCATTCATGGGTTGTGCTGTGATGCTATACGCCATAACCACACAAGCAGTAATCACCTTGTAACTTGCTTCTCAGAATCACATATTGATGTTTCCAGTCAGAGTTAGAGAGCTCAACAGCACAGAAACAGGCCCTTTGCCCCACCTAGTCCACGCTGACCTATTTTTCTGCCTAGTCCCATCTATCCACACCTGTGGTCCACAGACGTCCACCCCCTCTCATCCATGTACCTATTCAAACCTGTCTTAAATGTTGCATTGAAACCCGTGTCCACCACTTCTACAGGCACCTTGTTCCACACTTGCACCACCTGCAGAGTGAAGAAGTTCCCCCTCAGAGTGCACTTAAATATTTCACCTTTCACCCTAAACCTATGACCTCCACCCAACCTCATAATGAAAAGCCTGCCTGCATTCACTCTATCTAAGCCTCTCATGATCTTCTATACCTCTATAAGATTTCCCCTCATTCTCCTGCACTCCAGGGAATAAAGTCCGAACCTGTTCAACCTTTCCCTAGAAACTCAAGTCCTCAAGTCCGTGTTTCAGATGTGGTTGGATTTTTATTTTGAAGGTACATTGACTAAAGGTTCATCTGTGAATGATAAATAGGAAAGTGAACAGAAAACCAACTGGTTGGCAATTTAAAAATGCATTCCAACATCACACTAAGAGAAAAATGGAGCATATCAGATTTCATGGACTTCTACTAATTCTCTGATAAGGAAAAAATTTTCATCAGCCCTAAGTGAAGCAAAATTGAATCCCAAAGATCTTAAGCCCAGATTTTTTGAAGTAAAATTCATGGAGTGCTTTATAGTCAAGGCACATTATTAATTGCTTGAACCTGAAAGTGTTTTACCATAAGCACAAAAAATTTCTGCAGTCGATGTTTCGGGCCAAAACTGGAAAGGAAGCGGGCAGGAGCCCGAATAAGAAGGTAGGGGGATGAGGAGCTCCAAAATATTGAATGTTTATTCCTCTCCATAGATACTGTCTAATCTGCTGATTTCTTCCATCATCTTGAGTGTGTTGTTCAGGAGTTTACCATAATTGGCTGAGTTCCCTTTTGTGATTCACTTTAATCATTTAAAATGTTCTGCTATCTGATGGCAGTGCATGGTGCTATGGTTCAAAAGTTATCAGGAACATCTGATAAGTTCGTATTAGCCAACTTCGCATTATTTGAAGCAGTGAGCAGTGGTGCTAGGATCGCCTAAGATAAAACTGCAGCAAAAATAGCAAATCATCTTAAAAGCAACAGAGCAAACAGTATCGACAGGGTGACAAATATCAAGGTAATTGGAACAATAGGACCATTGTTGTCTCAGCCATATAAATGCGGCCAATAATTCACAGTGTCCGACAATCAGGTAACTTAAACCTTGGCCAAAGACTTGTGATTTTGTGATTGACGGAAATGCACCTAAGGAACCAGAAACTGTGTGTAATGATTGGGAGGAAGTTGGTGGAGTGCTTACCTAAGAATGGAATTTACTTTGATCTTCTGCCTAGGTCATATCGCGATTTATTTTCCCACTTAGCCTCTCTTACTTCATCCTCTTTCTCTTAAATTATTCCTGTTTAAAATTATATTCATTCGATGCTCTTCCAGTTCTGAGGGATGATCAAAGTGAAATAGTAAATTGAATATTCTCCTCACAGACGCTGCTTGACCTCATAAGTGTTCCAAGAATTTTCCGCTTTTGATTCATGGAACAAGGAACATTACAGCATAGTACAGGCTCATAGGCCCACGATGCTGTGCTGACCTTTTAGCCTTCTCTGAGATCAATCTAACCCTTCATTTTCCTTTCATCTTTGTGCCTATCTAAGATTCTGCAAAATGTCCCCAATGTATCTGTCTATACCACTATCCCTGGCAGTCCACCCCATGCTCTTGCTACTTGGTAAATCAGAATCAGGTTTATTATTACTGATGAATGCCCTGAAATTTGTTGTTTTGTAGCAGCAGTACAGTGCAATACATAAAATATATTATAAATTACAATAGGATTATATATATATATAATAATGCAAAAAGAGAGTAAGATATAGTGAGATAATGTTCATGGATTGGTTCATTGTCCATTCAGAAATCTGATAGTGTGTAGAAGTTCCCAGCCTGGGGTCCATTGACCCCACAGTTAATGGTAAGGCTTAAAGCTTCATGGCATAAAAAAGTTGGAACCTGTGGTGTAAAGTTGAGTGTGTCTTCAGGCTCCTGTATTTCTTCCCAGATGGTAGTAATGATGTTCCTGAATTCCCATCAGAACTTACTTGTACTAGTTTTCATGTCTCTCACCACAGTTACATCTACGTCAGGAGAACCCCCATGGAAATTAATGGGCATCACGTTACAACTGCAAACTATTTTCCGATACCTGTATCCGTTTCTAAGCCACGTATTTTTATCTGCTTTTGGTCCAAAGACTGCTCCCTTCTAAAACCTGTCCAGTGACCCATTCTGTGTGACTGGCAATAGGACTTCCTTCCTCATCCCAAACAAAGCAAGAAAGTACAATGATATGCAGTTTAATGTTTTAGAATAGTTCCAGGTTTGGAAAAGATTTTTGTTTTTGACCGGATGATGAGGCTGAGAAACCTTAGCTAAGAAAGCAGAATTTCCTATTTTTTGAAGAAGCAAGTGGAGCTGTTTTGAGTTTAAATGGAGCAGATTGGTTCTATCAGACGACCAGACTGGAAAGGTGGGAAATGGAAATAGATTTGTTTCTTTCTCTAGCTTTGAGTACACATTGATACTGTAGCTGAGTCAAACATATTTTATTGATAAGGTCATTCGTGTTCCATTAGCTATGTGACAATTGTGTTTGAGTTTAGGACGGTAACGAATGTTGATAATAAATGCCAGCATTATGTAGTGCTGATGTTTTAGATAACATCGCGTTCTCAATGAAAATAGCCACTAGGTTGAGGCAATGACTTTCCATAATGCTCAATGGAATCTTTATTGGTGTATGATTAATTAAGCATGTCACAGCACAATCAAGAGATTTAATCAGAAGTTACAGATTCCTTCAAGGTAACTTTAGTGCATTGTGTTCTTCTTGTAACTAAGTTGGTAAATTGGTTTATTTTTGTCACATGTACCAAGGTGAAAAAAATTTGTTTTGCATGCCATACTTACAGAGCATTTCATTTAAACAGTGCAAACAAAATAATAACAGAGTGCAGAATGAAGTTTTGAGATTGTCAGGTACAATGTTGTGGTCATCACTAAATCATTGCTGGAGAATGGTTGTAGTTGGAAGCTGAATGTCAAGGTTACACGTTGTATCAGAGGGATAGGAAGGTAGGTAGAGGGGGTGGCGTGGCTCTGCTGGAAAAGAATGGCATCAAATCAGTAGAAAGATGTGACAAAGGATCAGAAGATAGTGAATCCTTGTGGGTTGAGTTAAGAAACTGCAATGGTAAAAGAACTCTGATGGCAGTTATACACAGATCTCCCAACAGTAGCTGGGAGATGGACCACAGATTACAACAGGAAATAGAAAAGGCGTATCAAAAGGGCAATGTTATGATAGTCATAGGAAAATCAGGTTGGAAATAGAACTCAAGAGGATGAATTTGTTGAATGTCTATCAGAGGCTTTTTAGTGCAGTTTGTCGTTGAGCCTACTAGGGGATCAGCTATACTGGATTTGGTGTTGTGAAATGAACCAGAGGTGATTAAGGAGCTGAAGATAAAAGAACCTTTAGGAGACAGTGATCACAATATGATAGAGTTCAACTTGAAATTTGATAGGGAGAAAGTAAAGTCTGACGTAGCAGTATTTCAGTGGAGTAAAGGAAATTACAGTGGTATGAGAGAGGAGTTGGCCAAAGTAAATTGGAAGGAGATGCTGGCAGGGATAACAGCAGAGCAGCAATGGCATGAATTTCTGGGAAAAGTGAGGAAGGTGCAGGATAGATGTATTCCAAAAATGAAAAAATACTCAAATGGCAAAATAGTACAACCATGGCTGACAAGGGAAGTCAACGTTAGTAAAAGCAAAAGAGAGGGCATATGGCAAAGAAAACAAAAGTGGGAAGACAGAGGATCGGGAAGCTTTTAAAACCCTACAGAGAGCAACCAAAAGAATCATTAAGAGGGAAAAGATTAAATATAAAAGCAAGCTAGCAAACAATATCAAAGTGGATAGCAAAAGCTTTTTCAAGTGTGTAAAGAATAAAAGAGGGGGGATATAGGACCACTAGAAAATGAGGCTAGAGAAATAATAGCGGGGACCAATGAGATGGCAGATGAACTAAATGAGCATTTTGTATCAGTCGTCACTGTGGAAGTCACTAGCAGTGTGCCAGATATTGAAGGGTGTGAGGGAAGAGAAGAGAGTGCAGTTACTATTACAAAGAAGAAAGTGCTCAAGAAGCTGAAAGACCAAAGGGTACATAAGTCACCCAGACCAGATGAAAGAGGTAGCAGTGGAGACATTACTAATAACCTTTCAAAAACCTTTGGATTCTGGCATGGGGCCAGAGAACTGGAAAATTGCAATATCACTCCACTGTTTAAGAAAGGAGGAAGGCAACAGAAAGGAAATTACAAACCAGTTAGCCTGATCTCAGTGTTTGGAAAGATGTTGGAATCAATTGTTAAGGATGAGGTGACGGAGTACTTGGTGACACAGGACACGATAGTACAAAGTTAGCATGGTTTCCTTCAGGGAAAATCTTGCCTGACGAACCTGTTGGAATTCCTTGAGGAGATTACATGTAGGATAGATAAAGGGAGTGTAGTGGATGTTGTATATCTGGACTTTCAGAAGACATTTGTCAAGGTGCTACACATGAGGCTACTTACCAAGTTACGAGCCCAAGGTATTACAGGAAAGTTACTGGCATAGTTAGAACATTGTCTGATTGGAAGAAGGTAGCAAGTGGGAATAAAAGGATCCTTTCCTGGTTGGCTGCCAGTTGACAAGTGGTGTTCTGCAGGGGTTGATATTGGGACCACTTCTTTTTATGCTGTATATCAATGATTTAGATAATGGAATAAATGGTTTTGTTGCCAAGTTTGCAGATGATACAAAGATTGGTGGAGGGGCAGGTAGTGTTGAGGAAACAGGTAGGCTGCAGAAGGACAGATTAGGAGAATAGGCAAGAAGGTGGTAGATGAAATACAATGTTGGAAAATGCATCGTCATGCACTTTGGTAGTAGAAGTAAATATGCAGACTAATTTTTAAATGGGGAGAAAACCCAAAAATCTGAGGTACAAAGGGACTTGAGAGTCCTTGTGCAGAACACCCTAAAGGCTAACTTGCAGCTTTGGTTGGTGGTAAGGAAGGCAAAGCAATTTTGCATTCATTTTAAGAGGTCTTGAATACAAGATGTGATGTGATGCTGAGGCTTCATAAGGCACTGGTGAGGCCTCACCTTGAGTATTGTGAACAGTTTTGGTCTCCTCATCTAAGAAAAAATGTGCTGGCATTGGAGAGTGTTCAGAGGAGGTTCAGAAGGATGATTTCTGGAATTGAAGGGTTATCATATGAGGAAAGTTTAATAGTTCTAGGTCTGTAGTTGCTGGCATTTAGAAGGTTGGGGGAGGATCTCACTGAAACCTCTCGAATGTTGAAAGACTTGGACAGAGTTGATGTTTCCCATTGTGGAGGAGTCTAGGACAAGAGGGCATAACGATAGGATAGAGGGGCGTCCATTTAAAACAGAGATGTGGATAAATTTCTTTAGCCTAAAGGTGGTGAATTTGTGGAATTTATTACACAGGCAACTGTAGAGGCCAGGTCATTGGCTGTATTTAAGGCAGAACTTGATAGGTTCTTTATCGGACATGGCAAAGGTTACAGGGAGCAGGCTGAGGAGTGGGGGTGAGGGGAGGAAAAAGGATCAGCCATGATTGAACAGCGGAACAGCCTCGATGGACCAAATGGCCTAATTCTGCTCCTATGTCTTATGGTCTTATCTTATGGTTTCGGTTACAGAGAAAATGCAGTGCAGGTAGACAATAAGACGTAAGGCCATAACGAGGTAGATGGTGAGGTCAAGAGTCTATTTTATCCTCCTAGGGGACCTTTTAATAGTTTAATAACGGCAGGATAGAAGTGTTTTTGACCCTGGCGGCAAGTGCTTTCAGGCGTTTGTATCTTTTGCCATGTGGGGTGGGGGGAGAAGAGAGAATGTTTGGGGTTTTGGGATATGTTGGCTGCTTCATTGAGACAGTAAGGAGTACAGACAAAGTCCTTGAAAGAGAGGTTGGTTTCCATGATGTGCTGAGCTGTGTCCACCATATTTGGCTTTCTTACAGTCACATGCAGAGCAGTTACCTTATTCAACCGTGATGATTCCAGACAGGATGCTTTCTATGGTACATCAATTAGGAAAAGTTGAGAGTCAAAGGCAGCATGCCAAATTTCTTAAGCCTCCTGAGGAGGTGAAGGCACTGGTGAGCTTTCGACAATGGCATCTATGTGATTGAACCAGGACAGGATATTGGTAATGTTCACTTGTAGGACCTTGAAACTTTCAACTCTCTCAACCTCAGTACTGTCAATCCAAACTCGATGAGACTCGATGGGCCGAATGGCCGACTTCTGCTCCTTTGTTTTATGGTCTCAAACAGGATTGTTTACACCAGCACTTTCCTGAAGTCAATGGCCAGCTCTTTTGTTTTGTTACCATCGAGGAAAAGGTTGAGGGACTGATTGTGGTCTGTTGATCAGTAAGTCAATGATCCAGTTGCAAAAAGAGATGTTGAATCAAAATTCTAGGAGTTTGGAGATGAGTTTGCTTGGAATTATAGTGTTGAAGGTGGAGCTGTAGTCAATAATAGTAGTCTGCTAAACTGTGAGTACAATTTAAACCAATCTAGACATAAACACAAGTGATTCTGCAGATGCTGGAAATCTAGAACAACACACACAAAATGCTGGAGGAACTCAGCAAGTCAGGCAGTATTTATGGAGGAGAATAAATAGTCGACATTTTGGGCTGAGACCCTTCATCAGGACTAGAAAGGAAAGGAACAGAAGCAAGAATAAGAAGGTGGGGGAGGGGGAGGTGAAGGGGTACAGGCTAGAAGGTGAGGCCAGGTAAGGAGAAAGGTGGGTGGGTGGAGGAAAAGGGACATGATTGGACATGCATCATCATAGTACTTCTTCAATATTGTGGCAATTAATGCCAAACTTATTTATTTCCAAAAATGGATTTTGGAGTGTTTCTGGAGGCGACTACATCAGACACAGGTGTCAGTGCCCAGTGATGGCAAACCTAAACTGCAGTCCTTCCCCACGCTGTGCCAGCCTTCACTGTGCCCCTTTGCATGTGGTCCTCTACCCTTTGATGATTCAGGTGGTAACACTCACCGCAACACACACAAAATGCTGGAGGAACTCAATAGGTCAGGCAGCATCTATGGAGAGAAATGAACAGTTGACATTTCAAGCCAAGGGGCTTCATCAGGACAGCAAAGGATAGGGGCAGAAGGTAGCATTGGTAGCGTTCCCCAAAGGACATCATGTTGTACTTGAAGACCCACAAGTTTCAGACAGGCCAAAGTTAATTTTCACTGAATTGATGACCTTTCAGGAGCATTTGATGTTTGTCTCAAGTTAAAGTTCAAATTTGTCTTTGCCATAGGCATGCATACACAGCGTTATAGCTTCTGTAACTGATAGCACTGACTGGAAATGTTTTCCAGATTCCTTGCCTCTTCACCCAGCTCTGAGGAGCTGTTGGAAATAGAATTATGCGATGGTCTCAGATTTCCTTTCCCTCCTTGTGGACGTAATGAGTTTCCTTTCAATATCTTGCTTCTGAAATATTGTGATTGTTAGCTTCCATTACTTTGATGTTGCAGGTCTCCTTTGAGTTCCAAAATATTGTCTATGACACTTGCAGATACTTATGGAGCCAATTCACATAGGTTAAAACGTTGGTGAGGATGTTGACTGTTTGCCGTGAACATTCATAGGAAGCCTGAGAACAAGCAGGGCAAGTGGTACCAGTCAACGTGTATACTAATCTGAAGCCAAAGCTGCTGTTTTGGGCCTCAGTGCTCTCTCCTAACCTGGCATATCTTCAATACACTCAGCACCATGAAGGATCTTCCAACAGTCTTATTAAAATCAATTATCCAATACTTACAGCAAGTGGATAATTCCATCCATTGGCATGATTCTATGTGTGTCTGGTAATTTTCAAGTTGTTAAAGTCTACAGAGCATGGTGTAGCAGATGCCGAAAGTCTTTGTCTTGACAAACTGGAAGCTGAAGATCGAAGTCCAGAGGTAAAAAGCTCAAAAGGTCATAGACTGAGTGAGTTTGGAGGAAGAGGACCGAAGGTCGACTCTGCGTGTCCAGTCCAGGGACTGGATGTTGAAGGCTGGGGCCAAGGACTGGAGGCCTGGAGGCAGTCTCTCCTGGGATTGGAGGCCTCTGTGCATGTGTGTGAGGGAGAAGGTGGGAAAGGGGCTTGGCACCAGAATATGTGGCAACACTTGCGGGCTGCCCCCAGTGTGTTGGTTGTTAATGCAAATGGGAATTACACAGTATGCATGACAAATAAATCTCAGTCTGAATTTAGGGTCTCTGCTCAACTCATGTTGTTCAAGTCATGGGTGTTTCAATGCACCATAAAATGGGGAAAGAATGGAGGACTGTTGGTGAACTGAAACACAGTAAGATGGACAGGAAACCGGTGTGGTGTGCAGAATTGTTTTCTCATGTCACTTCTAATGTCAGGCAGTTGCCTGCTTATCTTGATCAACTTTTACACATGCCTGCAGGGGGTGAAGGGACTGTCCAGCTTACAGGATGTTACAGAGATAAGGTGCACCTTAAGCTCGGACAATGCGTGTACCAGCCCCAAACCAATCATGTAAGCAATCGTTGTGCGGGATCAGTCTTCTGCAACATCATTAGTACAAATTTCAAATTTCAAGGTATATTTATTACAAAAGTAGTGTATGTTACTATATACGATCTTGCAATACCTCTTCTTGCAGGCATTTGCAGGTAAAAAGAATTTCAATAGAATCTTACGAAAAACTATGCATGAACAAAGACTGACGACCAATATGCAAAAGAAGGAAAATTGTACAAATAAAATTAATGCTGTGAAGATGAGCTGTATGGAGTCCTTAAAAGTTGTATGATCAATTCCTGTGAAGATCCTCATATTTTACTTAGCTTTGCTATTGTTTTAATCTGCTTATCTGTTAGTCTGCTGGTCATACAGCTTAGGTTTTCCTTGGCTGCATCCAAGACCCTGTGGTTGCTAGGGGAACTGTCCTGGCTGCAGCACTTTACCTCTACTACATTCCTGTGTTGAGTCATAGTGTCTCAGGCCTACAGCCTTGTACAAATAGTTGTGGTGGCTATCTCCAAGGTTCTTACGGTGGAATGTACGTACATTATTCTTTATCTCATACCAGTGGTCCCTTTTATCTCTAGCCTCTATAGAATAGCCACTGCAGCTGGCTTAACTGCTAAGGTCAGCATCACTTCCTGACCAGCTAGATATATTGAGCTACGGTTTCCATGTCCATCTGGGTGATTCTTCTGTGCTAAATTCCTGACGTAGTCCTTATTCCCTTTGTAGTCTAAATTCCCGCTTGAGAAGCCACATTCATCTATATAGGCTGCAAATTTCTTACCAATAACTCTTCCAAGAAAATGAGCCTAATTTCAGCAATATCTGTAGCAGACACAAATCCATCAAGGATCACAGTGTCAGCAGCTGTCAATGTGACCTGGGTGTTTTCATACAAGCTCCTGTTGGAGCTAGCAGCAACATATTTTGAAGACTGGCATTGACCGCTGCATTCAGAAACTCCACCTGTTTCTCTGCAACGGCGACAAGTGCAATGACTGCGTAAGCAGCTTCACTGCAAAAACGGGCTTTCTCATCATTAGGAGTGTCATTGCTTCTGCACTGTATGCCTTGTGTCAGCTGTATCCCACTGAGAGCTACACAGTGTAGTCATATGAAAGCTCCTGACATTCCCTGGAGGAGACAACATTTGGCCTTGGATGATGGCATTGAACATTTCTGGGCTCAGAAGACTTAAGCTCAGAGTGGTGACGGAGGGGTTTGTTAATTTATTATTGCCACAAGATTCCATAAAATACCTCTTGTCTTGTGTGCCTTCCAGACAGATTCAGTCAAGATTGTTTACTGTACATGAGTGTAAAGGAGAACAAAATGATTGATATTCCTGATCCAATGCAGCATGAAAACACAATTTAAAAAATAAATATATAAGCAATCCTATAAAACACAATGTACAGATAACTGACTGTAGCAGTATATACGTAAGATTAGCTTATATACATAGACTGATTGTATTTACATAAAGTGACGCTTGGTACAGATGCTTCTGTACATATGGTGACTGACAGGCAATGATAAAGTCACAAAGTGACTCTTGGCAAGGAGTAATCTTTCACTTAGCAGTAGGGCACATGAAAACACAGTAGAGTCATTGTCGGTGTAGGCATGTGGTGCAGAGTATAAGCATGAAGTGGCAGTGCATTGGGGGTTTGAAGGGCTTTAGAGAGGAGTGGCTGATGTGGATGTACTGGTGGTGGGTGATTTAATGCATGGAAGTGTTGATCAGCCTGATGGCTTGGGGCAAGTAACTTATTTTGAGTCTAGTGTTCCTGGTGTGGATGGTGCGTTGCCTCTTCCCTGATGAGAGTGGGATAAACAGCCCATAAGCGGGGACAGTGGGGTGATCCTTTATGATATTGCTGGCCTTTTCTGTACATATGTCTCAATCATGCTCACCTGATCTGGAACATCTAGCAGTTAAGTGCCATCCATTTTATCTTCTGAGGGAGTTTTCTGAATGTCATCCTGGTATCGGTATGCATTTCACCTCTGACCAACATCAGACAGGTACTGGAGGTGCTGAGCCCAGCGATGAGCAGTCATGAAACAGCACGCCCTGAGGCCTTCCCTATTATGGCAGGGGATTTCAACCAGGCCAGCTTGAAGAAGTCTCTGACCAACTACTACAGACGTATTACCTGTGGAACCAGAGGAGCCAACACACCTGGCCACTGTTATACCACCATCAAGAACACTTACTTTGCCATCCCTTGTTGCAACTGTACAGGGTGCTGGAGAGGCCACGCCTGGAGTACTGTGTGCAGTTCCGGTCTCCTTACCTGAGGAAGGATATACTAGCTTTGGAGGCAGTGCAGAGGAGGTTCACCAGGTTGATTCCAGAGATGAGGGGGTTAGACTATGAGCAGAGATTGAGTTGCCTGGGACTGCACTTGCTGGGATAGGTTTATAAGGTTCAATCGTTTAATTTCATACGGTGTACTGTCCGATATTCTGTGGTTCGGATATGTAACTGGGCAACACATCACGCAGCATCCACACAAATGAGATTTCTCAGTTTGGCTAGGCCAGAGGCTGTCTTCCCCTGGGCAAACGCATGCTGGCCGAACTTCAGGATTACACATATAAAATTATGAAAGGGATAGATAAGATAGAGGCAGGAAAGTTGTTTCCACTGGTAGGTGAGACTAGAACTAGGGAACATTGCCTCAAGATTCAGGGGAGTAGATTTAGGACAGAGATGAGGAGGAACTGCTTTTCCCAGAGAGTGGTGAATCTGTAGAATTCTCTGCCTAATGAAGCAGTGGAGGCTACCTCAGTAAATATATTTAAGATAAGCATGGATAGATTTTTGTAGTAGGGGAATCAAGGGTTATGGGGAAAAGGCAGATTGGTGGAGATAAGTCCATGGCCAGATCAGCCATCATCTTATTTAATGGCAGAGCAGGCTTGATGGGCCGGATGGCCTACTCCTGCTCCTATTTCTGATATTCTTATCTGGTATGAAGGGGCCACTGCACAGGATTTGAAAAAGCTGCAAAAAGTCGCAAACTCAGCCAGTCTCTTCCCCCTCTGCCATCAGATTTCTGTATGGTCCATGAACACTACCTCAGTCTTTCAATTTCGCGCTATTTATTTCTGTAACTTATCTTTTGATGTCTTGCACTGCACCACTGTCACCAAACAACAAGTTTCTCAACATATGTCAGTAATAATGAACCTGATTCTAATTCTAATTACATGGAGGTAGTAAAAAGAAAACGGCACTAACAGATGCAGGGGTTTGCTGAAAGGTCAGATGCTGTC
Source organism: Mobula birostris (assembly GCF_030028105.1). NCBI lineage: Eukaryota > Metazoa > Chordata > Chondrichthyes > Myliobatiformes > Myliobatidae > Mobula > Mobula birostris. Next base: position 29,350,849 of record NC_092372.1, on the reverse strand, counting down.
TTCCCGGGAGACAAAGGCCTTTTCAGAACCACTGCTGTCTCCCCTAGTTGGTGCCCCAGCTGTTCAGCTGATCTGTTCGACACCAGGTTTCTGTGACTCTGTGTAATCCACAGCGTGACGGCATCAGTCTGAGCTTGCCCAGTCCTCTCTATCATCACCTTCAGTGGATTCAGCCCCTGCCACAGGCTGAAGGCCCAATAATTGCTATTGCCAATGGAATTCCCTCGAGGAGCTGTAGGACACACTCGTGCCCCTTGTACATGCTTTAACTCCTGCAGCCTCTGGTGGAATGGCTTCCTGTCCTCAGGATTGTGTTCAGGTTAGATAGCTGACAGTGTGCGCAGTTAACAATGCATTCCTGGGCCTTACATCCTGGGAGATGTTTAAATGCCTTGTGCTTCTACATCCAGACCTGCCTTAGTGCCACTTGCTAGTCAGAGTAGAAATAGGAGGATATTTCAGCTGAATACGTGGCTTGAAAAATGGTGCAAGGGGGAGGGATTCAAATTTCTGGGGCATTGGAACCAGTTCTGAAGGAGGTGGGACCGGTACAAACAGGACGGTCTGCATCTGGGCTGGCCTGGAACCAATGTCCTAGGGGGAACGTTTGCTACTGTTGTTCAGGAGGATTTAAACTAATGTAGCAGGGGGATGGGAACAAGTGCAAGGAGACAGAGGGGTGTAAAATGAGGGTAGAAGCAAAAAGTAGTAAGGTGAAAAGTAAAAGTGGCAGGCCGGCAAATCCAGGGCAAAAATCAAAAAGGGACACTTTTCAACAGAATTGTATAAGGGCTAAGAGTGCTGTAAAAGCAAGCCTGAAGGCTTTGTGTGTCAATGCAAGGAGCATTCATTACAAGGTGGATGAATTGAATGTGCAGATAGTTATTAATGAATATGATATAGTTGGGATCACAGAGACGTGGCTCCAGGGTGACCAAGGATGGGAGCTCAACGTTCAGGGATATTCAATATTCAGGAGGGATAGACATGAAAGAAATGGAGGTGGGGTGGCATTGCTGGCTAGAGAGGAGATTAACGCAATAGAAAGGAAGGACATTAGCCGGGAGGATGTGGAATCGATATGGGTAAAGCTGCATAACGCTAAGGGTAAGAAAACGCTGGTGGGAGTTGTGTACAGGCCACCTAACAGTAGTAGTAAGATTGGGGATGGCATTAAACAGGAAATTAGAAATGCGTGCAATAAAGGAACAGCAGTTATAATGGGCCACTTCAATCTACATATAGATTGGGTGAACCGAATTGGTAAGGCTGCTGAGGAAGAGGATTTCTTGGAATGTATGCGGGATAGTTTTCTGAACCAACATGTTGAGGAACCAACTAGAGAGCAGGCCGTTCTGGACTGGGTATTGACCAATGAGGAAGGGTTAGTTAGCAATCTTGTCGTGCGAGGCCCTTTGGGTAAGAGTGACCATAATATGGTGGAATTCTTCATTAAGATGGAGAGTGACATAGTTAATTCAGTAACAAAGGTTCTGAACTTAAAGAAGGGTAACCTTGAAGGTATGAGACGTGAATTAGCTAAGATAGACTGGCAAATGATACTTAAAGGGTTGACGGTGGATATATAATGGCAAGCATTTAAAGATCGCATGGATGAACTGCAACAATTGTCATCCCAGTTTGGCAAAAGAATAAATCAGGGAAGGTAGTGCACCCATGGCTGACAAGAGAAATTAGGGATAGTATCAATTCCAAAGAAGAAACATAAAAATTAGCCAGAAAAAGCGGCACTCCTGAGGACTGGGAGAAATTCAGAGTCCAGCAGAGGAGAACAAAGGGCTTAATTAGGAAAGGGAAAAAAGATTATGAGAGAAAGCTGGCAGGGAACATAAAAACTGACTGTAAAGGCTTTTATAGATATGTGAAAAGAAAAAGATTGGTTAAGACAAATGTAGGTCCCTTACAGTCAGAAACAGGTGAATTGATCATGGGGAACAAGGACATGGCAGACCAATTGAATAACTACTTTGGTTCTGTCTTCACTAAGGAGGACATAAATAATCTTCCGGAAGTAGTAGGGGACTGAGAGTCTAGTGAGATGGAGGAGCTGAGGGAAATACATGTTAGTAGGGAAGTGGTGTTAGGTAAATTGAAGGGATTAAAGGCAGATAAATCCCTAGGGCCAGATGGTCTGCATCCCAGAGTGCTTAAGGAAGTAGCACAAGAAATAGTGGATGCATTAGTGATAATTTTTCAAAACTCTTTAGATTCTGGATTAGTTCCTGAGGATTGGAGGGTGGCTAATGTAACCCCGCTTCTTAAAAAAGGAGGAAGAGAGAAACTGGGGAATTATAGACCGGTTAGCCTAATGTCAGTGGTGGGGAAAATGCTCGAGTCAGTTATCAAAGATGTGATAACAGCACATTTGGAAAGCGGTGAAATCATCGAACAAAGTCAGCATGGATTTGTGAAAGGAAAATCATGTCTGACGAATCTCATAGAATTTTTTGAGGATGTAACTAGTAGAGTGGATAGGGGAGAACCAGTGGATGTGGTATATTTGGATTTTCAAAAGACTTTTGACAAGGTCCCACACAGGAGATTAGTGTGCAAACTTAAAGCACACGGTATTGGGAGTATGGTATTGATGTGGATAGAGAATTGGTTGGCAGACAGGAAGCAAAGAGTGGGAATAAACGGTACCTTTTCAGAATGGCAGGCAGTGACTAGTTGGGTACTGCAAGGCTCAGTGCTGGGACCCCAGTTTTTTACAATATATATTAATGACTTGGATGAGGGAATTAAATGCAGCATCTCCAAGTTTGCAGATGCCACGAAGCTGGGTGGCAGCGTTAGCTGTGAGGAGGATGCTAAGAGGATGCAGGGTGACTTGGATAGGTTAGGTGAGTGGGCAAATTCATGGCAGATGCAACTTAATGTGGATAAATGTGAGGTTCTCCACCTTGGTGGCAAGAACAGGGAAACAGATTATTATCTGAATGGTGGCTGATTAGGAAAAGGGGAGGTGTAACGAGACCTGGATGTCATTGTACACCAATCATTGAAAGTGGGCATGCAGGTATAGCAGGCGGTGAAAAAGGCGAATGGTATGCTGGCATTCATAGCAAGAGGATTCGAGTACAGAAGCAAGGAGGTACTACTGCAATTGTACAAGGCCTTGGTGAGACCACACCTGAAGTATTGTGTGCAGTTTTGGTCCCCTAATCTGAGGAAAGGCATTCTTGCCATAGAGGGAGTACAAAGAAGGTTCATCAGATTGATTCCTGGGATGGCAGGACTTTCATATGATGAAAGACTGGATCGGCTAGGCTTATACTCTCTGGAATTTAGAAGATTGAGGGGGGATCTTATTGAAACGTATAAAATTCTAAAGGGATTGGACAGGAAGATGTAGGAAGATTGTTCCCGATGTTGGGGAAGTCCAGAACGAGGGGTCACAGTTTGAGAATAAAGGGGAAGCCTTTTAGGACCAAAATGAGGAAAAACTTCTTCACACAGAGAGTGGTGAATCTGTGGAATTCTCTACCACAGGAAACAGTTGAGACCAGTTCATTGGCTATATTTAAGAGGGAGTTAGATATGGTCCTTGTGGCTAAAGGGATCAGGGGGTATGGAGAGAAGGCAGGTGCAGGGTTCTGTGTTGGATGATCAGCCATGATCATACTGAATGGCGGTGCAAGCTCGAAGGACCGAATGGCCTACTCCTGCACCTATTTTCTATGTTTCTATATTTCTATCTGCTCTCAGTGTGTCTTGTGGCATCCGGTAAATCCAGGGCATATCTCCTACTTTCCACCTTCTGTACTAAAGCCTTGAATCTATTATCCGAAAATGTGGGGACCACTTTCCCCTATATCTTGCAGGTGATGTTCACTCCCTGCATGATCTCCAGCAACTGCCCCAGCCATAGCTTACGTCCTCTTTAAGAGCCTTAAGCAGTGCAGATGTGCTTTCATTGGAGTTAATACATCTACCCAGTGAGCAGCAGGGTGGACAAAAAAAACATGCATATAAATAGAACAACATTGACCTGCTGCCACACATTCCAATCAACCGACGCAAAGTGCTCACTCAAAAGATCCAAAAGTTCTTTTGTTTGGGGGGAGGAGGACTATCTAAGTTAACCTCTGTTGCTTAATCTCTAACCTCTGCACTACATAGTTTTTTGTTTTCCTTTTCTTCCTTTCTCGTAGAGTCTCTGATTTTCCTTCATGACCACTTTCTCTCCTCGCCTCCTCTGAATAAGTTGACTCATGTCCAAAACTTTGAACCGAAACGTGCGGACAGGAGGTCTGTCGATACAGCTGTGTTTAAATCACAGGAGATATTTTCGTCCTTTCACACGTGCTTATAAACCTTTCTGTACATTGGGTGTATGTTTTGAATGAAGGTCACTAGCACACCTGACCAATGTGATATATCTCAACAGATTACATTCTTCTACAAAGTATTCCACACATTTCTTTTTTTAAAGTGTCACAATATTAATTTATATAATATTTTAGTTCTCTTCCAAACTGATTATTGTGGGTGGAAAAATAATATTTATTGATTGTACGTATGACAATAAAACCATTGTCGAGTAAAATATGTGTTTATTTCTGGTTTTCCCTTGAATTTTACAGTTTCCAGTATTTAATTTGTTTTGGGATGATCTTTACACTGAACCAACTTTGATTCCATCTTAGGTGTCAAGGTGCAAATTCCTGGTTTTGACATAGGCACTTTGTTACCCCATCAGCTGTACCGATTCTTCCGATATGATGGATCCCTGACAACTCCACTCTGTTTTCAAACCGTTACCTGGACTGTCTTCAATGATACTGTCCAGCTTTCGAAAGCACAGGTACGCCGCTATTTTTCAAACCTACTTTCTTGCTCCTTCTGTGAATTCTTTTGAGAATAGCTCAAAAAAAGAAAATGGACCACTTTATTGTAACATTATCTTATATCGTGTAATGCAGATGTTCTGTAGATTGTAAAGAATAGCTTTATTTGTCACATCTACATTGAAACATCAAAACAGACAATGAAAAGCATCCTTTGCGTCAACAACCAATGCAGGCCGAGTATGTGCTGGGGCAGCCCACGGGTGTCTCTGTGCATCTGGTGCCAACATAGCATGCCCACAACTCACTAACCCTAACCTGTATGTCCTTGCAACGTGGGAGGAAACTGGAGCAAAGTATGCAGTCATGGAGAGAATGTACAAACTCCTTACAGACAGAGGTGGAGATTGAACCCTCATCACTGCCACTGTAGAGGTAACGCTGACCACTGCACTACTATGCGATCCCCATTTTAAAAGGGAACAAACACAGTAAATTTAGCAATCTGTATAAGTAATAGTATCCATACTATCCATCGCTCGTTTGCGCAGCACCATGGCAAATTGTTTATTGCTTCGGATTGATTATCAACAGGAACTGCTGTCAGATTGAATAAGCACCCTTTCATTAGCTTTCTCTTATGCATGTATTTATCCCAATAGTCTGGATTGTCTCCAGAGTTAGGTAAGGAACTAGAGCCACCAAAAGAACTGTAGTGAAATTAAATACACCAGAGATAACCAAGTGTTGAAAGACAAAAATGTCCATGTGCAAAGGTGATCAGTTTGACAGCATGAACTAGATCAATAAGAGGGCAATGTAGTCCTGTGAGAGGATGTGTGTCTGTAAGTAGGTGAGAAATTTTGATCTGGCAAGTTAGAACCTTGAATCTGCATCTGTTGGTGCTTGAGCTTCTTGTACAACTTGAACATAGATACAACTAAACCCAGGCAAAAAGCTCACTGGTGATCATTTCTGAGTGAAATACTTGCCAATATGAATTCGGCTCATACAAAAGAACATATATAGTATAGCATTCAGCTACTTGTATCAGATTCAAAAAGAACATGTCTAATCTTTTAGTGCTGACAATGCTATTTTTCTGTTATTTCATAATATATTTTATTATATACCTTCAATGGCCACTTTATTCGGTACACCTGTACACCTTCTTGTTAATGCAAACAAATATCTAATCAGGCAATCATGCAACAGCAATTCAATGCATAAAAGCATGCGGACATGGTCAAGAGGTTCTGTTGTTACTCAGACCAAACATCAGAATGGCGAAGAACTGTGATCCAAGTGGCTTTGATTGTTGGTGCCAGGTGGGGTGGCTTGAGTATCTCAGAAACTGCTGATCTCCTGGGATCTTCATGCACAATAGTCTTTAGAGTTTACGGAGTTTACAGAGAGTGGTGTGAAAAACAAAAAAACATTCAGTGAGCAGCAGTTCTGAGGGCAAAAATACCCGGTTAGTGAGAGAGGTCAGAGGAGAATGGCCAGACTGGTTCAAGCTAACAGGAAGGCAACAGTGATAATCACATGTTACAACAGTGGTGTGCAGAAGAGCATCTCCGAATGCACAACATCGAACCTTAAAGTGGATGGGCTACAGCAGCAGAAGACCACAAACATACAGATATGCACAGTGGCCTCTTTATTGAGTACCTCCTTTGTACCTATTGTGCAAGAAAGCCTTTGTTCCTGTGTTCTCCGCACAGAGGCCAAAGACAAATTGGCTCTACTTTCTTGCCTCAGAACCTCAAGATCTCAACTGTGTCTCTCTATCTGTTGCTCACCACAGCATCAGCGGGGTTCCCGGGCATTGTGTTTGCACAAGGATGTTTGCATTGTGCTTGTACTCTTCACACACTTCTGTGAAGAGTGGCAAGCATTTCAAGTACCAGAGTTTGCCATCAGTGCTGGTTTCCCATGAGTGCAGGCTGCCACCATTTACTGCATATGTCCTACCTTATTAGTCCTCCCAAAATGCCTCACCTCACACTTACCAGGAATAAGTCCCATCTATCATTGATTTGCCCATCTTTCAAATTATAAATGTCACCCTGTGACCTCTTTACCAATACCACCATGGACTCTCATGCCATTTGTGAACTTGCTCAGATTTACATCCATATCAACAAGCTAACAAAAATTAGGGGTCGTAACACTGATCCCCATGGGATAGTATTCATTATAAGCTTTCAATCACAAAAGAACCTCCATTCGTCAACCTTCACCTCCTGTTACCAATCCAATTTTGTATCCAATTTACCAATGTGCCTTGACTCCAAATACATTGCCCTCATCAACACTTCAAAAATTCAGTCAAATTGGTTAGAATAGTATCTCCCCCCAGAAAAAAAGCATATTGACCATCTGTGATGAATTGCCATCTTTCCAAGTTTATCCTGTCCCTCTGAAGATTTTCCATTAATTTCCTTACCACTAACATTAGTCCTTCATGCCTATTCCTGCCTCCCTTGCTGAATAATGGTACCAGATTTGCTGTTCTTCAGTGACCTGGAACCTCTTCTGTAAGATTCAAGATTGCTTAATGTCATTTCCAGTACTCAAGTGTAAAGGAGGATGGAAAAAAATGTTACTCTGGATTCAATGCCGCCCAAAAAAAACATGACAGTGGTGGGGCTTATCACCAACAATGCTGAAACGGCCTTCAGAGAGAAAACGGAAGTGCTTGAGGCCTAGTGCCAGGCAAATAACCTTGTCCTTAATGTCAACAAGATGAAGGAGATGGTTATCGACTTCAGGAGAACTCATACCACTCACGCCCCTCTTTACATCAGTGGCACTGCAGTGGAAACTGCAAACAGTTTCAGACTCCTGGGAGTGCACGTCTTGCAAAACCTCTCATGGCCCCAGGCCACATTGTACACAATCTGGAAAGCTCACCAACAGCTCTACTTTCTGAGGAGGCTGAAGAGAGCTGGACCATAAACACCTATACATTCATCATTCTACAGGTGTGCAGTAGAGAGCATCCTAACAAGCTGTATCACTGCCTAGTACGGAAACTGCACTGTGCTGGACAGGGCGACTCTACAATGGGCAGTCAAAACTGGCCAACACATCACCAGTCTAATCACTATCAAGGACATATATACAGAAAGATGCCAGCAAGGCCAGTAACTTCACGAAGGATCCCACCCACCCACTCCCATCAGGGAGGAGGCTATGTAGCATCCACACCAGCACCATGCGATTCAAAAACAGTTACTTTCCCCAAGCAGTAAGGCTGATCAACACCTCCACCCACCAACCACAACTACTTTATCATTTTCTATCAGAGTCACTTTATTTACAGACAGTCCTGTACCGAGCGTCACTTAATGGACATACAATCAATCTATGTATATAAGCTATCCTACACACATTTAAATTTATATGTGTTTATATTTATTGTGCATTTTATTACTGTAGTGTTCTTTATCTTATTGTGTTGTGTAGCCAGTGAGTGAGTGAGGGCCTCCATCCGTCAGGCCATGGATGTTGTGTTCTAGCTGCTTAGATACGCAAGCCTGGGCAGTAAGATATGGAGAGCGAGCTGTTGCCCATGTAGCAAGCTTCCCCCTCTCCACGCATCTGATGAACCCAAAGGAACAGCAGAGACCGATACAGTTTGGCACCAGCAGCATTGCAGGAGTTGCCAGTCAGCATTGAGCTCAACGTAGGACTGCCTTAGGGACTCCAGCTCTGGATTTTTCCCTCGGGATTTACTGCTGAAGCCTTCCCTGTGAGTGGGTATAGCCGCAAGGCAGTGGAGATTTGAGATCAGAGTTTTGCTTCTCCTTGATGAGCTGCCAACCACAGCTTACGAGCCCCATCTGCCCAAAGCAACTGGTTTTAAGGTGCCAGTAACCCTCATTTACCCCTTCTCCTATGGAGCCAGTAAAGACATTAAAACATCTTCCAGTGCCCCCTGCAATCACTCAATTCCTCTTGTTTCCCATGGCAGCCTAACATACATCTCATGCCCAAAACTTTTATAATGGTAACATGTTCCAGAGTTTCATTTTGCTCCCTCTCTGAATTCTCCAACTATGATGTCTTTATCATTCTATAAATGACATACCAATCCTCATAGAAGGATCAGAAGTGGAGTGAGTGAGCAGCTTCAAGTTCCTGAGTGTCAAGATCTCTGAGGATCTAACCTGGTCCCAACATATCGAGGTAGTTATAAAGAAGGTAAGACAGTAGCTATACTTTATTTGGAGTTTGAAGAGATTTGGCATGTCAACAATTACACTCAAAAACTTCTATGGAGAGCATTCTGACAGGCTGCATCACTGTCTGGTATGGACGGGCTACTGCACAGAATCGAAAGAAGCTGCAGAAGTTTGTAAATCTAGTCAGCTCTATCTTGGATACTAGCCTACAAAGTACCCAGGACATCTTTAGGGAGCGGTGTCTCAGAAAGGCAGTGTCCATTATTAAGGACCTCCAGCACCCAGGGCATGCCCTTTTCTCACTGTTACCATCAGGTAGGAGGTACAGAAGCCTGAAGGAATACTCAGCGATTCAGGAACAACTTCTTCCCCTCTGCCATCCGATTCCTAAATGGACATTGAAGCTTTGGACACTACCTCACTATTTTTTAATATACAGTATTTCTGTTTTTGCACATTTTTAATCTATTCAATATATGTAATTGATTTACTTGTTTATTTTTTTTCTCTCTGCTAGATTATGTATTGCATTGGACTGCTGCTGCTATGTTAACAATTTCTTGTCACATACTGGTGATAATAAACCTGATTCTGATTATTTAACACCTGCCCACATCCTCCATCTCCAGACTGAAAATGTTTGAGGAACTCAGCAGGCCAGGCACCATCTATGGAAAAAAGCACAGTCGATGTTTCGGGCCAAAACCCTTCGCAGGACGAAGGCAGAAGGGTTACGGCCCAAAACGTCAACTGTGCTGTTTTCCATAGATGCTGCCTGGCCTGCTGAGTTCCTCCAGCATTTTGTGCATGTTGCTCGGATTTCCAGCATCTGCAGGTTTTCTTTTGATTGTGATTTCCTCCATCTCCAGGTACAGATTACATCCTAATGCACCTTTCTCTCTGGTTACCTTCTTCCCATTAACGCTCTTGCAAAATGCTTTGGAGTTTTCCTTAATTTTGTCCGCAAGTGATATTTTTAAAGATTAAAGATAAGCTTTCTTTGTCACATGTACATCAAAAAAAAATCCAAACTTACGATGAAATGTGTCATTTGCGTCAAATCAATTCAGTGAGGATTGTGCTGGGAGCAGCCGGCAGCCATGTTTCCAGTGACGTTTAGTAACCCCTCATGCTTGCTTTTTGCCTTCTAATTCCTGAGCACCCCTTAAGCCTTCAGCATTGCTATCAGGGAACTCAATTTTTCTGTCCTCTATACCTGCCAAATGCTTCCTTTTTTCATTACCTAAGCACTCAATATCATAAGCTGAGGAAAGACAACATCAGAATCAGAATCAGGTTTAATAACACTGGCATATGTCATGAAATTTGCTGTTTTGCAGCAGCAGCAGTGTATATATTTCTTATAGTTATTGTGTTTTTATTATTACTGTGGGGTAGTGTATATAAGTTCATTATATAAAATCCGATGACAGAGGAGAAGGAGCTGCTCCTAAAACATTGAGTGTGTGCCTTCAGGATCATGTCCCTCCTCCCTGATGGTAACAATGAGAGGAGGGCACGTCCTGGGTGATACGGGTCCTTAATGATGGATGCCACCTTTTTTAAGGCATCACCTTTTGAAGGTGTCCTCCATGCTGGGGGGTGGAGGGGGTGCTAGTGCCCATGGTGGAGTTGGTGTATGAAGGTTTATAAAATTATTAGTGGCATGGATAATGTAGTTAGATTTGTATTCCCAGGGTAAGGGAGTCTAGAACTAGGAAGTACAAGTTTAAGGTGGGAAGGGAGGAATTTTAAAGGAGATCAAGCTGCCAAAGGAGGTGATGGAGGCTCATACAGTTACTTCTAAAAGGTGAGTGGACAGGCACTTGGATTGGAAAGGAAATATGGGATTTAATGCAGACAAACAGGATTAGCATTGATTAGCGTACTGGTTGGCACAGACAAGGTGGGTTAATTGGCCTGTTTGTGTGCTGTAAAACTCTATGATTCCATTAATCTATCACTTGAAATCCATGGTTCCTGAGACTTTTCCTTACCCCTCACCCTTAAGGGAACATATTGGCCCTGAACTCTCACTGTTTTAAATTAAATGACTCCCAGTTACTGGGTGTTGATTTACTTTGCAAGTAGTTGCTCCCAGTCTACCTTTGCCAGGTCTTATGATGTTGAAATCCCACTCCTCCCAGATTCAGGAACATTTATTACTTACAACCATCAGACTCCTGAACTAGATTACTTCACTCACCCCAACTCTGAATTGATTCTCCAATCTGTAGACTCACCTTCAAGGTGTCCTTACAACTCTTGTTCTCAGTTTTTTTTTACTGTTTGTACAATTCACCTTCTCTGGCACATTGGTTGATAGCGAGTCATTCTTATGTAACAATTTTCATAAGTTCTATTGTATTTCTTTACTTTCCAGTAAATATTTGCAAGAAAATTAATCTCAGGGTAGTATATGGTAACATACGCATATTTTGATAATAAATTTTATTTAGTCTTTGACTAATTTTCAGTCATCTTTATCCTTTTCTATAACTACCGAGACTTACAGAGTTATGGTCACTAACTCCCAAATGCCCTCTCACTGAAATTCCAATCATTTGCTCAGCTACACTCTCGTAGTTTAGGTCTAACACTGTCCCTTCTATAGGTTTTGGCTCACAAAGCCCTCCTGGACACAATTCATGAACATTAACATATCAAATGACCTGTCTTGGGGACAACATATTATTGCAATCACATGGAAAGGACATTAATGAGGTTTAGATTCTCACCAAGCGCTCTAACAAATTCTTCAGCAATACACACAAAATGCTGGAGGAACTCAGCAGGTCAGACAGCATCTATGGAAATGAATAAACTGTCAATGTTTCGGGCTGAGGCACTTCTTCAGGACTGTGAAAGAAGGGGGACGATGCTGGAATAAAAAGGCGGGGGAAGGGGAAGGAGGCTAGCTGGAAGGTAATAGGTGAAGCCAGGTGGGTGGGAAAGGTCAAGAAAAAGGAATCTGACAGGAGAGAAGAGTGGACCATAGGAAAAAGAGAAGGAGGAGAGGACCCAAGAGAAAGTAATACGCAGGTGAAAAGAGGTAAAAGGTCAGATTGGGAACAGAGGAAGGGGAAGGGAGTTCATTGGTTTACCAGAAGGAGAAGTTGATATTCATGTCATCAGGTTGGAGGCTACCCAGTTGGAATATAACGTCCGGCTCCTCCACCCTGAGGGTGGCACAAGAGGACCAACACGTTGGAACGGGAATGGGACTTGGAATCAAAATGTTTCACCACTGGGAAGAGAAATCAAATTAAAATTCTACAGATGTACTGTTGAAAGTGTCCTGACTGGTTGATTGGATCTGGTATGGCAATTCAAATACGCAGGAATATAAGCTATGGAGACTAGTGAACTTGTTGTGGACACATCTCTCTCCACTAGTGGTGCATCTACAAGAAGGCAACATCCATCATCAAAGATCCTCTTCATCTGGGCTATGCCATCCTCTTACAGTCCCATCAGACAGGAAGTACATAAGCCTGAAGTCCCACATCACCACCTTCAAGAACAGTTACTTCCCTTTAACCACTGGGATGCCTCAGAAGTGTAGTGCTCATTGCAATGCTATTACAGCTCAGGGCATTGGAGTTCAGGGTTCGATCCCTGCATCCTCTGTAAGAATGTTTGTATATTCTTCCTGTAAGCGCATGGGTTTCCTCTGGGTGCTCCAGTTTCCTCCCACACAGTCCAAAGACGTACCAGTCAGCAAGTTAATTGGTTCTTGCAGATTGCCTTGTGATTAGGCTGGAGTTAAATGAGTGGGTTGCTGGGCAGTTTCTGGGCAATGTGGCTTGTTGGGCTAGAGGGGCCTGCTCTGCGCTGTATCTCGAAATAAAAGAAAAATAAATTTGTTTCTTGAACCAATAAGTACAACGCTGATCACAACAGTTTAGCAGCACAAAACCACTTTGATCATTTTGCACTAATGAACTTTTGCTGTTCTAATTGTATTATTTCCTGTGAACTTGTATTTTATTTATGTTTAATTCGTGTTTTTCTTGTGAATGATGCTTGTGTAATGCCACGTGCCCGTGATGCTACTGCAAATAAGTTTTTCGTTGCACATGTGTATACACATATTTGTAAACATGACTTTGACTTTAAAAACACTACCCCTTTAAAGTCTTTCATATGAAGGCAGTCCCAACGTTCTGCTCCTCTACTATTATAACATTATTTTTATACCTGTGTGATTTGCTTATATGCCCCTGCTGACTCTTAGCAGCCCTTTAGTAGACTCTCTACAACATGAATACCCATTTTATTTCCAATTTTGATCCATATTGAGGAGTCTTCTCAGATATGCTACCATGTTACTGCAATAATAAACGCTTTAATCAATATTATAATGAACCTCTTCTTTTTATTCTCCCGCCACCACTCAGATTCCATATTCTGGAATGTTCCGTTGCCAGTCTTTGCCCTTCTTTCATTGACACTTTGATAGCAACAATATCATATTCCTTTATGCTAATCCACACTCCCAGTTCATCTGGCTGTTCAGTCAGATTCCTTGCATTCAACTTAGGCTGGTATTCCTCCCATCAACCTTATCATGTTCATGTCTGCACTTCCCTCTGAAATTACTTGGTACGTTTTGTATATTTGACTACCCCACGCCTTCAAATGTACACACACACACACACACACACACACACATCGTGACTCTTTCAATATAAAACATTTCCACTTCCTCAACAGCTTATAGGTGGTTTCAAACATCAGAAAGTTTACCTGCTGTCCGATGTCATTGAACATAGAACCGTACAGTGCAGGAAACTTTCTCTTTGGCTTATGATGTCAGTGCCAACCATGCCAATTTTAACTGATCCCATCTACCTGCATGTGGTCAATATCACTCCATTCTCACGTGCCTGTCTAAATGCCTCTGAAATTTTGCAATCACGGTTTCTTGGCAGCACTTTCCTTTCATTCTTCCAGGAAGCCCATGTGATGCATTCATCCCCACATGGGCCAAACTGGCAGACAGTTTAGACAACAACACACACAAAATGCAGGAGGAACTCAGTGGATCAGGCAACACCTATGTTGATATTTTAGTCTGAGTTCTTCACCGGGACTGGAAAGGAAGGGGAGGAAGATGGAATAAGAAGGTGGGGGAAATGGAAGCAGCACAAGATGGTAGGTGATAGGTGAGAACAGGTGAGGGGGAGGGGAGGTTGGTGAGTGGGGGGAGGGGGGATGAGGTGATACGCTGGGAGGTAATAGGTGGAAAAGCTGAAGGCTGAAGAAGGAATTGATAGGGGAGTGGACAATGGGAGAAAGGGAAGGAGGAGGGACACCAGAGGGAGGGGATGGGCAGGGAAAGTGAAGAGAAGGGATAAGAGGGGAGCCAGAATAGGGAATGGAATAAGAGAGAAGGGGAGGGGAGGGGAGGGGAGAAATTACCAAAGGTTAGAGAAATAAATGTTCGTGCTGTCAAGTTGGAGGCATTTTCCATAGCCAGTTCTGCCTAGAGGAAGTAGCCAGGGAAAGGATTATTGCACAAAGCCCATACAGACAGCACTAGAGGTTAGATCAGACAGAGGTCACTGACACTGTGAGACAGCTGCCCCACCTATAGTGCTACATTTGCCTTTACAGTTCATTTTCTTTTTACATTCCTATGTAAGCTCTCAGCGTTTGTATTTTGTTTCTCGAGCACTTACTCCTACATTTTATTTTCCCTTCCTTTATCAATTTCTTGATTGCCCTTTTCTGAGCCCAGGCAATTTTATAAACCTTAAATTTAATGCTATACTTGATTTAGTTCATAAAGCACAGGAGCAAAATTAGGGCATTTGGCCCATCAAGTTTACTCTACCATGCAATCATAGGTGAATTGTTTTCCCTCTTAACCCCAATTCTCCAGCCTTCTCTTTGACACCCTTACTAATAAGTACATATCAACCTCCACCTTAAGTATACCCAGTGACTTGGCCTCCACAGCCATATGTGGCAATGAATTTCACACATTTACCACAGTTTGGCTAAAGAAATTCTTCCTAATCTCTGTTCTAAAGAGACACCCATCTCTTCTGAGGCTGTGCCCTGTAGTTCTAGACTCTCTGTGTCCACTCTATCTTGGCCTTTCAATAATCAATCAACTGAATCTTGAGTTTTAGAACTCAAGAGGCATATTACTGACCAAGAAAGACATTTGTAATCCATGGCTGGACCATTTTCCCAGTTGTGTTTTTGTACCTTAAAGGAAAATATGACTGTTGCAAATAATATATTATTGCTTTAACAGCAAATCATTGCCCTTCAACTGACAGTGTTTAATGTGTTGAAGATGTATTGCGATCATCTGACAATAGTTACCAAAGCTCTATTTTATCTGTGAACAGTTATTGAAGCTCTATCCTCTCCTTGCTCCAGCTGTACAAATTAGAGACCAGTTTAAAGACGAGCCAACACACGTTGGAGTCTAACTTCAGACATATCCAACCACTCAATGGAAGGAATGTGTATTCTTCATTTTCAGCAACGCTGGCCTCAAGAAGAATGAGTAAGTAAATTTATAATTAAGCCCTTAAGCTCTTCTGTTGTTTGAGTTTCAGCTCAGCTCACTTTTAGGTCAAATGAGATTCACTCAGCTTTCTGGGGTATAATGCAGTATTTGGTATCTGGTGATACAGAATAAGGAACACTTTACTCAGTCTTCAGTTATCTCTGACTCAATGGAAGGAGGAAATTTTTCTGAATTTCCTAAGAGTGGAATGAATCATTTTGTTGTGACCTCAGGCTTAGACAGCTTAGGAAAAGGTGGGCATTTTTTTTCTTCTTTGAGAACAAATATTACAATTTATCACCAATAGGGTTTATCTGATAACATTTTGTAATACTTTCTTTTAAATACAGAAATCTGTTTTATGCAAATTGTGTGAGAAAAATCCTGAACATTACAATCTATTTTACATCAGTAAGTTTTAAATGTAACTTGTTCACACAGACATTCAAAGAAAAACATAAAAAGAGCTTGTTTACCCAGGTT
Source organism: Mobula birostris (assembly GCF_030028105.1). Taxonomy (NCBI): domain Eukaryota; kingdom Metazoa; phylum Chordata; class Chondrichthyes; order Myliobatiformes; family Myliobatidae; genus Mobula; species Mobula birostris. Next base: position 29,334,836 of record NC_092372.1, on the reverse strand, counting down.
TGGTACCAGAGGCTCAGTTGTAAATGGAAGTCTGTTTAAATGTTCACATTGTTATCAACCTCCTTCAGTATTTTAGAGCATTTAACAGTCCACCCAAAAGTTAGTTAATATTTAAGTCACCTGCTGTAATGAAAGAAGGAATATTTTGTTTTTTAAACGATCTCCTGAAGTTAATGACAGAGTAAATACTATAAACACGAAATGAGCCAGTATGTGAACATAAATGTGAACGTGTAAGAGAAATGCAGGAAACACTCAGCAGGTCAGGCTGCATCTTTGAAAAAAGAAACAGAGATGATGTCTCAGGTTGAAAGGAAACATAAAAAAAGCTTCTTTAAACTGCATGGAGGGGGATGTGTCTGACAGGAAAAAGACATTTGACTGTGGAAATAACCTATAAAAAGAAATTATCTAGCCAGTGAGTGGATAGGAGGATCCAAAGTGTCAGGATATAGACACAGAGAAAATAAAATTTATCAAGCACTTTAGCTCTGATGTTGTAAAAGGCAGGCTCTCCCAGTGGCTATCTATTTCATAAGACCATAAGACAAAGGAGCAGAAGTAGGCCATTCGGCCCATCGAGTCTGCTCCGCCCTTTTATCATGAGCTGATCCATTTTCTCCTATTTAGTCCCACTCCCCTGCCTTCTCACCATAACCTTTGATGCCCTGGCTACTCAGATACCTATCAATCTCTGCCTTAAATACACCCAATGACTGGGCCTCTACTGATGCCCGTGGCAACAAATTCCATAGATTCACCACCCTCTGACTAAAAAAATTTCTTCGCATTTCTGTTTTGAAAGGGTGCCCTTCAATCCTTAAGTCATGCCCTCTCATACTAGACTCCCCCATCATGGGAAACAACTTTGCCACATCCACTCTGTCCATGCCTTTTAACATTCGAAATGTTTCTATGAGGTCTCCCCTCATTCTTCTAAACTCCAAGGAATACAGTCCAAGAGCGGACAAACGTTCTTCATATGTTAACCCTCTCATTCCCGGAATCATTCTAGTGAATCTTCTCTGTACCCTCTCCAATGTCAGCACATCCTTTCTTAAATAAGGAGACCAAAACTGCCCACAGTACTCCAAGTGAGGTCTCACCAGCGCCTTATAGAGCCTCAACATCACATCCCTGCTCCTATACTCTATTCCTCTAGAAATGAATGCCAACATTGCATTCGCCTTCTTCACTACCGACTCAACCTGGAGGTTAACTTTAAGGGTATCCTGTACGAGGACTCCCAAGTCCCGTTGCATCTCAGAACTTTGAATTCTTTCCCCACTTAAATAATAGTCTGCCCGTTTATTTTTTCTGCCAAAGTGCATAACCATACACTTTCCAACATTGTACTTCATTTGCCACTTCTCTGCCCATCCTTCCAATCTATCCAAGTCTCTCTGCAGACTCTCCGTTTCCTCAGCACTACCGGCCCCTCCACCTATCTTCGTATCTTCAGCAAACTTAGCCACAAAGCCATCTATTCCATAATCTAAATCGTTGATGTACAATGTAAAAAGAAGCGGCCCCAACACTGATCCCTGCGGAAAACCACTGGTAACCGGCAGCCAACCAGAATAGGATCCCTTTATTCCCACTCTCTGTTTCCTGCCAATCAGCCAACGCTCTATCCATGTATATAACTTTCCCATAATTCCATGGGCTCTTATCTTGTTAAGTAGCCTCATGTGTGGCACCTTGTCAAAGGCCTTCTGAAAATCCAAATATACAACATCCACTGCATCTCCCTTGTCTAGCCTACTGGTAATTTCCTCAAAAAATTGTAATAGGTTTGTCAGGCAGGATTTTCCTTTAAGGAATCCATGCTGAGTTCTGCCTATCTTGTCATATGCCTCCAGGTACTCTGTAACCTCATCCTTGACAATCGACTCCAACAACTTCCCAACCATGGATGTCAAGCTAACAAGTCTATAATTTCCTTTTTGCTTCCTTGCCCCCTTCTTAAATAGCGGAGTGACATTTGCAATCTTCCAGTCCTCCAGAACCATGCCAGAATCTATCGACTTTTGAAAGATCATCGCTAATGCCTCCACAATCTCCACAGCTACTTCCTTCAGAACATGAGGGTGCATTCCATCTGGTCCAGGAGGTTTATCTACCTTTAGCCTATTCAGCTTCCTGAGTACTTTCTCTGTCGTAATTGTGACTGCGCACACTTCTCTTCCCTGCCACCCTTGAGTGTCCGGTAAACTGCTGTCTTCCTCAGTGAAGACTGATGCAAAATACTTGTTCAGTTCCTCTGCCATCTCCTCATCTCCCATTACAATTTCTCCAGCATCATTTTCTATAGGTCCTATATCTACTCTCACCTGTCTTTTACTCTTTATATACTTGAAAAAGCTTTTAGTATCCTCTTCGATATTATTTGCTAGCTTCCTTTCATAGTTAATCTTTTCTCTCTTAGTGACCTTCTTGGTTTCCTTTTGTAAGGTTTTAAAAACTTCCCAATCCTCTCTCTTCCCACTAGTTTTTGCTTCCTTGTATGCCCTCTCTTTTGCTTTAACTTTGGCTTCGACTTCTCTTGTCAACCACGGTTGCATCCTTTTTCCACTCGAAAATTTCTTCTTTTTTGGAATATACCTGTCTTGCACCTTCCTCATTTCTCGCATAAACTCCAGCCACTACTGCTCTGCTGTCTTTCCCGCCAGTGTCTCTTTCCAGTCAACTTTGGCCAGTTCTTCTCTCAATTTGACTTCTCATTCCCATTCTGTCATAAATGTCCATGGCCACAATGAGGCCAAATCAGACTGGAGGAGCAACATCTCATATTCTACCCCTCTAGGTAGTTTCCAGCCTGATGATATGAACTTTGATTTCTTCAACTCACAGTAATTTCTCCACTTCCCTGCTTCTTTATTTTTCCATCCCCCATTTGTCTCCCATAAGACACAGGGGCAGAATTAGCCTATTCTGCCCATCATCTATGCTCTACCACTTCATCAACCCCCTCAACCTCATTCTCCTGCCTTCACCCCATTACCTTTCACACCCTGACTAATCAAGAACCTATCAACTTCTGCCTTAAGTACACACAATGACTTGTCCTCCACAGCCACCTGTGGCAATGAACTACACAGATCCACCACCCTCTGGCTGGGGATATTCCTCCTCACCTCCATTCTAAATGGTCATCTCTCTGTTCTGAGGCTGTGCCCTCTGGTCCTAGGCCCACGCATCCACTCTATCCAGGCCTTTCAACATTTGATAGGTTCCAATGAGATCCCCCTCTTTCTTCTGAATTCCAGCGAGTGCAGGCCCCAAGCTATCAAATGCTTCCAATATGATAACCCTTTCATTCCCAGAATCATTCTCATAAACCTCCTCTGAACCCTCTCCAAGGTCAGCACATCCTTTCTTAGATAAGGTGCCCAGAACTGCTCACAATACTCCAATTGAGGCCTCATCAGTGTCTTATAAAGCCTCAGCATCACATCCATTCTTTTATAATCTGGTCCTGTCAAAATGAATGCCAACATTGCATTTGCCTTCCTCATTACCAAATCAACCTCAAATTAACCTTTAGAGAATTCTATATGAGGACTCCCAAGTTCCTTTGCACCTCAGATTTCTTGAATTTTTCCCCTGTTTAGAAAGGAGTCTACACTTTTATTCCTTCTACCAAAGTGCATGACCATTCACTTCCTGACACTGGCACTTCTTTGCCCAGGACTGTCTCAAGTCCTTCTGCAGCCTCCTTATTTCCTCAACACTACCGGCCCCTCCACTTATCCTCGTATCATCTGCAAACTTGTTCATAAAGCCATCAATTCTGTCATCTAAATCACTAACATGCAGTATAATGTAAAAAGAAGTGGTCCCAACACTGACCTCTGCAGAATACCACTAGTCATTGGCAGCCAACTGGAAATCACTTCTTATCTCTTCTCTTTTCCTCACCCGTTCATCACCTTCCTCTGGTGCACCTTTTCCGTCACCTTCTCATACAGTCCACTCTCCTCTCCTATCAGGTTCCATCTTATTCGGCCCGTTACCTCTTCCACTTATCATCTCCCAGCCTCTTACTTCACCTCCTCTCCCCCACTCTCCTCACCTTATTTTTCTGGCTTCTGCCTCTTTCCTTTCCAGTCCTGGTGAAGGGTCTCAGCCTGAAACATTCACTCTCATTTCCCCCTATGGAGGACTTGCTGACATCCTCCAACATTCTGTGTAAGTTGCTCAAGATTCACAGCATCTTGTGTTCAATGAGAAAATACGTAGGATTTGCAAAGTGCAGAGCTGGAAACCGTGCCCATCAGGTGGGATAGCCATGTCTTTCACTCCCAGGGGGAAAAAAATAGAAAGGAGAAATGAGATCAAACTGACTGAACCAATATCGCTGATGGGCAACTCATACAGGACAGACAACTTGAGGAAACGATTTTTCTGCCAGAGACGTCTCACTCTCCTCCACCCTCCATGTGCCTTAAGGAGCTTCTTCTGTCTCTTCAAAGATCTTCAAACTGACAAAGGATCTTCAAACTGAGACGTTAACTCTGTTTCTCTTTCCACAGATGCAGTCTGACTTGCTGAGGTATTTCCAATGTTTTCCTGTTTTATTTCACATTTTTAGCATCTGCAGTTTTTTTTCCAATCAGTTAAATGGTCTTCAAAAAGGCTTGTGGCTGTATTTCTCTTTGTATTATTTGGAATATATTAAAATTATTTTTATTTTTGTAAGATTTTTCACATCCTCTGGATCGCTCGTATACTGTACATTTATGGCTGAGGTTGATACAGTCTTTAGCCAGAGGATGGTGAACCTCTGAAATTCATTGCCACAGATGGCTGAGGAGATCTAGTCATTGGGTATATTCAAAGCATGGCTGATAGGTTCTTGATGAGCAAGAGAGTCGAAGGTTATGGAAGAGGGCAGGAGAATGGGGATGAGAGGGATTATTAATGAGCTATGATGGAATGGTGGAGATGACTCAATGGGCTGAGTGGTTGAATTCTACTCCTATGTCTTATAGTCTTATGGTCCCTGGAACCTAGATTTGAATCAATTCCAAGATTATATGCTGAGCGTCTCACTCCATAGATCAAAAGGAAAAAAACGCCATTTTTGGTCTTTCAACAACCTAAATAGTAAGAGAATATCTTAATACCTTGTCTGGAATCAAACCAAATCCTTTTGGATAGTACCAAAACTTGTTCAGAATGGATCAGACATTGGCTTTGTGGGACGAGCCACGGAGCGATAGCTGCCTCTCTGACTGAAGGCCTGTGACTAGTGGTATGTCGCAGGGATCGGTGCTGGGCCCTTTGTTGTTTTGTCATCTATATCAATGATCTGGATGATAACGTGGTTAACTTGATCAGCAAATTTCAGAATCAGAATCTGAATCACCAGCATGTGACGTGAAATTTGTTAACTTAGCAGCAGCAGTTCAATGCAATACATAATATAGCAGAGAGAAAAAAAAAATCAAAATAAGTAAGTAAACCAATCATGGTGTGTATATATTGAATAGATTAAAAAATGTGCAAAAATTTGCGGAAGATACCAAGATTGGGGGTGTAGTGGACAATGAGGAAGACTATCATGGCTTGCAGAGGGATCTGCATCAGCTGGAAAAGTGAGCTGAGTAATGGCAGTGGAATTTAATCCAGGCATGTGCAAATTTTTGCACTTCAGTAGGACCAACAAGAGAAGGACGTACATAGTTGATGGTAGGACATTGAGGAGTGTGATAGAACAAAGGGATGTGGGAATGCAGGTCCAGAATTCGTTGAAAGTGGTGGCTCAGGTAGACAGGACCATAAAGAAGTCTTTTGGCACATCAGCTTCCATAAATCAGTGTACTGAGTACAGGAGATAGGTTGTTATGTTGAAGTTCTATAAGACATTGGTGAGGCCTGATTTGGAGTATTGTGTGCAGTTTTGGTCACCTACCTACAGGAAAGATGTAAACAAGGTTGAAAGGGTACAGAGAAAATTTATAAGAATGTTGCTGGGTCTGGAGGACCTGAGTTATAAGAAATGTTTGAATAGATTAGGATTATATCCTTTAGAACATAGAAGACTGAGGGAAGATTTAACAGAGGTATACAAAATTGAGGGGTGTAGATAGGGTAAATGCAAGCAGGCTTTTTCCACTGAGTTTGAGTGGAACTACAACTAGAGGTCATGGGTTAAGGGTGAAAGGTGAGAAACTTAAGGGGAACATGGAGGTAAACTACTTCACTCAGAGGTCATGAGAGTGTGGAATGAGCTGCCAACACAAGTGGTGTATGGGAGCTCGATTTCAACACTTAAGAGAAGTGTGGATAAGTACATGGATAGTAGGGATACGAAGGGCTATAGTCCCAGTGCAGGCTGATGGGAGTGGGCAGTTTAAATGGTTTTGCATGGACTAGATGGGCCGAAGGGCCTGCTTCTGTGCTGTACTTCTCTATGACTTGAAGTTATACAGCACAGAAGCACCCCCTGTTGTCCAATTTGTCTATGCCAACCTTTCTAAGCTAGCCTTATTTGTCCGGATTTGACCCATATCCTTTAAAATCTTTCCTGTCTGTACATCTGATCAAATGTCCTTTAAGACCATAGGTTATAGGATTAGAATTGAGCCCTGCCACCCATCGACTCTGCTTCACCATTCCATCATGGCCGATTTATTACCTCCTCTCAATCCCACTCTCCTATCTTCTCCCTTTAACTTTTGACACCCTTACTAATCAAGAACCTATCAACTTCCGTTTAAATACACAATGACGGCCTCCTTGGCCATCTCTGGCAATGAGTTCCACAGATACACCACACACTAGCTTAAGAAATTCCTCCTAAAGGGACATCCTTCAACTCTGAGATTTGTAATTCTACTCACATCTACCACTTCCTCTCACAGCTCCTTCTAGATACCCTCTACCCTCAATAAAGAAAACTTGCTCCTCAAATACCCCTGTCACCTTAAGCCTGTGCTATCCAGTTTTAGACTCTTCATGCCGGGGGGGGAAAGAACTATCACCTTCCACCTTATACATGATCCCCATAACTTTATAAACCTCTACAAGGTCTCCCCTTGGCCTCTTTTACTCTCAGGGAAACAGCTGCAGTCTATCCAGTATCTCCTTTTAACTCAAACCCTCCAATATGCTTCTGAATCATTTTTTGTACCTTTTCCAGCATAATCATATTCTACAAAAAGCACAGTGAGCAGAACTTCACACAATTGAGTTCTCTCCAATGATCTGTACAGACGTTACATGATGCCCCAATAGCTTGACTGATGAAGGTCAGCATGCCCAATACATTCTTCACTATTCTGTCTACCTATGTCACTCCTTTCAGGAAACTATGTACCTGCATCTCTGGGTAGTAAAGACAACTACATTATTTTCTCATATGCATGGCTTTTCCCCAGTTAAAGAAACATAGAAACATAGAAAATAGGTGCAGGAATAGGCCATTCGGCCCTTCGAACCTGCACTGCCATTCAGTATGATCATGGCTGATCATCCAACTCAGAGCCCTGTACCAGCCTTCCCTCCATACCCCCTGATCCCTTTAGCCACAAGGGCCATATCTGACTCCCTCTTAAATATAGCCAATGAACAAGAAGAAAATTAGTGAGATAGATCAACTGGTTAAGTGGTGTCACAACAACAACCTTGCATCAATTTTCAGTAAGACAAAGGAATTGATTGTGAACTTCAGGAAAAACACACAGCAGTCCTCATCAAGGGATCAGCCGTGGATAGGATGAACAGTTTCAAATTCCTGGGTGTCAACATTTCTGAAGATCCATCCTGGGCCCAACATATTGATGCAATTACAAAGAAGGCACAGCAGCAGCTATGTATACTTCATTAGGAGTTAGAGGAGATTTGGTATGTCACCAAAGACTCTCACAAATCTCTACAGATGCACTGCGGGGAGCATTCTAACTGATTACATCACTGTCCAGTATGGATGGGGCCACGGCACAGGATTGGACAAAAACTGCAGAAAGCTGCAAACTCAGTTAGCTCCATCGTGGGCAGTAGCCTTCCCAGCATTGAGGTCATCTTCAAAAGACAATGCCTCCAAAAGGCAGCATCCATCATTCAGAACGCGCACTAAGGCACATACTCAACATTTTAGGAACAGCTTCTTCCCCTCTGCCATCAGATTTCTAAATGGACCATGAATTTGTGTTCAGTTGTGGTTCTGGTTTCAGTTCAGTATGGTGTTCATTTGTGTGACTTGAATTTCATGAGCAGTAGCTTGATGACGGTCGGGGATCCCCTGCTGACCGGAATCAACCCTACCAAGCGAAGCATCTTCAGAATTGTCTTGAAGATCCTCTTGATGCTGTTGTTGTGCAATACATTTTGTGATTTGTATACTGATCAACACTAAACTACGCATGACAACTCGCTTCAGAGTACTGAAATGTTACGTTTATCCAGTTATGTTATATGGATCAGAATGTTGGACAATATCTAGTAATATGAGGAAACAAATTGAAGCAACAGAGATGTCGTTTTTGAGGAGGATGCGAAGAATATCATGGATGAAACGAATATCTAACATGGATGTCATGAACAGAGCAAACACAAAAAGAGAAATAATATATGAGATCATGAAAAGGCAATGTAACTTTATTGGATATGTGATTAGGAAAGAGGAGTTAGAATGCACGGTAATTATGGGAAAGATTTAAGGGCAGAAAGCAAGAGGAAGACAAAGACATGATGATGGTGACAGCAGCCAGAGAACTGGAAATGAATACCAAGTAATTGATCCACTTGACCCGAAACAGGAGTGTGTGGGCCATGGCAGTCAAAGCTCAAACTGAGCATGGCACCTGATGATGATGATGATGGTGTTCATTATAGAGAGGATGTGGGTTCAAGGAATGGATGCTGCCTGGATTAGAGAGGATGTTTTATGAGGAAAGGTTGAGCAAGCTAGGGCTTTTCTCTTTGGAGCACAGGAGCATGAGAGGTAATTTAATAAAGACATATAAGGTGAGAGGTATTGATAGAGTAGACAGCCAACATCTTTCTTGCAGGGTGGAAATTGCTAATATGAGAGGACTTAATTTTAAGGTGATTGGAGGAAAGTATAAGGGACAGGGAGGTTTTCTGTCACACAGAGTAGTGGGTACATTGAATGTGCTGCCAGGGGTGGTGGTTGGGCCAGATACTACTTAATCGTCATCATTATGTGCTATGTTGTATGATGTGGGTGGTTATAGTCTTCTATTTGCCTTTAATCTGAGAAGTTCTAATAACCTCTTTAAAACTTTTGCCTGTCCATCCCTTGATGTAACCCATGAATGTCAAATACATTATGGACATTTAAGAGACTCTTAAATAGGCACAGGAAGGAAAGAAAAATAGAGAGCCGGCAGGAAGGAAACATCTGATTGATTTTGGAGTAGGTTAAATCATCGGCTCAATATCATGAGCCGAAGGGCCTGTACTGTTCTACATCTGTGTGCTATTAAATGCATCAAAGTATGGTCAACCCTTTTACATTGAGTCAGAAATCAGTCAATCTCCTCCCATTCAGGATGGAGTAAATCAAAGGCAAACTGTCCCTGTGTCGAGTAGCTGAAGTATACAAGTCATTTATCCAATAGTTAGTGTTCCCAGCTGGAAGTACACTAATGCTTAAGAGAGACACACAAAATGCTGGAGGAACTCAGCAGGCCAGGCCACATCTATGGAAAAAGAGTACAGTCGACGTTACGGCCTAGACCCTTCAGCAGGACTTTTTACTCCACACCTGCTGAAGAGTCTCAACCCGTAAAGTTAACTGTACTCTTTTCCATGGATGGTGCCTGGCTGCTGAGATCCTCCAGCATTTTGCGTGTGTTGCCTGGATTCCTAGCATCTGCAGATTTTCTCTTGTTTGTGAATGCTTAAGAGCTTAATTCCCACTTTCCCTACTTCCCATTTTATACAGCTTGTTTCTTTCAGATTCCCTCCCATTGACCCAATCAAAAGGACAGTTAAAATGTTATTGGTTTTACAGTGCTGTGTTTGTCCAAATGTGTTCCCTGCTCTTTACTGTCATGAATCAAACCTTTGTTAAGCAGCAAATTAAATTAGATCCAACCCTTTGTTGAAGTTAGAATCATTAAGTGAATGTTCCCTAACCAGGAAACAGCCATAGTTAGTCGTGAAGGGCCTCAGCCTAACACCAGATAATGCTGCCAACTTTGCTCGCGGTTCTCAAGGAGGCGTTTCTCCTCACTGTCTAACAACCAACTTTAAGATGAAGCTTAACACAAGCTAGGAGAATAGATCTTTGTATTCCTCCTGGCCAGCCTACAACCTGGTGGCATGAACACTAAGTTCTCCAGCCTCTGTTAAACTTTCTTTCTGGCTCCCCCCACTACCACCCTAATAACCATAACATTTTCCCCTTTTCCATCCTCTTCATTTTCCCATCAGCCACACTCTCCAACCACTGACTCCATCCCCCACAACAACCTTTCCCCTCCCCATCTCCCTCCCTTGATTCCATACTCCCCCTTTCTGTCCTACCAGATTCCACCATCTCCAGCCCTTTGGCAATTCCACCTATTTCCTCCCAACTTCTTGGGCCATTGCACACACACTCTTCCTCCATCTGCCTATCAATCCCTGTTCACACCCTCCCCCTCCCCCACAGCTCTTGCTGCTCCTCTTCCCTCCACATTTATGTACTGGCTATCTCCCTTCTTTCTCTCCAGTACGGATGAAGACTCTCAACCTGAAACATTGTCCACCCATAGATGCTGGCTGACCCATTGAGTTTCCTTCAATAATTTGTGTGCTGCTTTGGTCTGCAGAATCCCTCGATTCTCCATCGAACACCAAGTTTTCTGGTGATAGATCTGAACCCCATGTGCTGTTACCTGAAAGATTCTGACAAAGGGAATAAATTGGGTACCTTTTATCAGTGAATGTAGTAGCTAGGTGAGTGTAATGCTGACGATGTTGTCTTGGGAAAGGTCACTGATGTTCATTCACTTCTCCCGCTTATGGATGTGGAGGATCATTTTGGAGGCACTGTTGATGGTATTGAGCAGCGGTCCCCAACCACTGCGCCGCGGACTGGTACCGGGCCGCAAAGCATGCGCTACCGGTCCACAAGGAAATGATATGAGTCAGCTGCACCTTTCCTCTTTCCCTGTCATGCACTGTTGAACTTGAACATAGGGTTGCCAACTGTCCCATATCTGCCGGGACATCCTGTATATTGGGCTAAACTGGTTTGTCCCATACGGGACTGCCCTTGTCCCGTATTTCCCCTGCTAAGGTAGAGCATACGTATGAAAACTTTCGTGCCAAAATGGCATAAAGTGAAGAAGCAACTACCATTAATTTATATGGGAAAAACTTTTGAGTCTTCCCAGACCCAAAAAATAACTTACCAAATCATGTCAAATAACACATAAAACCGAAAATAAATAACACTAACGTATAGTAAAAGCAGGAATGATATGATAAATACACAGCCTATATAAAGTAGAAATAATGTATGTACAGTATAGCCGGGAAGATGAAGGCAAAACCAACTTGCGGTGAAAAAAACGGCACGTACGAGCATGCGCACATTACATGCGCACGTCACGCATGCGCACACAGGTGCCCGCGCAAGGCTTCATGGTCATGGTAGTCTTTCCTTGGGTAAAGTGGCCCGGGACTTGACTGCGGCTTTTGTCCTTTATTCGGGAGTGAGAAAGTTGGCAACCCTAACTGTAAAAGACATGTTGAGGTGAGTTTAACCCTACTTGAACACCCCCCACACCCTGGTCGGCCGGTCCGCAAGAATATTGTCAATATTAAACTGGTCCGCGGTGCAAAAAAGGTTGGGGACCCCTGCTATTGAGGACTTAGATTTTGTGGAGAGAAGCATTCAGGAAGGCAGCAACTTTGAACTTCAGACATTATTTTCCTCAGAAGGCCAAAGGCTGTGCTGGGGCGTTGATGTCACGCTAATTTTGGCTTTCTATGATAGCTCAGTGAACAATACTTGTATTTGCACATGGTCAGAAACTATGCTTCATCATCAATGCCTCACTCACTGAAGCATACAAGAGAATGATCTTTTACTCAATGTCTGCAAAATAATGGTCCTCTACCTACCTGCCCTCACAATGCAACACCACCCTCTGACAATAAATGTCCAGAACAAAACCCTGCAAAATGTGGATCACTTCCAATATCTTGGGAGCCATCTGTAGTGTATATGTAGACATTAATGAGGGAAAATTTACTTCAGAGGCAGCTTTTGAACCATCACAAACAAGAGAAAATCTCTTGGATGCTGGAAATCTAAGCAATACACACAAAATGCTGGAGGAACTCGGCAGGTCAGGCAGCATCTATGGAAAAGAGTAAACAGTCGACGTTTTGGACTGAGACCCTTCATCAGGACTGGAGAAAAAAAGATGAGGTCAGAGTAAGAAGGTGAGGGGGAGGGGAGAAAGAAATTCAAGATAATAGATGATAGGTGAAACCAGGAGATGGGAAGTAAAGAGCTGGGAAGTTGATTGGTGAAAGCTATCAAGGGCTGGAGAAGGGGAAATCTGATAGGAGAGGACAGAAGGCCAGGGAAGAAAGAGGAAGGGAGCACAACCTGATAGCATGAACATCAATTTCTCGAACTTCTGGTAATGACCCACCCTCTCTTCACCATTCCTCATTCCCATTTCCCCCTCTCACCTGATCTCCTTACTTGCCCATCACCTCCGTCTGGTGTTCCTCCCCCTGTTCTTTCTTCCATGGCCTTCTGTCCATTCCTATCAAATTCTCGGTTCTCCAGCCCTTTATCTCTTTCACCAATCGAATTCCCAGCTCTTTATTTCACATCTCCTGGTTTCACCTATCATCTATTATCTTGAATTTCTTCCTACCCTCCTCCCCCCCCCAACTTTCTTTCTCTAGCTTCTCATCTTTTTTTCTCCAGTTCTGATGAAGGGTCTCAGCCCAAAATATCAACTATTTACTCTTTTCCATCGATGCTCCTGGCCATCTGAGTACCTCCAGCATCTTGTGTGTGCACCTTTCAAACCAAGCTGCTTTTATCAGGCCTAGTCAGTCTCCCTGTGCCCTTTGATTCTTGTTCAGATGCATCTTGTCTCTGAAGGTGACACCTGTGAAATGGGAGCTTCATTCCATACGTGGAACTCACAGCCAGTTCTGACTCATCTGAACCAAACTGAAACATTTCACAAAAGGTGGTGGATTTGTGTTTGGCCTCAACTCAGAGTCACATCATACCAAGCTTAGGATCAGTCGATCTAAAATTCACTGCAGTCCAAAGAGGAGCTTTCAAAGAATTACTGTCATTACAGTATGTAAAGGTTTTTGAACTCAGTGTCTTTTCCAGGAATAGCACTCTCTCCTGTAACCCTGTGTCCACCAAGATCCTTTGAAAATGCTAGTTTTCAAATATCAACCTTCAATCGGATGGCATGAATATAATTTTCTCTAACTTCTGGTAGTTTCTAACCCTCCCCCTTCTCTTTTTCCATTCTGGTTTCCCTCTTACCCCTTCTTTTCTCCTCACCTCACTATCATCTCCCTCTGGCACCCCTTTACTTTCCCTTTCTCCCATGAGCAGATTCTACTTCCACCTATCACCTTCCAGCTTCTGACTTCATCCTCCCACCTCCACCTACCCATCTTTCCCCTCACCTACCTTCACCCAGCACCTGCCAGCTTGTATTCCTTCTCTTCCTACCATCTTCTTATTCTGAATTCTGCCCCCTTCCTTTCCAGTCCTGATGAAGGATTTTGACCCAAAATGTCGACTGTTTATTCCCCTCCGTAAGGTGTTGCCTGACCTGCTGAGTTCCTCCAATATTTGTTTGTATGTGTGTTTTCAAGTATTGATTTCCTCCATTTGGTAGATGATTTGGTAGTTTTCTTTCTTGATCCTTAAAAACTCAGACCTGCCCCCCATGAGCTGGGAATGGTTGGAAACACTGGTATTCAAAGCAAAGTTTTTTTTTAATTTATTCATGTATGGGATGTGGGTATTGCCAGCTAAGTCAGCATTTATTGCGCATCTCTAGTTGCCCTTGAGAAGGTGGTGATGAGCTGCAGTCCCCGAGGCGTAGGTACACCCACAGTGCTGTTAAGGAGGGAATTCCTTGACTTTGACCCAGCAACAATGAAGGAACAGCGATATGTTCCAAGTCAGGGTGGTGGGTGACTTGGAGGGGGATTTTCAAGTAGTAGTGTTTTCAGGTATGCCAGGTAAGTGGAAAAGAAAAGGAAGGAAATTTAGGCCACTGAACAACTCTTTCACTTTGGGGCCCAGCCATGGTGGAGTTCATTCTCAAAGTGCCCACTATAAATAGTGCCCATTGTGTGGAAGCACTCCATGCCCTCATTGCCCTGAGATCAAAATGTTATCTTCTTTCTTTCTCTAAGGCAAGTACCCCATGTTCCCTTATCCTCCTTTCATCTACTGATGGCAGCAGTCATTCTCCATTTCCTACAGTGATGACCCCAGACTTTTCTCACACTTTATTGGCTACCTCCACACACATATCCCCCACCTCCACACACATATCCCCCACCCCCACACACATATCCCCCACCCCCACCCTACGCCCATCTTGGTGCTACTCCTCCATTCTCTGTGGAGAATGCAGCTGCAATGGGGAGATTGATCCCAGGTGATTATCCCCCAGGCAGCATGACTGGGGTTTCCTCCAAGTGCCCCAGTTTCCTCCCACATTCCAAAAGCTGTTACTGAGTATCTTGGCATGCTATCTTGGTGCTGGATGCTTTGCAACACTTGTGGGCTCCACAGCACAATTTCATTTGATGTAAAATGATGCATTTCACTGTATGTTTTGATGTACATGTCATAAATAAAATTAATCTTTATCTTTAGTCCTGCACCCAGACTATAGTCCTCCATACTTCTCATCCACGTACCCATCCAAACTTTGCTTAAATGTTACAATTGAACACTTCTGCTGGCTGAACTTCTGTAAATTCATTTTTTAATATAAAGATTTTCAAAGAATATGTGCCATATGCACATCGAACTATCAAACTATACAGTATAATGTGTGGTTTGCATCAACGACCAACATAGTCCAAGAATGCGCTATGGACAGGCTGTTGTACTCTGACAGCAACGTAGCATGCCCACAATTTACTAACCGTTGATAAACCCATATATTTTTGGAATTTGATAGGAAACTCGAGCACCTGGAGGAGACCCACACAGTCACAGAAGTGTTTGCAAATTCCTCATAGGCAATGGCAGGAATTGAACCCTGATTGCTGGCGCTCTAAAGCGTTATGTGGGCTGCCATGCTACCATGCCACCCCTGTATTAACTCTTGCTGCTTTCATCTTTATCAGCTTGCACCTCCGATCAGATCAAAGGTCGTATGAAACGTACAGCATATATGAGGCCCGTTAGGCCTGTCACACTTCTGCTGGATCTTTGAAACAATCTTCTCCAAGTGCCATAGGCACTGGCAGGCAACACTGGCCATAACCAAAGGCAGACCCTGACCCCCACCCAATTCCATTCCCTTACTAACACGGGTCACAGCTGGAAATGAAAAGGTGCCCTGAAATTGCACTTCCTCAACACAGGGTTGGTGAAGCTACTCACCACAGCACAGTTACAGCAGAGGCTGAGGTCCACAGGCAAAGCACAGAGCAGAAACCAGCGATTAACCTTGGGGTGAATGAGTTACCGGTCAGGTTCACTTTCTTAAGCTTTATCAGCTTTAACAAGCCTCATGACATTTAATGGGATTATTCATACAGTTATTAGCTAAAATAATAGTCATTAATTATGTACAGCACTAGTAAGCAGAGATAGATTGTTTTATTGTGACATTATGACCCTTTATGGTTTCCACACCCCTTCTCCTAATCATCAGCTATAAATATAGTTTAATGTGTGAATGAGAAAATGGCCCATGACTTGTACATTTTTACCAAATTGTGACTCAGAATCTATAATTTTTACAATGCCTTCAACAGACTTGACCTTTGGTTGAAACGACTGGGTGTGTTGCCTAATTTACATTCTGTTTCAACACTCTGGGTAAACCTTACTCAATTCCATCTTCCATTGTGCTTAAGTACAAACTTGCCCAGAAAACGTAATATATCACAAAACCTGGGTGAGTCTCCTACAAAGGGAGGAAATAAAGCAGTATTGTTTTACTGTTACAGTTTAAAGTTCCTACTGAGTTTCAGAAGGATCTTTGCTCATGCAGTGAAGACTTCTTCAATTACAGGAAATGTTTCTCATTGATTCTACTCTGAATGCCTGCAAGAAAATAAACTTTAGGGTAGCATATGGTGAAATATACTGTAGGTACATTGATAATAAATCAATTTTGAGCTGTGAATGTTTGGTTCTTTTATCACAGTCCAGTAGATTTCCCTGTATTTTGCTTCGTTGGCCATTAAATTATTTAGACTTGCCTCCTTGACTGTCCATAGTGAGGCAAAGGGTCTTGAATCTAGAACAGCGAAGTATTCACCTCGAAACTCATGTCACTAACTGATCTGAGTCCCTGCACTGGAATTCTAAAGGAAATATTGTATCATTTCTTAATGCATGCATTACTAAATGACAACAAAAGAGGACTGCATGTCCTCATAATCTAATGTAATCTAATCTAATCTAATATGAAACAATTGCTAATCTTCTCTCTAAAGGAAGAAATCAATAGACAATAGACAATAGGTGCAGAAGTAGACCATTCGGCCCTTCGAGCCTGCACTGCCATTCTGAGATCATGGCTGATCATCTACTATCAATACTCGGTTCCTGCCTTGTCTCCATAACCCTTGATTCCCCTATCCATAAGGTACCTATCTAGCTCCTTCTTGAAAGCATCCAGAGAATTGGCCTCCACTGCCCTCTGAGGCAGCGCATTCCACACCTCCACAACTCTCTGGAAGAAGAAGTTCCTTCTCAACTCTGTCCTAAACGACCTACCCCTTATTCTTAAACCATGCCTTCTGGTACTGGACTCTCCCAGCATCTGGAACATATTTCCTGCCTCTATCTTGTCCAATCCCTTAATAATCTTATATGTCTCAATAGGTAC
Source organism: Mobula birostris (assembly GCF_030028105.1). Lineage (NCBI taxonomy): Eukaryota > Metazoa > Chordata > Chondrichthyes > Myliobatiformes > Myliobatidae > Mobula > Mobula birostris. The sequence goes on along the minus strand of NC_092372.1, from coordinate 29,317,788 downwards.
TCAATCTAAATCCTACAGAATTTTGAAACAGTGACATATTAAGTATGATTAAGCAATATTTAAACAAGTTTTCTCATGTGTTTGAATTGAGACAACACCTAAAAAATAATTATTTCATTAAACACATACAAAATGACATGTCAGATAGCATCTATGGAGAGGAATAAAGAGCTGGTATTTCTGACTGAGTCCTTTCCATCAGGACTGGGAAGGAAGGGGAAAGAATCCAAAATAAGAAGATGGTGGGAGAGAAAAGGGTAAAAGCTAGAAGGTGAGGGGCAACACAGGTGAATGGGGGCAGGAAATGAAGTGAGAAGCTGGGAGATGATAGGTGGAAAAGGTAAAGGGCTGAAGAAGAAGGAATCTGATAGGAGAGGAGCGTGGAGCATAGAAGGAAGGGATGTAGGAGGAGCCCCAGAGGGAGGTGACAGGTACGTGAGGAGAAGAGGAGGGTAAGAGGAGAGCCAGAATGGGGAATGGAGAAGAGAGTGGGGGGTAGGGGAGAAATTACCAGAAGTTAGAGAAATTGATATTCATGTTGTCAGGTTGGAGGCTACCCAGACAAAATAAGTGGTATTATTTCTCCAACTTGAAAGTGGCCTCACCTTGGCTGTAGAGTAGACCGTGAACCAAGATTGGAATGGGTATGGGGAGTGGAATTAAAATGATCGGCCACCAGGAAATCCTGCTTGTTGCGGACAGAACGAAGGTGCAAGTCTGTTGGATGGAAAAGGGAGGTTGGAAATGGGAATACAAGTTTGGAGGTCCCCCCAGTCTACGTCAGATCTCCAGTTCATTGCAGCTTCCATTTATCCCCCTTGGATAAAGCAAACATAAAATAGGAAAGGTCTGCTCCGGAACTCCCACTGCTTTTTCATGAACCTTTCAAAATGAACTCTGTTGTGGAAAAAAGGGGATGGGGGTTTCTGTTTTATGATGAAGAGACAAGTGTGGATAGGAGACAATCTGGAGAACTGCTGTAACACACCACTAATCAGATCTCCTTTATCAGAATGAATATACCCATTCCAATACAAGTATGATTAGTTAAATTTAGTCACTAAAAGGTAAAGTGCAAATTTAATAGTCTTTTAGCTAATAAACTCTTCTCAGGCTTCCAGCTGGGTACAGGAGTTGATTACAACTGACGTTTTGATGACAAACTTTGCCATCTTCATCAGAGATGATGTCTGGGCATGTCTAGCCCAGTGGTATTTAGTCCCCTGTTGTCTGTTCCTCCTGATTGGTTAGTCCTCATCCAATCAGGTTTCCACTCTCCCACCTTGTTTATAATTGAATTCCAGTTCTGACTTAGAATAAGACCTCAGTTTTTTTTTAAAATTCTTTTCGTCTAGTTTTATTTCAATGGCTTTCTTTACTAGGTGGCCCCAAAAGCCATTGGCATGTCCGTCATAATCAATATCTGTACCTGGCTGGAAGCCCGAGAAGAGTTTATCCGTCATATATGGCGGGAAGGCACTAGATCCTTTTTCAATTTTTTAGCTGTTTGTAGTTTGCTTCAATTATTTTGACAAGCTGATTCTAATTAATCAAGTGAGGAAATAAAGGGATATAATTGTGATTCAAATGGAAATTTAGCTCGTTTAATTGTTACTCGATAACATTTTGCCTCTCTTACAGATTAAATGTCTTTAACATTTAATTTGATTTAAGCAGTTGAGAGCGCCATCTAGCAATTCAAATAACATAGAGTTTTGTGCCTACAGTTCATAAAGAGGACACTGCTGAATCAGATGGAGAATACAAATCAGGTACTGTGATTCCTACTCTGACTGAAACATGAATAACTGTAGTTCAACTGTACTGTTCCAGAATTTTTATACCACCTTGTTTTTATTTTATGAATATGGTCTGAAAATAAAACAACATCCTTTTTTGAAATTGAGTATCACGTAGAAATGATATAAAATATAGAGTCATCATTACATGAACAGTTCTTGTCATGGGAGCTGCTTTCTTTTATGTTTGCACATCCATTAGAGAGCATTAATTAAAGGATAGGTTATATACAAGTCCCAATGCCCAAGGACCATCTCAGAAATGCGTCCTAGGATTATTTTTGGGCAACAGAGCACTTACTGATGAAGGAACTAATTTTGACCACATCCTTACACTGGATGTTAACAAATTGTTTTGTTGTCTGCTGTGCTAATTCTGTTTCTGGTGATCAACCCACAGAAAGGGTGAGACAAGGGCACACACACCAATCCTCATTGAAGGATCAGAAGTGGAAAGGGTGAACAATTTCAAGTCCCGGGCTGTCAACACTTCTGAGGATCTATCCTAGCCCAGCATACTAATGCAGCTACAAAGAAGGCGTGACAAGAGTTAGGAGTTTGAGGAGATGTGGTATATCACCAAAGATGCTCACAAATTTCTACAGATGTACTGTATACAGTATTGTAACTGGCTGCATCACTGTATGGTATGGGTGGGGGAAGAATTGCACAGGATTGAAGTAAGCTGCAGAAAGTTGTAAACTCATTCAGCTCGATCATAGACGCTAGCCTCCACAACATCCAGGACATCTTCAAGGAGTAACACCTCGAAAAGGCGGCATCCATCATTAAGGTCCCCGATCACCCTGGTCATGCCCTCATCTCATTGCTACAGTCAGAGAGGAGGAACAGGAGCCTGAAGACACACACTCAATGATTTAGGAACAGCTTCTTCCCCTCTGCCATCAGATTTCTGAATTAACATTGAAACCATGAAAACTGCCACACTACTTCTTTGCACCTGATTATCATCCTGTCAAACTTATTTTCTTCAAGATAGACTGAAAACAAATCCTAAAACGCCCCCTTTGGGTTCATTAATGAACTTTTAAACTACTTCCAGCCATTTAGCATGCCTGTGTAAATTATAATGGATTCAAAATTCAGCCTCTATAATGAAAAGCATTACAAGGCATTTCCGGTCATTTCACATAGAGTGATTTAACCTTGCATTTCTAATATCACTTACTCATGAAAATGTCTTCTTTCAGAGCATTGTAGGCCCACTTAAACTAAATTGTTCTGGGTGTAGCCATCGTCAATCACAACCAGGGCAACCTGTTTTAGTAACAAGCAATCAGCTGGAGGAACTCAACAGGTCGAGCAGCAGTTTTAGGAAGGGAAGGAATTATCATCGTTTTGAGTCAAACCCCTACATGAGGTCCTGATGCAAGGTTTTAATCCACAACGTCTATAATTCCTTCTCTCCACAAATCAAGATTGTTTAATGTCACTTCCAGTACACAAGTGTAAAGGAGAATGAAATAATTGTTAGTCCAGATCCAAATCCAATTAACACAAGATAAACACAATAATAAAAAATACAATAAATATAATGTAAATATATGAGATAACTTATATACATGGACTGTATGTCCATAAAGTGATGGCAGGCACAGGAGTGTTTGTACATAAGATGACTAACAGGAAATGATGAAGTAGTGGTGGTTGGGGATTGTAGAGGGGTGGGTTAGTGGGTGGAGGTGTTGATCAGCTTTACTGCTTGGAGAAAATAACTGTTTTTGAACCTGGCGGTCCTGGAGTGACTGCATAGTCGCCTCCTCCCTGATGTGAGTGGGATGAACAGTCCATGAGCAGGGTGGGTGGATCCTTCATGATGTAACTGGAATTTGTGCTTTTTAGTGGCTGGTAATGACACATGTCAAAAACACTCCTGCCACAATGGACACTCACCAATATGCTAAACAACAGAATCACTCCCTGCCCTAATTACATCATTATCTTTGACTCATGGCCTGCACCTGCTCCTTCAGGCACCGGCTTCCTTCCTGCCCCCTTCCCAACAACCTAACCACGCCAACTACATTTGTATGGTTGCCTGATTGGTCAATATTCATCAAAATACCAAGAGAATAGCAATTGGTGGCGCTGGGGCTGTTGCCAGAGATCCTGGTGCAATCCTGACCTTAGGTGCTGTCTGCAGATTACCACTGTGCCGTTTCCCTCCAGGACAGTTTCATCAAACAGTCCAAAGACCTGTGGGTTGTGAGTTAATTGACCACTGTAAATTACCTCTAATATGTAAGTAGGTCATGGAATCTGGGATTGTTGATGAGAATGCGGAGGGAACTGAAAAATGGGATTAAAGTAAGATCATTGTAAATGTGTGACTGATGGCCAGCACAGGTGAAGGTCCAGCAGGCCTCTTTCAGTGCTGCATCTCTCTCTTTCTGACTCTACATGAGAACGCCTGCCTTTATTGGAAGAGCAAATTATGGAACTGACCTGAACCTGAATCCCAACCACAGAACGTAAACTTCAATGCCTTGAGTCAGGTGTGAAAATGTCAACCAAGAATAGATCTTCAAAGATTCAAAGTACATTTATTATCAAAGTATGTATGCAGTATACAACCCAGAGCTTCATCTTCACTCACACAGCTACAAAATAAAGAAAACCATGGAACTCATTCAAAGAAAAACATCAAAACCCCAACGTGCAAAAAAAAAGAACAAATCACGCAAGCAGCAAAAAAAACAAGCGAAAAATACAGAATATAAAACATCACAGCACACAGTCAACAAAACAGTCCCTTAATCTTAACATAATTAAGATTATAGTTGGTCACGTAATATAATATTTAAACTTACTCCAAAAAAGTCGTGTTTAAGATAATGAAATATTTCAGAATACACAGCCAGTTCAATCATGTGGCTGCCGAAATATTTATGTGTTTTACAAACATTTACCTATTGCTATTTAACAAGGGAACAGCATTTTTTATGTGAAAGCATTGAGGTTCTTATGAGCTGTTTGCTGCATCACAATGAGGTAGCCGGATGCAATATAAGCTAATAGTGGCAGTAAACCTCACCTTGAACTTTGCCTCAAGATGTGGGTGAATATTTTATGACGATAAAGCTATTACAGACGTGGAAACCACTGTCTTTGACTGGCTGAAGCCTGTAAGGTTAGTAACAGACAGTCTTCTTGGAAAACCTTTGGGCTGAGTTACTGCCAGGACCCTACAAGGTTATGTAGATAGCACTGAAGTTGGCAATGACTCAAAATCAATAGTCCACAATTCTATCCCGGTTCTGATGAAAGGAGTTTGACCTCAACAGCTAACTCAGTTTCTCTTTCAGCAGGGCCGCTTGGTCTGCTGGGTGAGTCCAGGTTTCTGGCACCTGCAGTTTTTTTTTATTTTCGCTTGTGCCCGTAATCTGTGGGATTCAGAATGGATTAAAAAATAATCAGTCACTTGGGTACATAGTTTTGTAAATATTGGGTGAAAGCTCCTGTCCCATTGAACCTGTTCCCTCACACTTTAGGTGATAGTTTGTCTTGTGTTTTAACAGGCCCAGACAATGGAGAACCAAATACATACAGTAATCGCTCATGTAAGCCAGATTTTATCTTTAAAAGCCCAAGATACTAATATTTGCACCTTCCAGGCTTATCAATAAACAACCATGATGATATACATGACATAATTTTCCATGGCCGCGCTATTGAACTTCTGCTGTCATCCAATGCAGAGTTTGCAAAGCAAATCTGGGTTGGAATGAACCAAGCCAGAAACGCAGCTGAGAAAAGCTCACCTTTATTTTGGCCTAAATCAGGGGTTCCCAACCTTCTTATGCCATGGACCCCTACCATTACACAACGGGATCATGGACACTATGTTGGGAACGTCTGGCCTAAAGGATAATGGCTTGAATTAGTCATGGGGTTTATCTGTAGTGCAACTATCCACTTCCTCGGGTACCTGGAGGCTAGTTAGTGTGAATTGTAGTCTGGGATCCTCAGAAGGCTGAAGTTCAGTCATGAAGGGAATGCTTAAAGGGAGAGTAACCTAGAATCATAAAGGTTTTGAGGTTGAGTATTTTCTCATAATGCCACAGTCTTTAGCTTGAGCAGTCCCGGAAAACACGTGATGCTAAATCCATGCACTACTGCCTCTTTTATTTCTAAACTTGTTCTCTGCAATGATCACAGTGCAACAGTAACAGTTTGCTTATTTAAACTCAGAGCTGTTTTGCTCTCAGAGGAACAAGCCATCAAGGGCACTGGAAGAAGAGTCTTCAAGTAGCTTTCCTGCTAAGTAAGTGGGTAGTAGGTTATTGCAGAGAGACAGGAATATCTATGTGTCTGACATAGATATTGCATAGGCAATTCTGTATGAAGCACATAGGAATATTATCTTTGTGGGTACAATCAGAGCAAACAGTAGAGAAAGATTGAGGGACCCAATAGCCGTCTCCTGCTCCTACTTCAAATATTTGTTTTTCACTGATTTCATCCAGATCACCATTCTCTTAAAAGGCAGCTGTAATTAAATTTAATGCTGTCAAACTTCCAGCTGATTTTGATGGCTTGGTAGTGTAGCAGTTAGCTTAAAGCTATTACAGCGCCAACAACCTGCATTCAGTTCTGCGGCTGTCCACAAGGAGTTTGTACGTTCTCTCTGTGACCATGTGCATTTACTCCTAGTGATCCAGTTTCCTCCCATATTCCAAAGATCCGGTTCACAGGGTAACTTGTGGCATGGTTGTAGTAGGGCAGCGTGGTTTTGTTGTGCAGAGGGGGACCTGTTACCGTGCTGTATCTATAATTATAAAAAATAGAAAAACATAAAATTTATTTTATTTGTAAAATAAGCACTGAGGATGTTTAGCTTCTCAGTAGATCAACAAACTTAGCATCTGCTTGGACAAAAACTAGAATCATCTAGTCAACTGGTTTAATACAACTTCAAACATATCCTAAAATGTACCTGGCAAGATATTATCAAGAAAATAAATAGATATTCAAAAACTGCTTCTATTTAAAATGCCTTACTGGATTTATTTATGTTATATGCCTCACCTTCTATGATGTGGTAACTATGCGTGGGGACGGTTGGGCAGAGTAATACCACTGTTGATATCAATGATGTTATAGACCAAAGGTGATATGTTTTGAGGATCATGCAGTCTTGATATAAGCTATCGTGAATTATTATAGTTTCTGTTATTGTGCTGGGTGTGGTTTTAATGTCGTTTCAAAGCGAGACTGTGTGAGTTAGATATCGTTTGGTTTCTGATTGGTTGGTAATCATCAAGTCATGAGACGCGCAATTCCCTATGATGGGAAAACTATGATAAAGCCATAAATAGTTGTGATCCATAGAATGACATCGATTAACATTAGATTTATAGACTGGTTCAAAGATTTCTCTTGGCTCCTGCTGGAAACTAGCCCAAGGCTTTCCTGAAGTCATTCAAGTTAAATTAATTGGTCTGCAGACCAAAACGACAGTTTTTATACACTGTTTTGTCTTTATTTTCCCTTTTAACCCTTTCTCAACATCATTCAATCATTCCTTCTGGTCTACTTTCTCACAGATAATGATAGGCAAACAGCCATCCACCCAAGTGGTTTCTATATACAGTACATCTATATTTGGATAGAGAAGACTAGATATTTCAGCAAGAGTACACATTAAATGCAAATAGTTTGAAAGAAGTTTTAATCCTGATTCTAACTAACGTTCCAGACTTTAAACATACAAGGGGTGATTGATAAGTTTGTGGCCTAAGGTAGAAGGAGATGAGTTATACAGCTCTCGTTACATGCACGTGCAGTTCAACTGTTTGAGTGATTATGCAGAAAGTTTGAAATTAATAACTCTTCTCCTTCTACCTTAGGCCATGAACATCAATCACCCCGATGAGTTATTAACCTCAAACTTTCTGCATAATCGCTCAAAGAGTTGAACTGCATGTGCATGTAATGAGAGCTGTATAACTCATCTCCTTCTACCTTAGGCCACAAACTTATCAATTATCCCTGCTGAGGGCACTTTCTGGAGGTTCAAGATAGTCATAGTCATAGTCATACTTTATTGATCCCGGGGGAAATTGGTTTTCATTACAGTTGCACCATAAATAATTAAATAGTAATATGTAAATTATGCCAGGAAATAAGTCCAGGACCAGCCTATCAGCACAGGGTGTCTGACCCACCAAGGGAGGAGTTGTAAAGTTTGATGGCCACAGGCTGGAATGACTTCCTATGACGCTCTGTGTTGCATCTCGGTGGAATGAGTCTCTGGCTGAAGGTACTCCTGTGCCCACCCAATACATTATGTAGTGGATGGGAGACATTGTCCAAGACGACATGCAACTTGGACAGCATCCTCTTTTCAGACACCACCGTCAGAGAGTCCAGTTCCATCCCCACAACATCACTGGCCTTATGAATAAGTTTGTTGATTCTGTTGGTGTCTGCTACCCTCAGCCAACTGCCCCAGCACACAACAGCAAACATCATCGCACTGGCCACCACAGACTCATAGAACATCCTCAGCATCGTCCGGCAGATGTTAAAGGACCTCAGTCCCCTCAGGAAATAGAGACAGCTCTGACCCTTCTTGTAGACAGCCTCAGTGTTCTTTGACCAGTCCAGTTTATTGTCAATGGTCCACAACCGCTGGACTAAGTGTGTAAATGTAGGAGGGGACTATGTTGAAAAATAACTGTGCTAGGTTTTCTAAAATGCTTCAGAATTTTCATTTCATTAGGCATAATTTTTGAGTTAAAGTCACTTTGTCAACAAAGAAGAAAGCTCGGTTTTCTTCTTTGACAGTAGTGTAGCATGTACCATGACACTATTACAGTTCTGGGCATTCCCAAATTCGGAATTCAATTCCATCACTGTCTGTAAGGATTTTGGATGTTCTTCCCATGACGGCATGAGTTTCCTCCGGGTGCTTTGGTTTCCTCCTACAATCTAAATACGTACTGGTGAGGAGGTTAATTGGTTATTGTAAATTGTCCTGTGATTAAGCTAGTGTTGAATAGGTGGGGTTGCTGGGTGGAGCAGCTCACTGGGCTGGAAGGGCCTGTTCTGTGCTGTATCTGTATATAAAATAAAGTTAAAATCCGTGCAGGCAAAATTTACTTGTCTCCCTCCTCCTCAAAGTCTATGACTTGCTTCTAATGGACCTCAGTGAAGCACAAGAGCCAATTGGTGAAAGATCAGTGAGTCATGGCGATAAGCAAGGTAGGAATTATCATATGAGGGCTGCCAGTTTTGATGTCAGTGAAAGCACAGATGAAATTACAGTACTGTTTTACTGTTGAATGGTATGTTGATACACTATTTCTGCTATCTATAATTTCTCTTTGTTTCTTCTTTTGTAAATCCAATAGATGGCAACCAAGTCACTTTAGGTAAGTACTTTAAACAATTGTGCTTATATTTTCAAGTACTATTCATTCATTCAATAATTCTGATCTCACAGGGTTCCAATTAAAATCATAAATAAAAGTTGTCATCATAACAAACTTTTTGATATTTCCCATTAAAACAGATATTTACTCAATAAACAAATAACTGAAAAAAAAACACTTTATACAATATCTTAAGTAACTGAAAAACAACTTAGAGTTCAGCCAACACACATCAAAGTTGCTGGATCTCGGGATGAAGGGTCTCGGCCCGAAACGTCGACTGCACCTCTTCCTAGAGATGCTGCCTGGCCTGCTGCGTTCATCAGCAACTTTGATGTGTGTTGCTTGAATTTCCAGCATCTGCAGAATTCCTCGTGTGAAAGTTCAGCCAATATGTCTTACATTTCAGACATATGGGGAACCCAGCAGAGTTAGGGAGGAGCTTTATAAATACCATTGTCAGTGAAGCTATTTTAACTCAGGTTAAAATGATGCATTCACTTCAACTGCCTCTGAACGTACTCTGAAAATTATGGAATGAAATAGGGAAGGCATCAGACATCTTTTATTTGTGAAATAAATGAGCTGATAGATGACACTGAATCAAATGAAGGGACTTCCATGATCCAATGTCCTCTCCTGTAGATTTCTTCTTCGGTCTTTTACCTGACTGCCTATCCCCTTTGCCCCTCCTGACTGTCACCCAGTTACTTGTGTCCTACAGCTTCAGTGTATCACCCTCCCAGTGTCACCTGTCAATCAAACCATCAGCCTCCTGAATGATCTGGAGTTCCTCCATTTCCAGCTCCAGTTCCTAAATAAGGTCTGTAAGAAGCTGCTGCTGGATGCACTTCTCACAGATGTCGTCATCAGGGACACTGGTGGTCTCTCGACCTTCCCTCTTCCCACAAGAGGAGCATTTCACTAGCTTGTTTGGCATCCCCACTGCACTAACTCTGTAATAAGAAAGAAAGAAATAAAATGAAGTGAAAAAAAATCTACCTAAAGCTTCACCCCTTCTCGCCTAAGTCACTTGATCCAAAGCTTCAACTCCCCACTCTATCACTGATCCAATTACACAATGCCCACTCACAAAATGGCCACTCCCCTTAAAATTAAGAATTTTTTATTGGCCCTTGCCAAGTGCCTAATTATGCAAAATCCAACATTTCCTCAGGAACTGTGGCACGCAGAAAGTCCCAATTGCCCCTGCCGGTTGCTTTTGAAATCCAACATCTCCTCAGGAACTGCAGTGCACAGAATGCCCTCCAGCATTTTGTGTGAGTTACTCTAAGAAATGCATCTGTTTTTCTTCTCCAGGTGACATTCTGGCCATTATATTTGGGATCCTGTTTGGATGCACGGTTTTGGTCTTTGTAATTTATGTGTTGCGACAAAGGAAAAGACGAAGGTGAGAGTGATGAGAACCTTTTATTATCCACTTCAGACCTAATCAGAAACTGCCAACAGTGATGTAATAGAATGCAATGTTAAATGCTTCAGTCCATTAGGAGAGTTTTACTTTTAAAAAATACTGACCTAGTTTCATCGACCTACTTAACACTGAAGACTTCTTACCAACATTCATAAACCAACAGGAGAAAAGCATGATTCACCACACGCTCCAGCTTGTAATTGGTGTATTGAACGCTTTTTTAAATTTATTATAGTTACACCCAAGGTGCAGGAGTGCCCACTCCGACTATTGAGGCCTGTTACAGTGGAGTAAGGTTAGATCACCACATTATGTTCTGAATCTGTTTCGAAGCTCTACCTCCTTTCAGCATATTTATTTTGGAATCCACACCACCCCCCAGCACCACGAGATCCTGTTTCCCCTTCATGATGCAGAATTAAGTTAGTTATTAATTAAGTTAGTTTTAACGTAACATGTGGCCAAGTGGTTAAGGCATTGGACTAGCTACCTGAAGGTCGTGAGTCCGAGCCCAGTCGAGGGAACGTGTTGTGTCCTTGAGCAAAGCACTTGGTGCCAAGCTGTATGAGTCCTAATGCCCTTCCCTTGGACAACATTGGTGTCATGGAGAGGGGAGACTTGCAGCATGGGCAACTGCTGGTCTTCCAAACAACCTTGCTCAGGCCTGTGCCCTGGAGAGTGAAGACTTTCCAGGCGTAGATCCATGGTCTCGCAAGACTAACGGATGCCATAAAATAAATTAAACATGTCTGCTGCCCAGACATGCTCTCACTTCCTTTGAAGTAAAGGTCAGATTCTTGGGTGAAGCTCTGGATCTTTCTCAACGGGCAAGTAATCGTAAAATTTCTATCAGCTAAGGAGTTGGTGACATTTACCAGGTCTGGTCAGAAACACCACCATTCAAACAATAGTTATTTTGACTAAACTGCCTTCTGTTCTGGAGAAGCATCCACTCTAGACAACAATTTTCACCTGGTCACCAGTCAACCTTCTTGTCTCTGTCCCCAACAGTATCATGGGCAGTACAGTACCACAGTGGTTAGCGTAATGTTTTTCAGCACCAGTGGTCACCGATCACGGGTTCAAATCCCATCGTTGTCTGTAAGGAGTTTGTACATTCTCCCCATGACTGCGCAGGTTTCCTCTGGGTGCTCCAATTTCCTCCCACAGTCCAAAGATCTACGGTTTGGGTTAGTGAGTTGTGCCCTATGTTATGTTGGTGCTGGAAGTCTGGCAATAAATGCTGGCTGCCCAACAAAATCCTCACCTATATGATTTGACTCAGACAGCACATTTCACCGTATGTTTCTTCATACATGTGACAAATAAATCTAATCTCTTTTTGATGTTTCTCTGAACAGTCCTACTTCACCACAGATAGTTACTTCTTAACAGCGCAAAGTCGAGATGGATATTTTTCTCTCTGAGGGTTATAGGTCTTTGCAACCCTCTTCCAGAAAGTGAAGTGGAAGGTATCTTTGAATATTGTTAATGCATAAGTAGACTGATATTCAAAAAGCAAGAGGATGAAAGGTTATCACGGGTAGATGGAAATCTGGAGTGGATATTAGAATCAAATCAGTCATGATCTTATTAAGGTTCAAGATTGTTTAATGTTATTTCCAGTATAGAAGTGTAAAGGAGAACAACATAATTGTTACTCTGGATATGATGGAGCACAAAAAAAAACCCACAATAAATAAAGAACAATGAGACTTACAGGAAGATGTTCCCTGCTTGGCATTGCTGCTTGTCGCACCTCCACCAGTGCCCTTAGGTCAGCTGTAGAGTCATCAGCCAGGGACTGCCATTCACTCCCTTAGCCCTTGTACACCTCCTGGTGGTGGAGCAGATGTCTCCCTGCCACCCCCTGCAGCTTTCAATGGGGTTAGTTGGTCCCTCAATTTCTGTCCTTCCTCCTCAGCCACAGCCAAAGCTGCCCTTTTCTGCCTCTTCAGCCGACTCCTGGTGGCCCTCCTGAGCCTTGCTCCCATCCCTGTTGTGTCATGGAGTAACCTCGTCGCTGATGTGCTGATGAAGCCCCGGCATCCTACCTCCACAGGGTAGATAATAAAAGAAACACAATAAGTATAAGTACATAATTAAATGGCAAAGCAGGCTTGAGGAACTGGTTAGCCTACTAGTCCTTCTAATTCCTCTATTTATTATATATATATAAATAAATTATTCTCCACTGGGGTAAAGTTCATGGTATGATTGTCAGCACCAGTAAGTACATATTTTAACCTTGAGCTAAAGATAAAATAATTATTTTCAGAAATAGCCATGGAGTTCCATTTAGCCATTATAGTCCATCTGAAAATATAATGGGTGGCCTTCACAACATCAGTCAATCATATGGTATCAAGCATCTGCAGAGTTGAACTTAAAGGAAATAAGTTTTAATTCTCCTCATATAATCTCATCTCAAAGTCAGAGATTCTTAGATTAATGGGCTAAAACTCCTGAAAATAATGTTTCCAAGCATGCATTATTTAACTAAAGTCGGCATAAAATAGTACACAAAATAGTTTGCATTGCGAGCTGTGATTGTAATAGTGGCACCTGGAGGATCCAAGTTCAGAGACCAGGCTCTTCTTTCATTGGAACAAAAATAATCCAAAGGCTCTATCCTGATTTAAGAACATAGAAGAGTACTGCAATTCAGCCCATGATAATGTGCCAACCCTTTAATCCACTCCAAGATAAATCTAATGCTTCCCTCCCACATAGCCCTCCATTTTCCTTTCATCTATCTAACGTAAGAGACTCTTAAATGTCTCTAATGTATCTGCCTCTACCGTCACCCCTGGTGACACATTCCACACACCCACCACTCTATGTAAAACCCCTGTACTTTGCTCCAATCATCTTAAAATGCGGCCCTCTTTTGCTAGCCATTCCCACCATGGCAAAAAGGCGCTGGCTGTCCACACCATCTACGCACTTCTTCACTTTGTATACCTCCATCCTGGTTCAATCCAAAAAACACTCCAGCTTTCTCAACCTTTCGCTGAAGTGGATCCAATAAATATGGTGGACATGATCATCTCAAGTATCAGTTCCCATATGTGCCGAATGCTCATTTACTGTATTTCAAAGGGGATAAGTAGGATCCACAGTCCTGTCCCTGTTCGGTTATTTCTTGCTTAACACTGCCACAGACCTTTATCAACCGCATATTATACCGTGCCTGACTGGAAATGAATTCCCCGATTGCAGTCCCACTCGATACTTAACTAACATATTTATATCAGCTAAACTCCACTTCAGAGTTTAACATTTTAAATCTTCCATTCTGAAAAATATGTTTATTGTAAGGTAACACACACAGAATGCCGAAGAGTCTCTGCCACAGCACCGACTCTTTATTCCTTTCTATAGATGCTACCTGACCACCCGAGTTCCTCCAGCATTCTGTGTGTGTGACGCTCTGGATTTCCAGCATCTGCGGAATATCTTGTGTTTATTTATTGTAAACACCTGAGATCTCTTACCTGTTTTAGTTTCTGACTCTCTTTTGAAGACACTGAGTACAATTTTCTGTTTTAATGTTGCCTTTTCAGCTTAACTACTGAAGGTGGACAGAAGGTGATTTATAAACCAACGACTACAATGGAGGCATGAGACTGCAGTGAATATCTACTTCTTCCAAATCTGGAACTGAAAATGGCTGATCGAACCAAAGTTATTGATTTCTAGAGAACAAGCTGTTTGCTTGTTCTCTGCCATTGTCAGATTTGGTTCAGTTATTGTGCTTATATACATACTATCTTGTTTGTTATTAATAGAAAATGTTGCAGCATCAATCTGTTGTGATCTGAATGCAAAGGGTAAAAATGACAGGGTACGGGATGAAGTGGAGTTTACCATTCAGATCTCTTCTATCTACCTTGCCATAGCCTAATCCTCTGTTAAACCGGTTACAAATAGGCATCCACTATGCTATGGGGTTGAGGAATGGTTCCCTTATCTGCATTGGAGTAAATTGACCACTGTAAATTGCCCTTCATATGTAGATGAATGGTAGACTCCAGGGACAGAGGCACTTCATGGGAATGTGGGGAAAAAAAAATTGGGTTAGGTTAGGACTAATGTATAAATGGGTGCTTGATTGTTAGTGGGCCAAGGGGCTCGTTTATATTCTGTATATCTTCGACTCTAAAAAGAAAAAGCAGTATAGCTGGTAAATTAGGGATAGAGGCAGAAGAAACTTCAGGTACAGGAACTTAAAGCAAAATACAAGCTGCTGAAAGAACACAGCAGGTCAGACAGCATCTGTGAGGGAAAAGGATAATGGACATTTGGGTCCATCGTAATGTAGTTAATCAACTTCAAGTGAATAACTGAATGCTCATCAAAACTTTTTTTATTTTGCATTCATATTCTATCCTCAATATGTCAGGAAAATATTACTGATAGTTGTGGGAAAAGGAATGTGGTTGAACAGTATTTGGGAATATTACTGAACGGGAGTGATGCTGATTATCCACAGGGTTACACGTGTAAAATGTGTTTGGTAGGGATAGTTGGATGTTGTGGCATTAGGATTTGCATAGATAAATACTTATGTTCTTGGACTGATCAGTACTAAGAATTGACAAGTTTGACACAGTGAATGTGTTTTAACAGCATTATTGCAGCTCGTATTTCTGTTACAGTGTAGGTGTTTTTTGAGAGTCACGAAAAACTATAATTTCAAATCAGCAGATAAGACTCCAAGTCTTATTGCCTTCAGGGAAATGCTACAATAATTTGCCTTATGTATACAATGGTATTTAATTCATGAAGTCTCAATGGGTTTCATAGTTTAATTTAGATGGGGAAACGGATTTATAAAAAGAATGGGAAAATGACTGGATAAATTTAAGTGAGAGTTATCTAGAGAGTGGAGCTGAAGGTTTGGTATTCTGATGGGGTGAAGGGACCCAAAGATATTGTTGGGTAGATTCAAACCTGGCAGAAGATGGCAACACAGAATGAGGCAGCTCTTAGAAGAACTGAAAGACAAGGCTGAATACTTTGAATTTATAATTTTGACAGACAGATTAACCTGGTGGGTTGGACCGAATAGGATTAGTTTTAACCTAGGTTCTAATAACATGTTAAATTACATCCACAATTTGTTACTTTGTATGGATTTTACTTTGCAGGGGCATATTAAAGGAACTATTTCAAAGCATAGCATTAAAATTGAACAAAGGAATCGCTCTGATTTCAAAATGTCTTGGCAATACCACTGACAGTGAATAAAATCTTCCTCTTCAAAGGTGTTTTTCTGTTATCTAAATTTCTTGCAATTTAATCTTCACCTCAAACCATATGGGTATAACTGTTATCAATATGGCAGAGAGACTCCCGAATAATGATATACCGGGCCCCCACCCCATCTCCCAGGAAATAGACACAAGAGATTTTGCAGAGCTAGAAATCTGGAGCAACACACACAAAATGTTCGTCAAGCAGCATTAGTGGAGTGAAATAACAGGCCTAGACCTTTCATCAGGACAGTCCTGCTGAAAGGTCTCAACCTGAAATGTTGACTGTTTATTTCTCTCTATGGCTGTTATCTGATCTGCTGAGTTCCTCCAGCATTGTGCATATAAAATGAGAAAATATGCTGGCCTGCTGGCAACCAACTTGGCTCCCATTGGCATATATTTGACTGTCCAAATACAAATCCCTGAGATAAGGGAAAGTTTCCAATGACAGGAGAAGTGATATTTAGACAATGTTGAATTATGAAACTAGAATATTGTCAGAGCTAATGTCATTCAAGTGAGAATTTAAACCCAGCAACTGACTGTCTCAAAGTGAATGTAAAAGAAAAAGTCACACTATTTTGAACTATAGCATGGAAGTTATCTTTTGTGTACTATCCGTTTTAGGCAGTCTCTGGGTAAAGAACTGGTTCTGTTTTTACAAGTGTCCCCAAGTTGAATTTGTCCTCAAGCCAGAAAATACACAAAAATCGCTCAATAAAACGAGACTGCACCTCTAAAGTATTGTAATGAACAGTATCATAAACACAAAAGTTTAACAAGAAAGAACGATTATTACATGGGGAGAGAGAGACTAGTTCCGCCATTCGCAGGAAAGAACATTATGTTCATATGTACAGATGTCCTTAACTCTGATATCACACCAGTGCCATTAAAACTGGATTATCTGATTAATATTACATTGCTTTTTGTGGGGACTTGCTGAGTGTATCACAACCTAGTCTTCTCCATCTCTCGTGTCACCCAAATGATATCCTTGATATCAGTGTGCATCTTGATTATACTCCCTTTATGGCAAGTACATCCCTTTATAGAGAAACATCCAAATTGAATGCAGTCCTGCAGGCGAAGTCTCCAAGGCTTTGTGCCCAACTGAGTCAACCTTTGATTGGACTGAGCTCTCTAATATGGTCACTTCATTGCTGCTAATGCGTCCACTATCTGGTCTCACTCAGTTGTGAGGTGTTGTCACTATCGTCTTACAGATTCCAGTGGTTATAACAAACATTAACTGCAGAAAATGGCAGACAGCGTTACAGCACAGAAAAAGGCCCTTTGGCCCATCTAGTCCATGCCAAACTGTTTTCTGCCTTGTCCCACCTACCCATACTTAGACCATAGCCCTCAAAACCTCTCTCGCCCACTTCCCTATCCAAACTTCTCTTTAATGTTCCAATTGAACTCTATCCATCACTTCCACAGACAACTCATTCCGCATTTACACCACCCTCTGAACATAGTAGCTCCCCCTCAAGTTCCCCTTAAATATTTTACTTTAAACCTATGACCTTCAGTTCTAGTCTCACCCAACCTCAGTGGAAAAAGCTTGCATGTATTTACCCTATCTCTAGTCCACATAACTTGTATACCTCCACAAGATCTCCCCTCATTCTCCTACACTCTAGGGAATAAACATAACCTATTCAGCCTTTCCCTATAACTCAGGAACTCAAGTCCCACAACATCCTTGAAAGTTTTTGCAGTACTTTTTCAATCTTATGGATATGTTTCCTGTTGGTAGGTGACCAGAATGACACACAATACATCTATATACTACTAAAACTCTCATGCTCGTGTTTGTCTGTTTGTGACCTCCAATTAGTGCAAACAGTGCATTACAGCGGCACTATTTTTGGCTGAATCGACTTAAAATGTGCTAACTTACAGAATGCAGGCAAGGTTTGGGGTTATATATTCATTAAAAATTGCTCACTCGCCAAAATCAACAGCCCCGCTTTCACCCAAGAGCCGATGTCAGCCATGATGGAAACTGCGACGTGACACCACGACAAATGTGCACGGCCAGCCTCAGAAGTGACTCACGATGCTCACAGCAGTGATACCAACCAGAGCAAAAGGGCAGGGCAGCTCTATTTCGAGCGGTCACATTCTGCTAATCACCATCAGCACGTGCAGGATTGGGACAGATCAAACTGAGACCCATCAATAAGAGATAATTAAATCTTATTGTAATGACATACTTCGAGACATCCATCAAACCCTTTGCTGCAGTCAAACGACAGCCGTGACTATATCACGTCCATTTAGGAGAGCGCCAACCACATCATCAAGAATAATCAGCATCCTGGAGGCTTTGGTGTTACTGCTTCGTAGCATTTGGGTAAAAAAAATATGGTCAGTTTAATTATGCCACATGGAAAGAGAAGGGGGACATAATGGTCAAGAGATGACGCCAAACGTCGTCGGGAAGCGGCAAGGAGAGGGAGAGAACAAGAATCAGATGAGGCCAGGGCCGCACGACTCTAGGATCAAAGAGTCAGGACAAAAAAGGTGAGAGAAGAAGAGACAAAGGAGCTGAGAAATACATGTCTCCAGGATCAGAGACAAACAACAAACAGCAGAAGAGATGAAGAGACAGGAGATGAAAGGGCTGCATGTCTCCAGAATGACAAAAACAGGCACAGGAGCAGGAGAGAGGAAGAGACAAAGGAGCTGAGAAATGCACGTCTCCAAGATCAGAGACAAAGAATAAACAGCAGAAGAGTTGAAGAGACGGTGGATGAAAGGACTGCACATCTCCAGAATGACGAGAGGCACAAGGGTGGCAGATCAACCAGAAATGATGCCATCAAAAGTGTCCTTCATTAAATGAGGAGGAGCTATATTTGCCTTGCTACACGTCGTTCTTCTTTAATAAATTGAGGTTTTCTTCTTCAATTTCCAAAGCAAAGCGATACCAATAGCATTCAGGAAAATTTAATGTTCATTCTGTTCACATCAGACTGCTCTACCTTTCTCTCAAAGGGTGCCCCAACGGGTCACCCGTTGTCTAGTATAATGTAATAATAATGAAACTTTACCACCAGCTTGGATGGGTGTACCTAATGTATCTTCCTTCACCATCAGCCCTGGCAACACATTCCTTGCATCTACCACTCTCTGTGTAAAAAAACCTACCTGACCTTCCCCTATACTTTCCTCCAAACACCTTAAAATTATGCCCTCTGGTTTTAGCTATTTCTGCCACAGGAAAATATCACAGTCTATCTATTCTATCATCTCATCCTCCTCCAATGCAAAAAGCCCAGGTTCACTCAAACTATCCTCGTATGACATGCTCTCTAATCCAGACAGCATCCTAGTAAATCTCCTCAGCACCTTCTAAAGCTTCCACATTCTTTCTATAATGTGGTGATCAGAACTGAACACAATACTCCAAGTCACGAGTTGACCAGAACTGAACTCAATACTCCAATACATACTACATTCGGTTACTGACATAGTTTCAATGCAAGTGAAATTTGATCACCCTCACCATGTTCACCAGTTCATTTGAATGACTTTGGAGCAACACCTGTTAGCGCAAATCGAGGTTAGTTAATGGTCAGGATTCACAATCGCATGGACAAACAGTGATCGGCACTAATTATTAGTTTTGCAGAAAGTTCCTGATTTGAAGAAATAGAAAAAAATCTTCAATCTGTCCAGCTTCTCATTTGTCATGGTTTTCTTCCTAGTTCCTCGAATGCATTAGTTTGCTTCTGTTGTTAGTGATTGTCTAAGACCATGCACCTTCTGTTTCCTTCAATTCAACTCAGCAAGCAAAATGTTGTCTAAAAGTTGACTGTATGCATTGTTCTGGCATTTCAAATTATAGATTTTGTATTTCATTTTTATAATGTAATGTGTTACTAATGGGAAACAGACACCTTGGTAAGATTGCAAAATTGGGGAATATAATCAAAAAACAAGAATAAATAAATGTGTCAAATGACCTGCAAATTGCTAAATAATTATGTTATAGAGATCAAATAAGATATATACACAAAAAAGCATGAGGGGAAAGAAGATGAAAAATGCTTAAAACCTGCTTTAAAACTCACACCTCCTCTTTTCAAACCCTTCATGATCTTGTCCAGAGCTCTTTATGTAATCTCTTCCAGATCCATATCCTCAGACACGCTTGCACTCCCTTAAATATAGGATCTTTAAGAAACCAGATTTAATTGGGGGCCCTCGCTCATTTGTCAATGCTCTGGAACTCTCTTCTCTAGACCTCTTCCCTCAATGGATGAGTTTTAGTCATCTGCCCTGATATTTATTTAGGTAGCTCCATGTCAATTTTCTTTTTGATGGCACTCCTATGAAACACATAGAAAGGTTAAATGTCCTGTAAAAATCAAAATAGAAATTGTCATGATGTAACTAAATACCTACGAATAACTTTGATTTATACAAGCATGGTAATTTTAATTGGCATACGTAGCTTTGCAGGGCACTTCTACCCAAATGTGCAGTAAGGTTCTCAAACACAAAATACTCTGCAGATGCTGGGGTCAAAGCAACACTCACAACACGCTGGAGGAACTCAGCAAATCTGGCAGCATCCGTGGAAACGATCAGTCAACGTTTCGGGCCAGAACCCTTCGTCAGGACTGAAGAGGGCCGGGCAGAGGCCCTATAAAGAAGGTGGGGGGAGGGTGGGAAGGAGAAGGCCGATAGGTTCCAGGTGAAAAACCAGTAAGGGGAAAGATAAAGGGGTGTGGGAGGGGAAACAGGGAGGTGATAGGCAGGAAAGGTGAAGGAAGAATAGGGGAAAACACAATGGGTAGTAGAAGGAGGCAGAACCATGAGGGAGGTGATAGGGCAAAGTGAAATAGGGATAGGGGAAGGGAGGGGGAAAAAATTACCAGAAGTTGGAGAATTCTATGTTCATACCAAGGGGCTGGAGACTACCTAGACGGTATATGAGGTGTTGCTCCTCCAACCTGAGTTTAGCCTCATCATGGCAGTAGAGGAGGCCATGTATGGACATATCCGAATGGGAATGGGAAGCAGAGTTGAAGTGGGTGGCAACCGGGAGATCCTGTCTGTTGTGGCGGATGGAGCGGAGGTGCTCGACGAAGCGGTCCCCCAATCTGCGTCGGGTTTCACCGATGTAGAGGAGGCTGCACCGGGAGCACCGGATGCAATAGATGACCCCAGCAGACTCACAAGTGAAGTGTTGCCTCACCTGGAAGGACTGTTTGGGGCCCTGAATGGTGGCAAGAGAGGTGTAGGGACAGGTGTAGCACTTACGCTTACAGGGATAAGTGCGGGGTGGGAGATCCGTGGGGATGGACGTGTGGATAAGGGAGTCGCGGAGGGACCGATCCCTGCGGAAAGTGGAGAGGGGTGGAGAGGGAAAGATGTGCTTAGTGGTGGGGTCCTGTTGAAGGTGGCGGAAGTTGCGGAGGATAATGTGCTGGATCCGGAGGCTGGTGGGGTGGTAGGTGAGGACAAGGGGAACTCTGTCCCTTTTGTGGTGGCAAGAGGATGGGGTGAGGACCGAAGTGCGGGAAATGGAGGAGATGCGGGTGAGGGCAACATTGATGATGGCAGAAGGGAAACCATGCTCCTTAAAGGAAGAGGACATTTGAGATGTTCTGGAACGAAAAGCCTCATCTTGGGAGCAGATGCAGTGGAGACGGAGGAACTGGGAATAGGGAATAGCATTTTTGCATGTGGCGGGGTGGGAAGAGGTATAGTCAAGGTAGTTATGAGAGTCAGTGGGCTTGTAGAAGATGTCAGTGGACAGTCTGCCTCCAGAGATGGAGACCGAGAGATCAAGAAAGGGGAGAGAAGTGTCCGATATAGACCAAGTGAATTTGAGGGCTGGGTGGAAGTTTGAAGTAAAGTCGATGAAATTGATGAGCTCAGCATGGGTGCAGGAAGCAGCACCAATGTAGTCGTCAATGTAGCGAAGGAAAAGTTGGGGAGCAGTACCAGAATAGGTTTGGAGCACAGACTGTTCCACATAACCAACGAAGAGGCAGGCAAAGCTGGGGCCCATGCGAGTGCCCATTGCTACACCCTTGGTCTGAAGAAAGTGGGAAGAACCAAAAGAGAAGTTATTAAGTGTGAATACCAGTTCCGCTAACTGGAGGAGGGTAGTGGTGGTGGGGAACTGATGAGGTCTATTGTCCAGAAAGCAGCAGAGGGCTTTGAGGCCTTCTTGATGGGGAATGGAGGTGTATAAGGATTGGACATCCATAGTGAGAATGAAGCGGTCGGGACCGGGGAACTGGAAGTCATTGAGGAGGTGGAGGGCATGAGATGTATCCTGGGTGTAGGTGGGGAGGGACTGAACTATGGGTGACAAAATGGAGTCCAGGTAGGCAGATACAAGTTCAGTAGGACAGGAGCAGGCAGAAACTATGGGTCTACCGGGAGAGTCAGGCTTGTGGATTTTGGGGAGGAGGTAAAACCGAGCAGTATGGGGTGTGGGAATAATGAGTTTAGCAGCTGAGGATGGAAGGTCTCCGGAGTTGATAAGGGCGGTGATGGTGCAGGAGACAATGGTTTGATGTTTTTTAGTGGAGTCCTGTTCCAGGGGTAAGTAAGAGGTGGTGTCAGAGAGCTGTCGTTTGGCCTCAGTGAGGTAGACTGTAGATAACATCTGTTGTTGTTCGTCCATTGTTGACGTCGATGAAGACCTTGACACCTTAGATAACATCTAAGAAGCATCTGAACTAGCACCCAAATCACAAAACATAGCAGTATATCAGCAAAGTGCTGGTGAATGGAAATAGCACTGATAGGCACTTGACAGTCAGCATAGGCTTGTTAGCTGAAAAACATCTTTGCATGGTGTCTGAGTCCCTGACTTAAACATGGTCGTACAGCCAAATCACAAATCTAGTTACAATGCCTCTAGCACACGGGTTCCCAGCCTTTTTTATGCCACAGACCCCTACCATTAACTGAGAGGTCCATGAATCCCAGGTTGGGAACCCCTCCCCAAGCAGCATCTGGATGAAAACCACAAAGCTTTCTTTCCCATCCGAATGATTGGATTAGTTCTATTGCCTCATGACACCAAATAACACTGCAACAATACAACTAAAATATGCTCAAGATCAAACATTTCATAATCAGACTTTATTATTTGAACTTGTTGACAAACATGTCTCATGATAATGTCAAAAATGATTTTTTAAAGAAGCTGTAAGAAAATCCTGGTACATGAACAGTTTCAAGTCCATAATACATGTGGTAGTTTTAACCTGGTATACTGAGCACTGCATAACAAATTTTATAGAGATTAATTTTCCAGGTTAATTAAGAATTAAATTTCTAAGTAATAAAAAGCAATAGCCCATCAGTTACCTCAATACCTAAAACACCCTTCTCCCAAACGTGGCACAATGCTTGGTAATTGCAAACCGTTTTGTTCAGTAAAAAAAAAATTTGGTTGCACACATGCATACAAGTGCGCAAACAGTCCCATAACCAGGAGAATGATGGATTCCTTTCTCATCTAGAACTGTCTCCAGTACATAACATCTATTGTGGTATTGCTTCATCTGTGTTCAAGGCTTCTGTTAGTATTCCAGCAAATCCTGGCAAAATCCGAGTCCATCAAGGTGGTACGTGTTTCAGTCAGGAGCCAGCCTGTGCAGCAGTTCTATTTGCTTGACTTACCTAAAGTGAAAGAAAGACAAGACTTCTAATATATCACAAAGAGAAGTATGTGAAGAACACTGAAGTCTTCCTAATGGAAGACCAGTTTAATCCATTACTGCAATAATAATTTGATTTATTTTACTTATTCAAAGGATATGGATGTCACCAGCATTGCAAGCACTAATTATCTGTCCTGTCCAGGGTCTCAAATGATTTATAGGTCAGACAAATTACCTTAAATATACCAAACACATCTTTTTAATGTGAAAACTCTATAGATTCATAGTTAAAGTAATTAAGACTATGTTTTTATTTGCATCTACCAGCTACAATAACCAGTTAAGGCTTCTTCCATAGCATCACTAAAATTCATAACTTGTGCCACCTTGAGGGCAGTAGGAGTACAAGTACTCCCAATTCCCTTTCAGTTCTCACTCAGGCTCACAACACGTCATTCCTTTGTTACTGCTGGATCAGAAAGCTGGACATTCCTACTGACCTGGATAAACCAGTAGGTACATTGTCTGCCGAAGGCTAGATCTTTGGCATTCAAGTCTGGCGACCCAGGCCTGTACCAGAAAACCAGGAATGATTTGCAAAGGGCTATTTCAAGGGCGAAGAGACAATTTTGAACGAGGTCGGAGGCAACATCGGATGGACAATAACTCTGGCAGGGTTTGCAAGACATTACTTCTGACAAAGCAAAACCCAATAGCCTGAATGGCAGCAATGCTTCACTACCAGAAGAAATCAACGCCTTCTATGCCCGCTTTGAAAGGGAGAATATAACTACAGCTGTGAAGATCCCTGCTGCACCCAGTGACCCTGTGATCTCTGTTTCAGAGCCTGATGTTAGGCTGTCTTTAAAGAGAGTGAACCCTCACAAGGCAGAAGGCCCCGATGGAGTACTTAGTATGGCTCTGAAAACCTGTGCCAACCAACTGAGCGGGAGTATTCAAGGACATTTTCAACCTTTCACTGCTACGGGCAGAAGCTCCCACTTGCTTCAAAAAGGCAACAATTATACCAGTGCCTAACAAGAATAATGTGAGCTGCCTTAATAACTATCGCCCGGTAGCACTCACATGTTCAGTGATGAAATGCTTTGAGAGGTCAGTCATGACTAAACTGAACTCCTGCTTCAACAAGGGCCTGGACCCATTGCAATTTGCCTACGGCCACAATAGGTCAACGGAAGATGCAACCTCAATGGTTCATCATATGGCTTTAAACCACCTGGACAACACAAACACCCATGTCAGGATGCTGTTCCTCACTATAGCTCAGCATTTATTACCATCATTTCCACAATCCTGATAGAGAAGTTACAGAACCTGGGCCTCCATACCTCCCTCCGCAATTGGATCCTCGACTTCCTAACCAGAAGACCACAATCTGTGCAGATTGGTAATAACATCTCCTCCTCGCTGACGATCAACACTGGCGCACCTCAGGGGTGTGTGCTTAGCCCACTGCTCTACTCTCTATATACCCATGACTGTGTGGCTAGGCATAGCTTAAATACCATCTATAAATTTGCTGATGATGCAACCATTGTTGGTAGAATCTCAGATGGTGACAAGGCGGCGTACTGGAGTGAGATATGCCAACTAGTGAAGTATTGTGGCAGCAACAACCTGGCACTCAACATCAGTAAGATGAAAGAGTTGATTGCAGACTTCAGGAAGGGTAAGACGAAGGAATATATATCAATCCTCATAGAGGGATCGGAAGCGGAGAGAGCGAGCAGCTTCAAGTTCCTGGGTGTCAAGATCTCTGAGGATCTAACCTGGTCCCAACGTATTGATGCAGTTATAAAGAAGGCAAGACAGTGTCGATACTTTATTGAGAGTTTTACAAGATTTGATATGTCAACAAATATACCCAAAATCCTCTACAGATGTACCGTGGAGAGCATTCTGACAGGCTACATCACTGTCTAATATGGGGGAGGTTACTGCACAGGACCAAAAGAAGCTGCAGAGGGTGGTAAATTTAGTCGGCTCTATCTTGAGTACTAGCCTACAAAGTACCCAGGATATTCTTAGGGAACAGTGTCTCAGGAAGGCAGCGTCCATTATTAAGGATCTAGAGCACCCAGGGCATGCCCTTTCCTCACTGTTACCATCAGATAGGAGGTACAGAAGCCTGAAGGCACACACTCAGCAATTC
Source organism: Mobula birostris (assembly GCF_030028105.1). Lineage (NCBI taxonomy): Eukaryota > Metazoa > Chordata > Chondrichthyes > Myliobatiformes > Myliobatidae > Mobula > Mobula birostris. The sequence goes on along the minus strand of NC_092372.1, from coordinate 29,292,077 downwards.
AGGAACAGCTTCTTCCCCTCTGCCATCCGATTCCAAAATGGACAATGAACCCTTGAACACTACCTCACTTTTTTAATATATATTATTCCTGGTTTTTGCACGATTTTTAATCCGTTCAATATACATATACTATAATTGATTTAAACATAGAAATGTAGAAAACGTGCAGCACAATACAGGCCCTTCAGCCCACAACGCTGTTCGGAACATGTACTTACTTTAGAAATTACCTAGGATTACCCACAGCCCTCTATTTTTCTAAGCTCCATGTACCTATCCAGGAGTCTCTTAAAAGACACTATCGTATCTGCCTCCACCACCATCGCTGACGGCCCATTCCACGCATTCACCACTCTCTGCATAAAAAAACTTACCCCTGACACCTCCTCTGTACCTTATTTTTATTTTTTATTTATTATTATTTAATTCTATATTATGTATAGCATTGAACTGCTGCTGCTAAGTTAACAAATTTCACGACAGATGCCAGTGATAATAAACCTGATTCTGATTCTGACTAGTATTACTGGCCTCTAACCATCTTAAATGAAGAGGGTCAAGAAGGTGGCTCACGTCTCAATCAACTGAAGGAAGGGCAACAGGTAACAGTGACTTGTACATTCCATGAATAAATCTTTAAAAATGTACCTTATACTGAATTACTACAACGATAAATGGCTGCCTACCTCTCTGGGTCTTGCCATGTGCAAATTGGTTGCAATGATTGAATAGAAACAACACATTTTTGATGTAGCTTGTAGCCTTGATGTTGATTTGCCTTAGTCAACTAGATCATGCTTTTTGTGGATCTCTGCATTTTCTACTATTAGCTACATTGCAGTCATTCCACTTCCCCCCCCCTCTAAATTTATAGAGGGCCTATTTTCTCTGTTAATTTGTTTCATAAACTTCCTGAAATCACATTTACTATTGGTTCCCTGAAGGTACTTGTCTCACATGCTCAGTATTATTACTGTAAACATTTTACTCTTGTCTCCTACAGCAATGAATAGCAAATTACACTGTGATGAACAGCACATTCCACTGCTTTTGCTTTCCTTCATATCAATGCCAGTGAAGCTTAGTGGCCAAATTGGAAACTGCACCCCAAGCATGATTACACCATGATATAATAATAATCAGCACACGCTATCTAAAAATTATGTACAATTGTGGTTTCAATATTTTAGACAGTTTAACATTGAAAGCATTTCAAAAGGCCAAGTATATTTTATTTCCTTACTCTCTTACTAATGGTTTAACTTTATTTTGATTAAAAAGTAATTTTAAATTTTGCACATATACCTTAGTTCAGCATCCAGTACAAAACATTCACAGATAAGCAAGGAATATGTTTTGCCTTCATTCTCTACTGCATAATTGATCTAAATCATTTTGCAAATCCTCTATTATTCTCTAGTGGTGACCTTTGTTGTACAAAGTATTCTATAAATAGTTCCTACAATACATGCAGCTATTATTTAAGATGGGCCAGCTGGTGGCGTAGTGGCATCAGCGCCGGACTTCGGAACGAAGGTTCCCGAGTTCGAATCCAGCCGGCTCCTTTGCACGCTTTCCATCCGTGCTGGGTTGAGTGTCGAGCTAGCAACTCGGCCTCATAAAAATAAGAAAGCTTGCTAAAAAAAAACGCCGTCATGACGGCATCCCGATGACTCCACTTGGAGTTAAGGGCTTTCTTCTTCTTCTATTATTTAAGATGCTGCAATGTTTCTCTGTATGATTTTTTATTTTCAATATAATTGGAATAATCAACTTACACATGAAGAAGTTTTGAAGATTTTGCAATGATCCACCTGCTGTAAAGTATGCCCAAACTGCCATAAGAACCATAATTAGATATGCTGGGATAAGACTGCCTTCATACATTGGATTCAAAAATGTCTGTAGGATAGAATAGAACAAACAATAGTTACAAACCCATTAGTAGCAATAGTGCTCCACTCCAAAGATGTATGCGTTAGTAGATTAATTGGTCACATGAGTACAATAGGGTGGCACAGGTTGTGAAGCTGGAACGGCCTATTATTGTGCTGTATCTCTAAATAAAATGGTAGTTACTTACGATATTCAACTTTGTACATCAATGCTGATTTTCTAAGGTGTAAAACAAAAAACGAAATTGCAAAACAGTAAAATAAAGTATACATGCCATAGAAAAATTGACCTTCCAAGCAAATTTTATAGAGAATTTTCATAGTGACACAAAAAAAATTAAAGAACCAGAGGGTGTAATAGTGAAGTATATAGATCAGGGAAGTCTCTACACATCCATGCTTTCTTTCACCAAACAAGAAATCTAGAAACCAGAAATCAATCTGATTTATTTTATTTTATTTAGAGTATAAAATGGCATGGAGCTGACTTTAAACTTTATATTCAGCATTGTTACCAACAATATGGCCTCTTGATCCATTCAGCACTTAAAACAGAGTTCTCTGTAAATTCACTTTATGCCAAGTTGACTCACCATTCCAAAGTTCAAGAGAGGAAACAATGTTCAATAGCTCAATGCAGAACTTACAATTTAGAAAATATTCCAACACTAGCTATCATGAAATTACTTAAAACAGGATGGTGAGTCAACCACTGGTCTTTGTTAACTTTCAGCAGCACACACAATTACTTGAGTTGTAGAAAAGGATTAAAATCCACCACGCATGATACCTCAATCCGAGGGTTGGGCAAGTAGTAGGGATTTATTTAAGGATAGCATAGATAAAAATGAAAGGGTTATGATGAGAATAGAGAGGAGGAAATTTAAGTAAGGCATAAACAGTGAATTCTTTTTCAATATTTCAATGCTTTACATTTAATGTATTTCAATGGATTATTGCTAAAACAGATGCAAAGGTAGAAACCTTACCAGTCCTGACACTAGCAAGTGTGTTGAAATAACTGCCACTACAGCCAACCATCGCCTCTTCTCAAATCCATCAAAGAATAAAACACTCCAGAATGTATGTAGTAATATGATGGCCATGGTCATAAAAGCTGCAAAATAAATACAGGGAAAAGTTAAACCACAGCAGAACATATAGCAAGAAAATGACTAGCTGCTACATAAACATGTATTTTGTCAATAGAAAGTATTAATTCTTCGATAGATTCCTTTTCAAGACCCTGCTTTCTGTGGCCCTTGAATAAATAAGTTCCAAAATTTCATGTCCTTCTCAGAGATTTTATTAAACTGGAACTTTATCGTCAATGAGCGACCCCTTATTTTTGAAACAGTGATTGAATAAGATTAAGAGGAGTCCCAGAATTTTGTAATATTCTCAACATGACAACAATGTGGCAAACTTTATCTGGTTATCTAAAAAGCCTTTAAAATGAGCCCATCAACGTTTGATCACACAAAATTGCCCTCCTCTCCCCCCCCCCCAGTTGCATACTATAATCAGCCATTCTTGAACACAATGAACATGATTTTCAGGGCAATTTTAGTGTAGCTTTCTGGTTAGAATCAGAATCAGTGTCACAAAATTTGTTGTTTTGCGGTAGCAGTACTTTGCAATACATAATACCTCAAGGGTAGTAATCTCAGGATTACTGCCTGTGCCACTCAACAGTGAGGACAGGAATAGAATGAGGTGGCGGATAAATGCGTGGCTGAAGAATTGGTGCAGGGGACAGGGATTCACTGGGTAAATGGGACCTCTTCTGAGGCAGGTGTGACTTGAATCCAAGGGGGACCAATATTCTTGCAGGCAGGTTTACTACAGCTGTTGGGAGTGGTTTAAGCTAATATGGCAGGGAGATGGGAACCAAGATGACAGAGCTGAGGATGAGCCAGTGGGTTTAGAAGTAGATGACGGCTGTAACATGAATGTAAGGAAGGACAAGCCAATAATTGGGTACAAATGCAGACCAAGCAAAGAGTTAAATTGTACCACAGAGGCAAAATTCAAAAGGGCGAAAAATGCGGGACTGAAGGTGCTGTATTTAAATGCACGTAGCAATCGGAATAAGCTGGATGAGTTCATCCAGAACTTGTGGCACAATTACAGATTGGTCAGCATGACATTATGTGCATCACTGAGCCATGTCTGAAAGAAGGTCATAGTTGGGGGCTTAACATCAAAGGATATACTTTGTATAGATGGGACAGGCGGGAAGACATAGGCGGCGGTGTGGCTCTGTTGGTAAAGAGATGGAATTACATCTTTAGAAATGAGTGAAATAGGGTCAGAGGATGTTGAAACTTTGTGGGAGGAGTTAAGAAATTGCAAAGATAAAAAAACCATAATGGGAATCATATATAGGCCTCCAAATAGTAGCCAAGACATGGGATTGAGATTGCAAAGGGAGCTGGAAAAGGCATGCAATAAGGATAATGACATACAGTAATTGTAATGGGGGACTTCAATATGCAAAGGACTGGGAAAATCAGATTGGTGTCAGATTGCAAGAGAGGGAGTTTGTTGAATGCCTATGAGATGGCTTTTTAGAGCAGCTTGTGCTTGAGCCTGTTCGGGGAAAGGCTATCTTAGATTGGGTGTTGTGTAATAACCCAGATCTTATTAGGGAGCTTAATGTAAAGGAACCCTTAGGAAACAGTGATCATAATATGATTGAATGCCTACTACAATTTGAGAGGGAGAAGCATAAGTCACACGTATCAGTATCACAATAGAATAAAGGAAATTAGAGGCATTAGAGAGGAGCTTGCTCAGGTGGTCTGGAGGAGGACACTGGTAGGAATGATGGCAGAGCAGAGATGGCTTTTCCAAGGCACAGGATAGATATGTCCCACAGAAGAAGTAGTTCTCAAATGGCAGGGCTAGGCAACCGAGGCTGACAAGGGAAGTTAAGAACTGCATAAAAGCCAAGGAAAAGGCAGATAAGGTAGCAAAAGTGAGTGGGAAGTTGGATAAGTGGGAAGTTTTAAAATCCAACAAAAGGCAACTTAAAAAGCTATAAGGGAAAAGATGAAATATGAGGGCAAACTAGCCAAGTATATAATGCAGAATACTATAGGTTTTTTCAGTCATGTAAAGAGTAAAAGGGAGGTGAGAGTTGATATTGGACCACTGGAAAATGATGCTGGTGCTGTAGTAATGGGGGACAAGGAAATGATAGATCAACTTAATGGCTACTTTGCATCTCTCTTCACTGTGGAAGACATTAGCAGTGTGCCAGAGGTCCACGAATGTCAGGGAGCAGGAGTGAGTGCCATTGCTATTACAAAGGAAAATGTGCTAGGCAAACTCAAAGGTCTTAAGGTGGATAAGTCACCTGAGCCAGATGGACTACATCCCAAGAGCCCTGACAGAGGTTGCTGAAGAGATAACAGGTCATGATCTTTCAAGAATCACTTGATTCTTGCATAGTCCCGGAGGACGCGAAGATTTCAAATGTCACTCCACTTTTTAAAAAGGGAGGAAGGCAAAAGAAAGGATAGGCCAGTTCACCTAACCTCAGTGGTTGGGAAAGTGCTGGAGAGTATTATTAAGAATGAGGTTTCAGCATATTTGGAGAGTAATAATAGAGTAAGTCAAAGTCAGTATGGTTTCTGTGAAAGGAAATCTTGCCTGACAAATCTATTAGAGTTCTTCAAGGAAGTAACAAACAGGATAGACAAAGGAGAGGCAGTGCATGTCATTTACTTAGATTTTCAGAAGGCATTTGATAAGGTGCCGCACATGAGGCTGCTCAACAAAATAAAATCCTATGGCGCTTCAGGAAAGATAGTGGTGTGGAGAGAGGAATGACTGACAGCCAGGAGGCAGCGAATAAGATTAAAGGGGGCCTTTTCTGTTTGGCTGTCAGTGACTAGTGGTGTTCCTCAAGGGTCAGTATTGGGACTGCTACTTTTCATGTTGTTTGTCAATGATTTAGATAATGGAATTGATGGCTATGTGGCAAAGTTTGTGGTTGACACATCTAGGTGAAGGGGTATGCAGTGCTGATAAAACAAAGTGACTGCAGCAGGATTTAGGCAGATTGGAAGAATGGGCAAAAAAGTGGCAGATGGAGTACAGTGTTGGGAAATGTATAATAATGCATTTTGATAAAAGGAACAATAGTGTGGACTATTATCTAAATGGAGAGAAGGTTCAAACATCAGAGGTGCTGAGGGGCTTAGGAGTCCTCATGCAAGACTCCCAGAAGGTTAATTTACAAGTTGAGTCTGTGGTAAAGAAGGCAAATGTGATGCTGGCACTTATTTCAAGGGAAATAGAATATAAAAGCAAGGAGACAATGCTGAGGCTCTATAAGACACTAGTCAGGCTGCACTTGGAGTATTGTCAACAGTTTTGGGTCCCATATCTCAGAAAGGATGTGTTGTCACTGGAGAGAGTCCAGAGGAGGTTCATGAGGATGATTCCAGGAATGAAGGGGTTAACATATGAGGAACATTTGGCAGCATTGGGCCTGTACTCACTGGAATTTAGAAGAATGCAGGGGGATTTAATTGAAACTTACCAAATGTTGAAAGGACTAGGTAGCGTGGATGTGGAGAGGATGTTTCCTATGGTGGGGGTATCCAGAACTAGTGGGCATGGCCTCAAAATTGAGGGGCAACATTTTAGAACAGAGGTAAGGAGGATTTTCCTTTTTTGCCAGGGAGTGATGAATCTGTGGAATGCTCTGCCACAGACTGCGGTGGAGGCCAAGTCCATGGGTATATTTAAGGCAGAAGTTGATAGTTTCCTAATCAGTTGAGGCATCAGAGGACATGGTGAGAAGGCAGATGTAAGGGTTTGAGTGGGATCTGAGATCAGCCATGATGGAATGGAGAAACAGACTCGATGGGCTGAATGACCTAATTCGGCTCCTATGTCTTATAATGATAAACACTATAAATTTCAATATATATAATTAAATAATGAAAAAAGAGAGCAAAAAATAGTCAGCTGTTATTTATTTATTCAGAAATCTGGTGGGGAAAAGAAAGTTTCCTGAAACACTGAGTGTGTGTCTTCAGGCTCCTAAAGCACCTCTATGATGGTAGCAATGAAAAGAGGGAATGTCCTGGGTGATGGGGTTTCTTAACGATGGATGTCACCTTTTTGAGGCATCACCTTTAAAGGCATCCTTAATGCTGGGGAGGCTGTTGCCCCATGATGGAGCTGGCTGAGTTTTCAACTTTTTGCAGCTTTTTCCAATCCTGTGCAATGGCCCCTCGATACCAGACAGTGACACAATGTTAGAATGCTTTGGAATTTACCAGTCTTTGGTGATATACTAAGTCTCCTCAAACTGCTCATAAAGTATAGCTGCTGTCATGCTTTCTTTGGAATTATATCAACATGTTGGGCCCAGGATAGATCCTCAGAGATGTTGACACCCAGGAACTTGACACTTTTGATCCTTTCCACCGCTGATCCCTCAATGAGGACTGATATGTGTTCCCTCGACTTGTGGCGATAGGCAAATTGCAATGGGTCCAGGTCCTTGCTTAGGCAGGAGTTGATTCTGACCATGAGCAACTTCTCAAAGCACTTCAGCACAGTAGACAGGAGTGCCACTGGGCGACAGTCGTTGAGGCAGCTCACTGTATTCTTTTTGGGCACTGATATGATTGTCATCCTTTTGAAACAGGTGAGAACCTCCAACTGCAGCAGTGAGAGACTGAAGAAGTCCTTGAAAACTCCTGCCAGTTAGTTGGCACAGGTTTTTGGTGCCCTACCAGGTACATGATCAGGGTCTGACGCATTGCGAGGTTCACCCTCTTGAAAGATGTTCTGAAGTCAGCATCCTTGGACAGGAATAGTTTCATTCTCCCCTTCAAAGCATAAAAGGCATTGAGTTCATCTGGGAGTGCAGCATCACACACAGTTATGATTTTAGGTTTCGCTTTGTAGGAAGTAATGGCCTGCTAACCCTGCCAGAGCTGACATACATCTGATTCAGTCTCTAACTTCAACCAGAATTGTTTTGGCACCCTTAAAATAACTTCCTTGTATAGTTCTGGATCACTGGTCTTGAATGCCACAGATCTAGCTTCTCAGAAGACTACGAATCTCTTGGTTCATCCATGGCTTTTGGTATGGGTATATTAAATACGTTCTCGAAGGCACACACTCATCCACACAGATCTTGAAGTTGATAACAACTGTGGCGTATTCAATCAAAGATATTATCCAGTCCACTGACTCAAAGCATATCCTGACCATACCTTCTCGGTGCACATCAAAGGTGCTGCGATCTTTAGTCTCTGCCTACCTGCTGGGAGTAGGATAGCCAGGTGATGGTTACCAAAGTGTGTGTGTGGGATTCACTGTAAGCTTTCTCGATGGTGGTATAATATTGGTCAAATGTGTTGGCTCCTCTAATTCCACAGGTAATATGTTGGTGGCAGTTGTTCAGAGACTTCTTCAAGTTGGCCTGCTTGAAATCCCCCACAATGATAGGGAAGGCATCCGGGTCTGCTGCTTCATGACTGCTGATCACGGTGCTCTGCTCCTCCAGTACCCATGTGACGTTGGCCTGAGGTGGAATGTACACCACTACCAGGATGATGGTAGAAAACTCACTTGGCAGATAAAATGGACGACATTTAGTCGTGAGATGTTCCAGGTAAGGTAAGCAGGATTGAGACAGAACTGCCACGTCTGTGCGCCATGATGAGTTTATCATAAAGCATACTTCACCTCCACTACCTTTAAAAGACTGAGGTGTCCTGTCTTTTCAAAAAATGGTGAAGCCATAGGGCTGCAGTGCTGCGTCCAAATAGCAGCAGTGAGCCACACTTCTGTGAAGCAAAGTACACAGCAGTTCCTGCTATCCTCTAGTACGGCAGTCTTGCTCTGAGGTCTTCAATTAGAGACTGAAGGATAGTTTGGAGTGGGGGGGGGGGTCTAAGGCCTCTGCATTTTAATTGTACCTGTAGACTGACTCATCTTTCATGCTTACGTTTTCTTAAAGGGGAACGGTACTCACAACCCAAGTCTGTAGTCCAGGATCCACGACTTTTTAAATCATTTTAAGGCGATGCTGCTTACTGAAATACCCGTGACTGTGACTGTGGATTTCAGTTGTAGAAGCGCTAAACAGGTATATTTCATGATTCCTATCAGAGCTGCATACAGAGAATCGCCACTTATTGACACAACCTTGTCCAATTCTCATTAAGGATCTCCTAATGGTTTTCTCATAAAGAACTGACTTAAGCCTTTATCAGCTCCCTCAGAGGCAAGAAGTACAGTAAAAAGATAAAATTTATAAATATATTCTACATAATCGTTCCACACTTTATATCATCCACTTTGACTAAATAGAAATGTTCATTGAGTATATATGAAAACTATGTCATAGGACCCTTTTGTTTTGTAAAATAAAAAGACATAATGCAAATTGAGAAAATCTGAAATTCAAAAATGCGAGAATACAAGTGATGTAAACTGGAATACAATTTAATAGATGCATAATTCAAAATTTATTTTTCCTATCATAATAGTAATCACTGTCATCATTTTATATACATTTCTACAAAACCATAAGACATACAGTACTGTGCAAAAAGTCTTAGGTACATACATACATGCTACGGTGCCTGAGACTTTTGCACAGTACTATATTTGACAACGTGGAGTGCCACAAAGGGGTGTGGGACAGGTGGCAAAGAAGGAGTGCCAGGGTCGAGGGGTGGCACAGGTGCCGATGCACCCAGCCCCAAGACACCAGGCAAACTCATTTGATTCCAAACAACTGGTTTAGTGATCATATCAGAATGTTTCTCTGCTGCTTGCCACTCCCTCCACTCTCCCTAGTCCCTTTCCCAACCATGATTCCACTCTGCAGGCCAGGCAGTATCTCCAGGAAGAGGTACAGTTGACGTTTCAGGCCGAGACCCTTCGTCAGGACTAACTGAAGGAAGAGTTAGTAAGAGATTTGAAAGTGGGAGGGGGGAGGGGGAGATCCAAAATGATAGGAGAAGACAGGACGGGGAGGGATGGAGCCAAGAGCTGGACAGGTGATTGGCTAAAGGGATATGAGAGGATCATGGGATGGGGGACCTAGGGAGAAAGAAAAGGGGGAGGGGGGGAAAACCCCAGAGGATGGGCAAGGGGTATAGTGAGAGGGACAGAGGGAGAAAAAGGAGAGACAGAAAAAGAATGTGTGTATATAAATAAATAAATAATGGATGGGGTACGAGGGGGAGGTGGGGCATTAGCGGAAGTTTGAGAAGTCAATGTTCATGCCATCAGGTTGGAGGTTACCCAGACGGAATATAAGGTGTTGTTCCTCCAACCTGAGTGTGGCTTCATCTTTACAGTAGAGGAGGCCGTGGATAGACATATCAGAATGGGAATGGGACGTGGAATTAAAATGTGTGGCCACTGGGAGATCCTGCTTTCTCTGGCGGACAATCAATCAACTGTCCAGCTCTTGGCTCCATCCCTCCCCCTCCTGTCTTCTCCTATCATTTTGGATCTCCCCCTCCCCCTCCCAAATCTCTTCCTAGCTCTTCTGTCAGTTAGTCCTGACGAAAGGTCTCAGCCCAAAATGTCGACTGTACCTCTTCCCAGAGATGCTGCCCGGCCTGCTGCGTTCACCAGCAACTTTGATATGTGTTGCTTGAATTTCCAGCATCTGCAAATTTCCTCGTGTTTGCATTTATGATTCCACTCTCCCTGTCCCCTTTCAACTCTAGGTCCACAATAGAGACCCATATCAGGATCAGGTTTATCATCGCTCACATATGTCATGAAAATTGTTTTTCTGAATGGCAGCAGCACAGTGCAATAAATAAAATTACTGCAGTACTGTGCAAGAGCACCCCAGCTATGTGCCTAAGACTTTTGCACAGTACCATAGCAAAATAAGGCCATCAGACCTGATTAAGGGTCTCGGCCCGAAACATCAGCTGTTTACTGGTTTCCATAGATGCGGCCTGGCCTACTGAGTTCCTGTCTCAGTGGAAAGAGCCTGTTCATATTTACCTTATCTATAACTGCTCTTAATTTTGTATATCTCCATCAAATCTCCCCTTAATCTCCTACGTTCTAGGGAAATAAAATTCCTAACCTCTTCAATCTTTCCCCATACCTCAGGTTCTCAAACCCAGCAACATCCTTGTACATTTTCTCCGTACTCTTTCAATCTTATTGATATCTTTCCTGTAGATAGGTGACCAAAACTGAACACAATACTCCAAATGTGACTTCACCAGCGTTGTATACAACTTCAACATAACATCCCAACTCCTGTACTCAGTACTCTGATTTATGAAAGCCAAAGTGTCGAAAGCTCTCTTTATGACCCTATTTACCTAGGGCACGACTTTCAAGTAATAATGGATTTGTATTCCCAGATCCCTCTGTTCTACCATAGTCCCCTGTGCCCTGCCCTTTCACTGTGTAAGTCCTAACCTGATTTGTCCTCCCAAAGTGCAACAGCTCACACTTGTCTGCATTGAATTGCATCTGCTAGATCTCAGCCCATTTTTCCAGCTATATACTGAACAGAAATACTTCCATAATGGTTTGGCTTAATAAAAAAAAAATAAAAAATATTAGCCTTATTTGTCCCATTACAAGTCATAGGCTCCAAAGGTAGCCATAGCCGAAGGGTGATACTGTAGTGGGGACGAGCTCCCACTGCTAAACAAATGCTCTTCATGGCGTGCGTCTCAAACAGCCTCTGACAACCAAGTCCAACTCCTGGCCTTCACGTGTGGCATAGTTCTTATGTCTGGCGGAGCTGTTCTCACTGACAGAAGGGGCAAAGGCGGGCCACTGGCACCTTAAAACCAGTTGCTCCGGGCGGATGGGGCTTGTTATCCACAGATGGTAGCTCATCTAGGAGAGGGAAACTCCGATTTCAAACCTCCGCTGCCTTGCGGCTAATCCCCCTCATGGGAAAGGTTTTGGGAGTAAACCCCAAGGAAAATTCTGGAGTCAGGGTCCCGAAGGCAGCTGACTGCTGTACCCAGCACTGGCACAGCAATTCCTGCGATGCTGCTGGCACCAAACTGTATCAACTTTTGTCATTCCTTTGGACCTGTCATCATTATGTTGCCCACTGCATGGGCAACAGACGGATCTCCATATCAACTCTGCCCTGGCTTGCACCCTGGAGAGGCTACTCCAGCTTCGCTCCAGTGACCACCAGAGGCACAGTACCCATGGTCGACCACAACCAACGGAGGCCACACACACAAGTCATACAATGAAATGCAATGTCTTGCATTAGTAACACAGTCCAAGATGTGCTGGGAGCAGTCCACAGTATCAACAGGCTTCCAGTGTCAACATAGCATGGCCACCACTTACTAACCCTAACTCATACGAATTTGTGGGAGGAAACCAGAGCATCCAGAGGAAACCTATGCGACCACGGGCAAGCCTCTTACAGACTATGGCAGGAATTAAACGCCAAACTTACAGCCAGCGCTGTAAAGAATTATGCTAACTACTACACCACCAAGCCATCCGCTTAACCCTGTCACTGTCTTGAAATAAAATTCATTTTGACCTTTTTGGCCTGTGACATTTGACAGCTTTATGCCTGGATTTGGTCCTTTGACTTTATCTTGTTTATTTGAATTCAGTGCAAAATTTACTGTGATCAACATCACTTGGAAAAGGACAGTATATCACAAATGCCCCAATTCTTACATCAGAATGCTGTTCATTGACTTTAGTTCGGCATTCAATACTGTGATCCCCTCCAAGCTGATCACCAAACTTCGCCAGCTTGGTATCAGCATATCCCTCTGCAATTGGACCTTGGACTTTCTGACTAACAGACCCCAATCTGTTAAGTTAGACAACCTCTTCTCCTCCACCCTCACCCTGAACACCGGCGTGCCTCAAGGCTGTGTGCTGAGTCCTCTTCTGTACTCCCTTTTCACCTATGACTGCGTTCCTGTACACGGTTCTAACTCCATAATCAAGTTCGCAGACGACACCACAGTGGTTGGCCTAATCAGAGGGGATGCCAAGATGGCCTACAGGGATGAGGTCCAGCACCTGGCCACGCGGTGTGCCGACAACAATCTGGCCCTTAACACCCAGAAGACCAAGAAGATCATTGTGGACTTCAGGCATGCCAGGAGTCATACTCATGTCCCCATCTACATCAACAGAACTGTAGTGGAGTGTGTATCAAGCTTCAAATTCCTTGGTGTCCACATTTCCAAGGATCTCACCTGGTCCCTGAACTCCTCCATCCCGATCAAAAAGGCGCAACTGCGCCCTTATTTCTTGCGGAGCATGAAGAAAGCTCACCTCTGTCCCAGGATACTGACGGACTTTTACCGCTGTACCATTGAGAGATACTCACCAACTGCACCTCAGCGTGGTATGGCAATTGTCCCGTATCGGACCCCAAAGTACTTCAGCGTGTGGCGAAAACTGCCCAGCTGATTATCGGCACCCAATTGCCCACCATTGAGAACATCTACCATAAACGCTGCCTGGGCAGGGCGAAAAGCATTATCAGGGATGCATCTCACCCTAACCATGGACTTTTTATTCTCTTCCCATCCAGTAGGCGCTACAAGAGCCTCCACCCCCGCACCAGCAGGCACAGGAAGAGCTTCTTCCCTGAGGATGTGACACTGCTGAACCTCACATCACAGCGCTAAGCAGTATTGCATCCATATTGTACTGTCTCAGTACTTTTATATTTGTGTGCTGTAGCACTTTTTTTATTCGCAGTTATTTTGTAAATAACACTATTCTTTGCATTTCTGGTCAGATGCTAAATGCATTTCATTGGCTTTGTATCTGTACTCAGCACAATGACAATAAAGTTGAATCTAATCTAATCTAAATGCCATTTTGTGGGAGATTCCAGCAATGCTTATATCCCATGCAAGAAATAAAAAAAGGTAAATACAGATGTACTGTTTTCTCTTTTTCAGTAACTTTCTCCAACTCAGCAGCTCTCCAAGATCTCTGTACTCATTGAATTCTTACCCCAAATTTTCATCTCCCATTCTGGTAGCTGCATTTCTAGCTGTCAAGTCCCGAAGCTGTAAAATTACAACCACATCTAACCTCACCACTGCTCCTAAAACTTACCTCTTTAGCCAAAGTTTTGATCACCTACTTATACCAGGCCTGCTGTCAAATTTTGTTTATGTGGCATGCTCTGTCACTGCCCCTCAGCAAACTCTTTACTATTGAGTGGATGACTTTGGGTCAAACAACCTCTCCTGCACTTCCCTATGATCCATATTTCCAATAACTATCTGAGAAAATGCCAAAACATCGTTAACAAAATTGTATCTGATAAAAGCGCCTATGAATTTGTTCTTGGGGTTAATTCCAGAGGAGTCCCGGCCAATAAATGATCCCTGGAAACTCCAGGAGAATCCAGACGGATTAGCAGCTCTGGATTTATCAGCTATAACTGTGAAGAAGAAATGTCTGTCGGAACATATAAACAGGGAAGTACTAACGCTATGTTAGCCCATGAAATTTATACGAAGAAAACACCTCTTCATGGCAATGCAATATCATCAACCAACCTATAAATTAAGGATGATATAACTACAATTGCATTGTCTGGACCTTTCCACACACACTCCTAGATAGCAAAGATCAGAAGCTTGGAACTACACCAATAATATGGCATGCCCATTTATCAGGTTTGCATTAGTGATACCTACATGAATGTGTGTGTGGCAATCTCTTCTAACAAAGTTAGCATTCATGATTTCCTATGGTACTCATCCAGGCTCCTTACAACTTTCATCTCCAATGCTTTCCCAACCATTTTAATAGGTCTGGCTATTGGAATAGATTGGAACAGTCTTTTAAATAGTTCATTGCTTGATTTTCAATAACCAATAAAACATTTCTAAGCAAGCAAGCAAAAGTTGTTTTTCTTAAAGTAACACCAGTTGATTGAAATACTAAAAGTTACCTGATGTTAAGAAGTAATACTGAGAATCATGAAAGATTCCCACTGTTCCTGGTCCCACAGAGCCTGCAAGTATGTTGACAACAGAGAAAGCACCACTCATTATTCCAAATCCAAGCCCTGCCACTGAAGACACAAAAATACAAAAGTTAATTTATAACTTTGCATATTACACACAATATAATGAGAAATAAGGCCAGTCATCAAAAAATTGCTGCACAGGTTTACTGCAAGAAACCATAACATTTCTGACTACAAAAGACCTTGTGCCATTTTCTCAGGGAAAGCAGGCACCCTGGCACCTTTGTCATATCCTTCACTACCACAGGTCAATGCCAGATTGCTATGTGAGATATTATTGTGAACTAAGTACCAACAATCTAAACACAAATGAATGATTACATAAATGGCACATTTTTCATTTCTATTTAACTCAACTCAGAAACAATCTGATAAAATTATAGGATCTCCACAGACACTTACTGCCTTTAGGAAAATCATCAATATAAATAATAAATAATTGAGGGCCCAGCTGACTATTGGTTGCCAATCCAAAAATTATGCTGATACAGGTGTCCCCCGCTTTTCGAACGTCTGCTTTACGAAACCTCACTGTTACGAAAGACCTACATTAGTTACCTGTTTTCGCTAACAGGTGTTTTCACTGTTACGAAAAAAGGCAGCGCGTGAAAAAAAGCAGCGCGCGCCCCGAGCAGCCGCTCCTCCCCCGGATTCGGAACGGCATTCTCACCGGCAATTGCTTAAGCACGTGCCTGTGAGCAGCCGTTTGCAAGAAGAGTTTCTAAGGTATCGGAAAACCCTAAAAGAGCTCGTAAGGGTGTTACACTTAGCATAAAACTAGGCATAATTAAGCGTTTCCATCGTGTGAACGAAGTAAGCACAAAGTGAGGTTGGCTTGTGGAAGTTGACGAAGATAATGTTGAAGAGGTTTTGGCATCCCATGACCAAGAACTGATAGATGAAGAGCTGATGCAATTGGAAGAGGAAAGGATAACAATCGAAACCAAATGCAGTAGCGAACGGACCGAAAGTGAAGTCGTCCAGGAACTGAACATGAAGTAACTGCGTGAGATTTTTGCTGCAATGATTGCAGAAAACTACGACTTTAATTTTAAAAGGGTACGTCGGTTTAGGGCATATTTGCAAGATGGTTTGAGTGCTTACAAAGAACTGTATGATAGAAAAATGCACGAGGCTAGCAGTCAAGCAAGCCTTCCAATCACCACAGCAGACGACGAACCTCGACCTTCGACATCGAGGCAGGGAGTCATAGGAGAAGATGAGCTGCCTGCCCTCATGGAAACGGATGACGATGAGATGACACCTCAATGTCCCACCACCCCAACCCCCGGGCCGCAGACAGATACCGATTCGCGGAGAATGCAGCGGTAGCCGGGAGGCAACCAACACATCTTAGAGAAAAAAGCCAAAATAAACAAGCTAATTAATTAGGTGCTGCCCGGCACATAAATGTCGGCCCAGATCAGAGGTGATTGCTGATTGCGTCGTCTCTGATCTGGGCCGACATTTACGTGCCGGGCGGCACCTAATTAATTAACTTGTTTATTTCAGCTCTTTTCCTTAAAGATGTGCTGGGTGCATCCCGGTTACCGCTGGACCGCTGCATGCTTCGCGGCAATGTATCGGTCGGTGGCCCGGAGGGTGGGGGCCACTGCACCACGACAGTCTCAGACGACTCAGTCTAACACACCATCATCAGTGTGCTCTGCGCTGTCTTCCCGATTCCAGTAAGTGATACTACACTGTACATACATTATTTCTACTTTATATTGGCTGTGTATTTTTACGTGTTATTTGGTATGATTTGGCAGCTTCATAGCTTAAAAGTTACTGGAGAGAGTGTTTTTGCCAACAGCGCTTGCGTGAGATTTTCGCTACGGAGAACAGTGCAGGCAATCATTGTAGAGAAGTATTTCTACTTTATATAGGATGTGTATTTATCATATCATTCCTGTTTTTACTATATGTTACTGTTATTTTAGGTTTTGTGTTATTTGGCATGATTTGGTAGGTTATTTTTGGGTCTGCGAGTGCTCACAAATTTTTCCCATATAAATAAATGGTAATTGCTTCTTCGCTTTAAGACCTTCCGGCTTACGAACCGTTTCAAAGGAACGTTCTACCTTCAGATGGTGGGGGAAGCCTGTACCGTTTCCTGTTAGCCTTTAATTTATTCATAATACGAAACTAATCCCAAAACCTATGTGCTCTTATCTGGTTCAGCCTTTTATGTGGCATCTTATTAAATGTCTTCTCGAAATCTAAGTACATCAACAGGTTCCACTTTATTCTTACAAAATTACCTACATAAGACTACTTTGGCTCTGTTTTGATTGTTTTATGGTTTTCTAAATGACCTGCTCTCCCCTCCTTAATAACAGATTCCAGCTTTTTTCAAATGACAGATGTTAGACTATAGACCTATACTTTCAACCTTGTCTCCCTCCTTTCCTGAATATTGGTTTTATATTTGTGTTTTCCAGTTTTCCAAAACTGCTCAAGAATCAGTGGAATTTTGGCATAATACTATCATAGTATCTACCATCTCAGAGGTCACTTCCTTTAGAACTTAGGATGCAGTTCATCAGATGCAAAAATCTTGTTAACCTTCGGCCCCAAAAAGTCCTTACATAAGAACATAGGAACATGAATAGGGCATCTTTGCCATCGAGCCTGCTCCTCCATTCAATAAGATTCATGGCTTATCTGGCCATGGTCTCAGCTCCACCTACCTGCCTTTTCCCCATAACCCTGAATTCCCCTCTCCTATGCAAAAAAAGTACGGAAAGGAGAAATGCAGCAATGGGTCCCAACTTAACATGAGAATCAGCAGCTGTGGCCAGCAATTATTATGCCCCTCACCTCAATGATTCCATTAGATAATGCATAGGAGCAACTGGCTTCAAAGACCTACTGTTTGCATACTTTCATATTTTTCTTAATCTACGTTCTCAGTTCTAGGTATAACTGTTCTAATGCACAGCAACACCATACGAAGCTGTAATTTAACTCAAGAGCTTTCAAGGAACACTGCTTCACTGGCAGTAAATAAGTGCTCCTTAAATCTCAGGAGCTTTGATTGAAGTTTGTCTATAACATCTGACTCAACATAAGCTGTAAAGTACTATTAACAATTGCAGGTGCTGGTATTTTTTCCAATAAAATTATTGCTCACCATAGGCCATTTGCTGAACGGATAAAGGTGACTTTCCATCTTCACTTAGTGCTGCTAAGCCTTCATTGGCCTTTCTAAAGGGAATAAAAGATATACAGATTTAAATAAAAATCCATTATAGGAAGATAAACAACAAACATTCTTTTTATTTTCATTTAATTTGCTTAATCTTAAGTTAAATACTGTAGAGCGGAAACATAACTCAAGTAGCGTAAAATTTAACCTTATTTTCTTATACTTTGCTTAGTAAAACCATTTTTCAAAAGAGTTAAAACAGATTACCAAGGCCATGTGAAAATCATCTATATACTACTAAAACTCTCATGCTCTGTCTGTCTGTCTGTGACCTCCAATCAGCGCGAACGGTACATTACAGCGGCACTTTTTTTGGCTAAATCAAATTAAAATGCCCTAACTTACAGAATGCAGGCAAAGTTCAGGGTTATATATTCGTATAAAATTGATCATTCGCCAAAAATCAACAGCCTGGCTTTCACCCAAGAGCCGATCAGCCATCATGGAAATCGGAATGCAACAGCCTGATGCACCAGCCTCAGCAGTGACACCTACTGGAGCAAAAGGGCAGGGCAGCTCTATTTCGAGGGCACAAAATAATCTGCAGATGCTGGGGTCAAAGCAACACTCACAACACGCTGGAGGAACTCAGCAGGTCAGGCAGCATCCGTGGAAAAGAACAGTCAACGTTTCAGGCCGGAACCCTTCGTCAGGACTGAAGAGGGAAGGGGCAGGGGCCCTATAAAGAAGGTGGGGGAGGGTGGGAAGGAGAAGGCCAGGAGGTGCCAGGTGAAAAACCAGTAAGGGGAAAGATAAAGGGGTGGGGGAGGGGAAGCAGGGAGGGGATAGGCAGGAAAGGTGAAGAAGGAATAGGGGAAAGCACAATGGGTAGTAGAAAGAGGCAGAACCATGAGGGAACTGATAGGCAGCTGGGGGAGGGGGCAAGGGAGAGGGAGGGGGAGGGATACTGGGATGGAGGAAGGGAGGGGGAGGGATTTCAAGGGGTCACATTCTGCTAATTACCATCAGCATGTGCAGGATTGGGACAGATCTAACTGCCACCATCCTTAAAACCCTTTGCTACAGTCAAAGGACAGCAGTGACTATATCACACCCATTTAGGAGAGCGCCAACCACATAATCAAGAGTAATCAGCATCCTTTGGTGTTAGTGTTTCGTATCTTCAATCCAGCATTAGGGTTAAAAAAAAAAATGGTCAGCCTAATTATGCTGCATGGAAAGGGAAGGGGGACATTATGGTCAAGGGATGACACCAAACGTCGGGAAGCGGCAAGGAGAGAGAGAGAGAACAAGAATCAGATGAGGCCAAGGCCGCACAACTCCAGGATCAAAGAGTCAGGACAAAAAAAATGAGAGAAGAAGAGACAGAGGAGGAGAGGCAAGCACGTCTTCAGGATCAGAGACAAATAGCAGAAGAGCTGAAGAGTCGAGGGATGAAAGGGCTGCAAGTCTCCAGAATGACAACGAGAGGCACAAGGGTGGCAGATAAACTAGAAATGATGCCATCAAAAGTATCCTTTGTTAAATGAGGAGCAGCTATATATGCTTTGCTACGCATCATTCTTCTTTAATAAACTGAGGTTTTCTACTTCAGTTTCCAAAGCAAAGCGATACCAACAGCATTCAGCATAATTTAATGTTCATTCTGCTCATATCAGACAGCACTACCCTTCTCTCAAAGGGTGCCCCAACAGGTCACCCCATTGTCTAGTAGTAAATTAAAAGTGAATTGTGTAATTAAACTTCTGCCATAAAAGTATTTAACATATTTTTGAGGTAAAATCATTTTATTTCCTTTAAACCATCTCCTTAAAGTTGGTACACTGATTATAGATTCAGAGGCCCCAGTGGTGTTTAATAACCACATTTACAGAGTCAGTTTCCATGCATGAACAGGGCAGAAAATGCCAGCAGTTTACTCAAACATAGGCAGTTTCATAATAAGCTCACACATCATTTGGACTGAAAACTGAAATATAGTAGTGAGATAGTTGATACTAATTTTGTGTCCCAAACTCTAATCCTCATCATGACCTACAGGTATAAAGCACCATGAAAAATATGTATTATCTGGCTGCTACCCAAGCTATGGCAAGAAATACTGTGCATAAAAGCAACACTGGAAAAAAATGCTAGGCCAATGGAGCTCTTTTATTACCAACAGATCATGTCAAAATTTTATAATTAGCTGCAAAATTACAATGCTCTTTGAGCTTGAATTTTTTTTTTTAGTTAGATGACCCTTCTTTCAGAGGAGAACCTGATGACAGCAGGATCTGATGACAGTATGGAAAGAGAGCTGAATACACAACATACAGAGTTTGAAAAGTACAGATGGGAACAAGGAGAAAGCAGTCCATTGGAATAGTGTGGAATGAGGCTGTGGTATGATCTGTAAAGTGTTTAAATTGAAGTCTGCAGTAGAGGGAAGCATTAAGTATGCAAGATAGGAGATGAAGAAAAAGCCTGTTTCAGACAGCACATAATTGCTTGAATTCTAACAAACATGTTGAAGGAAGTTGGCAAGTGAGAGATTGTATGACGTCATGACTTCTTTTGACCCCAATTTATAAATGACAGATAATATTGTTTCTGATAGACACCCATCCCCCACTTTCTATCTTCCTCCTTTGTCAAGCAGTGGTGTTACATTTACAGCTTTCCAATCCTCTCTGGCCTTCTTAACAAAGCGTCTTCTTTCTCTGCAGCCACTTCCTTTATAGCTCTAGGAGGCTGGCCATCGGATTCAGGGTTCCTGTCAACCCTAAGCACTATTTGCTTACCTAGCACTTTTTCTCTAGTTCCTCGCTTCCCACAGCTGTTTCCAGACCATTTCTGCTGAATCTTGCCTCAGTTTAGCAAAATTAGCCTCGTGACAGTTCACAACTTTTACTATTTTTTTCCTTGTCCATACTTATACAAGCCTATCTAAGTTATGAAAGTACCAGAAGAATGCTGTCCCAGCTTTATTCTCTAATATTAAATTCAGAATTGTCCACTTTCTTATAAGGCTTGCTATGTACCAGTTCTACTGAATTCAATTTAGTATACCTGTGCTATTCACACGTTTCACAGTGAATGCACCTGTTAACTGTGGGAAATTTCGATTACTCTCATATTACCACCTTGGTAGTTAATCAATATCAGAAATTTGATTACAGATTTGTTCTCCTGATTCTTAGTGGACTGCAGTACTTTCCCAACAATGTGAATGCCTTTTTTTTTGCTCTTTAGCTCAACCCATATAAATTTATTTAATGATTGTTCAAGTATACATACCAGCCATTCTCAGAATTGTAATTCTTTAACTAATATGGCCTCCTTTTTCATCCCTCTATCTAATCTGAAATCTCTGCAATCAGAACATTGTTGTTTTTTTTATGTATATCAGCAATCTAGGTGATAATGTGGTTAGCTGGATCAGCAAACTTGCGGGGCGGATGACACCAAGATCAAGGGTGCAGTGGACCGTGAGGAAGACTATCAAAACTTACAGCAGGATCTGGACAAGCTGGAAAAACGGGCTGAAAAATGGCAAATAGAATTTAATGTAGACAAGTGCAACTGGGCACTAAGCAGTGTGGTAGGGCAAAGGGATCTGGGAATACAGGTCCATAATTTGTTGAAAGTGGCAGCACAGGTAGATAGGGTCAAAAGGAAGTTTTTGGCACATGGCCTTCATAAATCAAAGTACTGAGTACAGGAGACGGATGTCATGTTTAAAGTTGTAAAAACGTTGATGAGGCCTACTTTGGAGTATCGTGTGCAGTTTTGGTCACCTACCTACAGGAAAGATATAAATAAGGTTGAAAGAGTACAGAGAAAATTTACAAGGATGTTGCAAGTACTGCAGAACCTGAGCTATAAGGAAGATTAAATAGGTTAGGACTTTATTCCTTGGAAAGTAGAAGACTGAGGGGAGATTTAATAGAGGTATACAAAATTATGAAGGGTATAGATAGGGTAAATCCAGGCAGGCTTTTTCCACTAAGGTCGGGTCAGACTACAACTAAACATCAAAGGTTAAGGGTGAAAGGTGAAAAGTGAAAAGTTTAAAGGGAACATGAGGAGAAACTTCTTCACTCAAGAGAGCCATGAGTGTGTGGAACAAGCTGCTAGCGCAAGTGGTGCATGCGGTACATTTAACAGAAGTTTGGGTTAGTACATTGATGGCAGGGGTATGGAGGGCTATGGTTCAGGTGCAGGTCGATGGGAGTAGGCAGCTTAAATGATTCGGCATGGAGTAGATGGGCTAAAGAGCCTGTTTCTGCACTGTATTTTACATGACGCTATGACTCTATAATGGTGCCACCTTTTTGACAGGTTGCTGACTCAAGATATTAACTGCTTCTTTCTCCATCTATCATCTTACTAATTAAGGATTCTGTTTTAATTCTATCGACCTGACATTTTGCTCAAGGAAGCAAAGGACACTTACTCTAAACAGGCAGCCTGGATGGCTTTGAAATGAAGCAGACAGTATCATCAGCATTTACATGATCTTGTGCTTGAATAGGAGCACAGCAGCGTACTTTTAAGTCTCAAAAAGAAAGAAGGAAACATGTTCTAGAAGTATGCTGGACGAGTCTGGACAAGTTACATGAGAAGTCACACAGAAATGAACTACAGTCACGAAACAAGACAGACAAACCACTCTGGTAACTACTGTATGTCAAACAATAAAGAAGGACAAGGAACAAACATAAAGGAGGGTAAAATTACTGTTTAATGAGCGCAGTCCAGCACTGCAAGCAGGTTAGAAGGCATTCAACAGGATATCTGAGAGAAATATTCATTGAAATAACAAAATGACTGAGACCTGAGAGGAAAAATCACGGAAGGAATTAGAAAAGAGACTTGCAATAGATGGCGAGTAAACATTTACAGATTATAATGTCAAATCATGCTTCATTAGCTCTCAGCATTCCAGTTTCTTATTAATAAATCAAAATTTTTGCAGGTGATTTTTGAATTGCTTCCCCCTATTGAGCAATTTCCACTGCTTTCACTTTAGATAAAATGTAGATGGGTGTGTTTGTAAGTTTGTGGATGATACCAAGATTGGTAGAGTTGTGTACAGTGTACAAGACAGCCAAGGAATACAGGGCCATATAGATCAGTTGCAGATATGGACAGAGAAATGGCAGATGGAGTTTAACCTTGATAAATGTGAGGTGTTTCGCCTTGGTAGGGCAAATGCAAGGAGACAGTACACTGTAAGGGCAAGATCCTTAACAGTGTTGCTGAGCAGACAGATCCTGGGATCCAAGTTCACAGCTCCTTGAAAGTGGCTACACAGGTCAATGATGTGGTTAAGGAGGCTTATAGAATGCTTGCTTTTAATAGTCATGCCACTGAGTTCAAAAGTCAAGAAGTTATGTTGCAACTTTATAAAACTCTGGTTAGGCCACATCTGGCATATTGCTTACAGTTCTGGTCGCCGTACTATAAGAAGGATGTTGAGGCTTTGGAAAGAGTGCAGAAGAGGTTTACCAGGATGCTGTCTGGATTAGAGGCCAGGTGCTATCACGAGGGGCTGGATAATCTTGGTTTGTTTTCTCTGGAGCAGCAGAAGCTGAGGGGAGATCTGATACAGGTTTATAAGATTATGAAAGGCAAAGATAGAGTAGACAGGGTGCATCTGTTTCCCAGGGTTGAAATGACTAGTATCAGAGGGCATGCACTGAAGGTGAGAGGGGGATGTGAGGGTTAAGTTTTTTACTCAGAGAGTCATAGATGCCTGGAATGCACTGCCTGGTATGGTAGTAGAAGCAAATACATCAGATAGGTTCGTGAATGTGAGGAAGATGGAGGGATATGGATATTATATAGGTAGGAGGAATTAGTGTTTGAGTGTTTCTGATTTGCTTTTTAGCTGGTTCAGCACAACAATGTGGGCCAAAGGGCTTGTTCCTGAGCTGTGCTGTACTGTTCCATGTTCTATAACTATAGTCCTATAGCACTGGTAAAGTTTCAAAAAATTCTAGTAAATATCTGTGGAAAACAAATATACACATACAGTACACACTTCTCAGTTCTCAACAAATATTCTAATTATTCAGGAAAATTGAATGGGCAGTAATGTATAATTTGCCTTGTGATAGATTCTTAGTTACTTTCCGTTAGGTGGGAGGAGAAGATGGCAGCGCACCACGCATGCGCAGCTCTCCGGTGAAAAATGATGTCCTATCTGTTAAATAGGGGCCGTGGACAATTTCTGATTTGATGGAGACAGACGTGAAAGCACACAGGAACATCTGGAGAAATTTCTGAAACGCCTGTCCGCTGCTGTCGTTACTGTGTGGTCGGGAATCTTTCGGAGGGTAGGCCTCAAAATCTCCAGCCTTGCCTGCTTTTGGCGACCGAGAAAGAGGTCGAATCGCTCGGACATGATGGCGCTCAGTACTTGGTGTCGGAGAGCTGATCAGAGCTCGAAGTTTTCGGATGACTCAGAGTCGGATTGTGGTCAGCATGGCAGGGAGAGTTTTTCTTCCTTCTCCCGTCTGCATGAGATGTGGGACATTTGAGAAACTTTGAACTTTACTGTGCTCACGGACTTCTTCATCAAGTTCTGGTATTGTTGCACTGTTGTAACTACATGTATAATTATGTGGTTTTTGTCAGTTTTTTCAGTCTTGGTTTGTCCTGTGTTTTTGTGATATCACACCGGAGGAAATAATGTATCATTTCTTAATGCATGCATTACTAAATGACAATAAAAGGGGACTACGTGTTTTCATAATCTAAAATAAATCCTGCCAAAGTTCAAATTTCATCCCAGCTGTAGATACTGAATTCGTAGCAAGCACCAAGGTGTTCCTCAACTTCAATCCCACAGCATAATAAATAATGGTAAAAGTACCATGACCACTGCAGCAAACTGTCTTACTGTATAATAGATTTCAAGACAATAGGTAATGAGCCTTATACACCCATTGTATCAGTAAATTATGATCCTGATGAAGAAAAACAATTAACTCTTTGAAAAGATCCATTAGATATAAGTTCACATGGAGGAGGAAACAGCACAGGCCTGGACTCCCATGGCATCCCTTTCCCCCTTGCCCATATTGACTATGATGCCTATTTGCTCTGGTTCCACTTGCCAGCATTAGGCCTGTATCCCTCTACACCATTTTCTATCAAAATTCCTGCCCAAATTCCTTTTGAATATTGTTACTATATCCGTCTCTATCACCTCCTCTGGCAGCTCTTTCCAAATAACCACAATCCGTGTGGAAAAACTTATCTCCAGATCTCCTTTAAATGTTGTCCCTTTCACTTTAAACCTGTGCCCTCCTGCTCTGGGAAAAAGACTGAATCTAATCCATCTATACCTCCATAATTTTATAAACCCATCAGCCTTCTAATCTCCATTAAAGATAAGGCCAGTCTCTGCAATGTCTCCTTATAACAACAGGCTCCATTCACGGCACCATTCTGGTGAATCTCTTCCATGCTCCCTCTATTGGTTCCACTTTCTTCCGGCAATGTGGTGGCCAAAACTGTACACAACACACCAAATGCAATCTAAACTAATTTTTATACAGCTGCAACTTGCCATAATAGTTCTTATGCAGAAGCCTTCTTCCTGACACAAACCATACATGTCACCACTTTCAGGACTTAGATTAGCACTGCAAGGTCCCTCTACACATCAAGGCACTGGAGGTCACTGCCACTTAACACCAGAATCTGATGTTCCAAAGTGCATAACCTCAAAACTGTCTGGACTAAGTTCCATCTGCCACTGCTCTACCCAACATTCCAGCACTGCTATGTCCCACTGGTATCTTTAGACAACGTTCTTCACTATCTCTAACTGCACCAATTTTTGTGATACCTGCAAGCTTACTAATCATATCACTACATTCTCATCCAAGTCATTTATATATATGAGAAACAAAGGTTCCAGCGCTAGCCCCTGCCATACACCACATTACAGACTTCCAGTCAGTATGGGAAGGGGGAATTAAAATGGTAGGCCATCGGGAAATCCTGGCTGTTACCACAGACAGAGCAAAGGAGCTCAGTGAAATGAACCCCTAACTTGTGTTGGGTCACACCAAAGCAGAGGACGCTGCACTGGGAGTACTGCATGCAATAAATGACACTGCAACACACACAAAATGCTGGAGGAACTCAGCAGGTCAGGCAGCATCAATGAAGAAGAGTAAATAGTTGACATTTTAGGCTGAGAACCTTTTTCAGGAGAAGACTGTTTACTCTTTTCCATAGATGCTGCCTGATCTACTGATTTTCTCAAGCATTTTGTGTGTGTTGCTTTGGATTTCCAGCATTTGCAGATTTTCTCATATTTGCAATAAATGATGCTGATGGATTCACACGTGAAGGACTGTTTAGGGCCCTGAATGGAGATGAAGGAGGAGATGTAGCACTCAGTGTGGTTGGAAGGATAAATGGCTGGAGGGGAATGGTGAGGATAACCAAACAAGAGACTCACAGGGAAAGTGATCGTTGCAGAAAGAGAAGAGGGGAGGGGAGGGAGAAGATGTGCTTGGTGATGGGATCCCATTGGAGATGACAGAAATAGTGCTCATGGGTTGGTTCACTGTCTGTTCAGAAATCTGATGGCAGAGGGGAAGAAGCTGTTCCTAAAATTTTAATCAAAGTAGTGCACAACTTAATTTAAATTTTTATTGTAATTTGTTAGTACTCAATCCGTTGTCACCCACACCACATTCATCAGATTAACGTCCTACAGTCTGCTTTCTTATCCCCAATCAGATAATGCACTACAGAAGAGTAGACCTGCGACATGGACTGGAAACGAGCTGTTACGAAATAGTCCGGCTCATTAATACACGACTGTGGAGATTAATTACACGTCTAAGACTCTCATAATCACAGAAGGATAAACAAGGAGCTCAAATTTAGATGACAGATAGCAGAGTTAAAAATACCTGACAACGTCATGTTCACAATTCCATTAATGACCCAAATTATGAGAGGGCTATATTAGAGCCTTTGTCAAAATGGTGTCAGATAGCAAAATCGCACCAATTTCTTTTTGTTATTCCAGGATCTTCAAATTTATTGCAAGCATTGCATGATATCCTTAGGACAATTCGTCAGGAGGACTCATTATTCCTAAGGGTATATTGTCACGATGTGTACTATAATTTGCCAAAAGGATTTGCCTGGTAACTCAAACCTCAAAAGTGAGTACAAATAGATTCTGAATATAAGGAAAGTTCTAGAAATCAAGCTTATACCTTAACACCCTTAAAATATTTACACAATAGTATGAAACTATCAGTTCAGCATGTAGGATTATGGGCAGAATAATTTTCAGAACAGACATACCTCAAGAGCTTGTAGTAAGCAAACCGGAAGACTTCCTGCAGAATTACAGAGAACATCACACCAAAGATGATGAGGGATTTCTGTAGTCCGGCATCCTTCTCATTGCTAGCTTTTACAGCAATAAACCACACTAACGAAGACAACAGCAAGGAAAGCAACCAGAAAAATGCTCTGGAACACAAAAATCATTCAATTAGGTCAAAATCAGAAGTGGAAACTCCAATTATGTATGGATACTGCTTGACCTGTAGTGTCTTTACTTTCTAAAAAAATCTGGTTTTCTGAATGGATTTCTGGTGACAAGGAAATGGTGGAACAGCTTGTGTGATGCCAAGGTTCTTCAGAAATCAAGAATGAGGCATTAAACTTGTTGCTAACAGACATTTTTCTTAAGTGTTATAAGAACAAAGAAATACAGGGAAAAAGCATTTGTGGTTGTCTTATACTCAGAATCGATAATTAAAATTCCAGAGATAGCCATTAACCTATAAAATAGCCAGATTCAAGTGGTTTGGCACCCGCTACTAAGAAGCTTCTAGAAAAATATAGATGCAGCTGTGTGGTAGTTGCTAGAAAACTCACTGAACAATTAAATGAGTATACTGTAGGTGACTACATAAAAAATAGAAGCAAGCATAGGAAAGGGAAACTACAAGAAAATTAACATTTCCGTACCCTATTGCAACACTTCACAATATCTAGATTATTGAAGTAGGCTTTTAAATTATTGAAATCATTTGTATTTGTATCTTTCACAACCTCAGAATAATTCAAAATTGTTTAGAGCCATTAAGTTCCCTTTAAGCATTGATTTAATTGCTGCAAGTGAGGTTTTCACTGACCTGTGCATACATGTACTTATGCACATGACAATAAAGTCAACTTCAAATTGTAATGCTGGAAACACAACAGGCAACTTCCGTAAAGAAGTGTAAACTACAATGGGAAATGGAACAAATAGCAATGGTTAAGAAGCATTTGGACACACACAAAACAGGCAGGAAAGAGTGAGACAAGGATCTTGTGCGGCAAAGTTGTTCGACTGTCATCACAGTTGCATGGACATTGTAGTTCCATGTTCTATGCACTTCAAGATAAAATAATGCAAATTATCAAAATTACTAAACTGAATACTACAGGACTCCTGGTTCGATGTTTGATATTCTACGTGTTGCTCGCTCACTTTTTGCTGTTTGCGCAATCCGGTGTTTTTATCGCGCATTGGGTGCTTGATGTTTTCTTGAACAGGTTCCATGGTGTTTCTGTTTTGTGGCTGCCTGCAAGAGGATGAACCTTTGAGTTGTAATCTGTATCATACTTGGATAATAATGTACTTTGAATCTTTGAATCTGAAAAATAGAAAATGCTAAAAATGCTATCGCATCAGGTAGTTTTGAGTAATTTCTGCAGAAAGAGAAACATCTCAGATCAAATTAATCAAACTTGGAAAAAATTAGAAATATTAACAGGTCATGTGCACAAATTCAGAGAATAGGTCAGTCAGTAACAGGGAATGAAATCAGGCAATTTGGCCCAACCGGTCCTATGATAACGTAGAAAGTAGGTGAGATTAAGCTGCAATGCAAGACAAAGGAGAATAGAAATAAGGACAAGTAAAGAAACAGAAAGGGTTTGGAGCAGTTTGAAATGGGAAAAGCACAATCATTAGCACCAGCTGTTTGACAAAAAAAATTCAGTTCTGAAACTGATAAACTTGGGTGTTGGGCCCAAAATGTAACGTCGTGCTTAATCAAGTGGAGAAGTTCTCCTCTGAGGTTACACTGAACTTCAGTGATAAGCAAAAGTATCAAGACTTCAAAGTGGGAGTGGGTTAAAAAAACTAGAGGAGTAGAGACAATAGAGTAAAATTGTAGGCAAATTTGCAACATTTCAGGTTGAACGCTGACTTCTGTCAATTTCAGATTGTAACCAGTGTCTTCCTTTTCAAACGCTGATGACAACGATAGAAGGACTTACTCTTCTGAAGTGTAGTCATGATTATAAAGTGGGAGATACAACTCCCATTTGAATAGAGCAGGCTCCCGTAAATGGCAACGTAACAATAAATAGTCGTTATCTCCAGCTTCATGATGTTTTGTCCTATAACAAGTTAACCAAAACTGTACACAACACTCCAGGAACTCCAGGAACCACTTCACCAGTTTCTTGTAACTGCATCCTAATGTGCTAACTGCTATACTCAATGCCCTAACTAAAGGTCAAAATGCCAAACGCTTTCTTCAACTTCCTGTCTATGTGTAATTCCACCAATGCCAACAATGTGCTTGTACCCTGAGGTCCACAACAGTCCCCAGGGCCCTGCCATTCACTGTGAAATCCCCAACTTGGTTTGACTTCCCAAAATGCAATACCTCACACTTATGTCTTTTACCATTCATATGCCTTAACATTCTCATCTAGTCTATACAAATGATAAGCAATGATAGGTCCAGCACTGATCCCATGACACATCCCTAGTCACAAGCCTTCAGTCCAACGCCCTCAACTCCTAACCAACAAGCTATCTGCAGATTTCCTCATGTATGTGCTTAGTTACCTCTCCCTGGATCCCACAAACTTAAAGACTAGTCTTCCATGCGGGACCTCAAAGGCCATGCTGAGGTCCATACAATGTTCACTCCCCTGCCCTTATCAATCTTCTTGATTAGCACTTCAAAGATTTTGAGGCACAATCTCCCATGCAAAAAGCTGTGTTGATGGGCCCTCATCAGTCTTTACCTATTTAAATGCTGGTAAATCCTGACGTTCGGATTTCCCTACAGTAATTTACCCCACTACTGATGTCAGGCCTACCGGCCTGTAGTTCCATGTTGTCTGTTGTGCGAGGTGGACAGATAGAGAGATGACCCTTTTTAGCCCTTAACTGAAAAATAAATACCAGAAATAACTGCACCGCTCCCCCAGTTTTTTGAAGTGTTGTTTATTAGAGGAAGCAGATGCACCCTGGGTTTAACATTTAGAATTTCATTTGAAAAATTGGTGTTTTAACAACATAGCATTCCATCAGCACTACACTCAAATGCCAGCCTTCAAACTTCAATGATCAATCGCTGACTGCAATGAGGCCCTCAATCCTCAAAGTCACAAAGCCACAGTGGGTAAAATGGAGACAACTGGGGCCAACTGTGGATAGAGGATATCAGTAATGCTGACTGTG
This sequence comes from Mobula birostris, assembly GCF_030028105.1. Classification (NCBI taxonomy): domain Eukaryota; kingdom Metazoa; phylum Chordata; class Chondrichthyes; order Myliobatiformes; family Myliobatidae; genus Mobula; species Mobula birostris. The sequence continues at coordinate 29,261,478 of NC_092372.1, read as the reverse complement.
TACATAGGATGTTGCAGGACAATACCAGAAAGAAGTCAAGATACACTCAGTGGCCACTTTATCCGGTACACCTGTTTATCAATGCAAATATCTAATCAGCCAATCAAGAGGCAGCAACTCAAATGCATAAAATCATGCAGACATGGTCATGAGGTTCAGCTGTTGCTCAGACCAATAGCAGAATGGGGAAGAAATGTGAACTAAGTGACTTCGACCATGGAATGATTGTTGGTGCCAAATGGGGTAGCTCAGGTATCTCAGAAACTGCTAATCTCCTGGGATTTTCACATACAACAGTCTCTGGAGTTTACAGAGAATGGTGCAAAAAAAAAACCAGAGATACAACCAGTGAGGAGCAGTTCTGTATCTAGAATGTAATGTTAATGAGAGGTCAGAGGAGAACGGCCAGACTGGTTCAAACTGACAGAAAGGTGACAGTAACTCAAACCACCATGTGTTACAAAACAGTGGTGTGCTGAAAGGTATCTCTGGATACACACGTCGAACCTTGAAGAGGTTGGGCTACAGCAGCAGAAGACCACGAACATACACTCAGTGGCCATTTTATTAGGTACAGAAGATACCTAATAACATGAACACTGAGTGCATAAAGAAATCAGTTTATGGGACTCTCTACTCCCCATCCCATGAGGTCAGCTGCATATGCAAAACTCTTCACATTTGAAAAAGGATCTTGTGTTTTCCCAGCATATATCACGAATAAACTCTTCTCGGGCTTCCAGCTGGATACAGGTATTGATTATAACCGATGTTTCGATGACAATCTCTGCCATCTTCTTCAGGGATGAGACTTCGTACAACGTTCTTCTGACATAAAAATTAATGTTTTTTTAAATGATGTGAAAGGCAGAAATATAATTTAATACAGGACTTCAAAGATAAATCTAATTGAAAGATGTTTTCATTTCAATGACAGTAAAGCCTTCAGCCAGAAATTTAATTACTTTGACAATCTTGGCTCCAAAAGGGAGCAACATATTTATTTCTTTTTGCACACATTATCTTTGCTACTCTTAATTCTACTGAAATCACTCATAGTGTTGACCTACAGTGGTTCCCAATAGGTCACTGTAGGTCAATTAACTCAAGAAATTCTTCTTTATTTTCAAATTCACCCATGGTCACACTTCCTTATTTTTCTAATAACCATGCTAAAACGCCTCTAAATTTGGTCTTTTGGTTATCCAAATTAATCTCTCCACTGTTAGCTGGTCACTAAAATCTGGACTTCTCTCCTTACATCTTTTTGTTTCAGTCTTTTTTTAAGTATTTGCTCAGTTTGTCTTTTGCTCATTGGTTGTTTGTCAGTCTTTGTTTATGTATCAATTTTGTTCATAAATTCTATTGTATTTCTTTATTTTCCTGTAAATACCCACAAAAAAAAAGAATCTCAAGGTAGTATATAGCAACGCATATGTAAAATTAAAATTTATTATCAAAGTACTCCACATTAAAAAAACATCACTTAGCACCTAAGTTTGATCACTTGCCCAAATACTTCTCTGTGTTTCAGGATCAATTCTGATCTGATGAAGGCCCAAAACAACAGGCATGTTATATTAAAGTCACTGTATAAATGCATGTTGTCATTGTACTGAAATAAAGTTAAGATAATTGCAGTTTTTCCTTCTGTTAATTGAATGTTTATCATCAAATAGCAGAAATGGATGATAAAGGAATGGGCTTGTTAATAGTTACCCATGATGTCAGCAAAAGCATAATTTAATCTGACTTAAAAACATTAGTTAAAATCTCTGGATATTTAAATACATTAAATAAAGATATGCTCCTGATTACATGAGAGGAACAAACCCATCTTACTGCTAACATTTCCTTCCCATTGGCAATCGTTAGAATAGTTCAAGCAGTATATTTATCACATGCCTCTGAATCAGGAAAAAGTAATTGCGTAATATTCCCTAAGCAAATTTCACCAAGAAGTTGATGGCTTTACTGCAAATGTAGCATTGCACTGCACAACCGTAGTCTTTGATCATTTATATTTACATCATTAAATATTCTACAAGATCACTAATTAGAACAATCCTTCAAGGTCTGCATCATTTTAAAATCAATGGTTTGCTCTAAATTTAGGAATCTAAAAGCAGACATAGGAACTGTGTTTTATGAATCAAAACCAAGTAATCAGACTCCTCTCTGCTCTATTAGTTTGCAATCATTACCCAAAACTTTTTTTTATGTATAATAATGAAATTCCAGCCAATTACATACACGAACAATGCTGACAGAAATGTTATAGAAGGGAAACTACCTGCCTAACTGAGTCAAGTTTGGGTTGGGTTGAAGGTGCACTTTCTGATAAAGCGTCAGTTTTACCAGTTTTACTACAGGAAAGTTCCTAGCATGGTTAGAGCATTGGCTGATCGGTAGGAGGCAGCAAGTGGGAATAAAAGGATTCTTTTCTAGTTGCCTGCCAATGAGTAGTGGTGTTCTGCAGGGGTCTGTGGTGGGACCACTTCTTTTTATGCTGTATATCAATGATTTAGATGATGGAATAGATGGCTTCTTTGCCAAGTTTGTAGATGATACGAAGATTGGTGCAGGGGCAGGTAGTGTCAAGGAAGCAGGTAAGCTGCAGAAGGATTTGATCAGATTAGGAGAATGGGCAAGAAAGTGGCAAATGAAATACAATGTTGGAAACTGTATGGTCATGCAATTTGGTAGCAGAAACGAATGTGCAGACTATTTTCTAAACAGGGAGAAAATCCAAAAATCTGAGATGCAAAGGGACTTGGGAGTCCTTGTGCAGAACAACTTAAAGGTTAACTTGCAGGTAGAGTCAGTGGTGACCAAGGCAAATGCAAAGTTAGCATTCATCTCAAGAGGTCTAGAACACAAAAGCCGAAAAGTGATGCTGAGACTTTATAAGGCACTGGTGAGGCCTCACCTGGAGTACTGTGAACAGTTTTGGGCCCCTCATCTATGAAAAGATGTGCTGGCATTGGAGAAGCTTCATAGGAGATTCTCAAGGATGATTCTGGGAATGAAAGGGTTATCATATGAGGAATGTATGATAGCTCTGGGTCTGGACTCACTGGAATTTAGAAGGTGGGGGGGGGGATCTCATTGAAACCTTACAATTTTGAAAGACCTAAACACAGTGGAAGTAGAAAGGATGTTTCCCATGCTGGGGGAGTCTAGGACAAGAGGGTACAGACTCAGGATAGAGGGCCGTCCATTTAAAACAAAGATGCAGAGAAATTTCTTTAGCCAGAGGGTGGTGAATTTGTCGAATTTATTACCACAGGCAGCTGCAGAGGCCAGGTCGTTGGGTGTATTTAAGACAGAGTTTGATAGGTTCTTGATTGGACACGGCATCAAAGGTTACGGGAAGAAGGCTAGGGAATGGGGCTGAGGAGGGGAGAAAAGGATTAGCCATGACTGAACAGTAGAGCAGACTCGACAGGCCAAATGACCTAAGTCTACTCCTATGTCTTATGGAATCAATCATGCCAACCCAGGTCCAGTACTTAATCTAGTTCAGGATTAACACAACCAGTTAGTTATTTGGTGATTAATTAATTATTCCTCAAACAGATGAGGATCACAATGAAAAATTCAAAACCATAATCTCCCTTGTAAAGCATTAAACAGCTGGCTATGCCACATTTTTTCTCAATGAGCCTTGTTAAGCTTATTTCATTCTTTCACCTGACTACAATACTGGCAGGTTTCACAGTCAGCTTTAAATTTTTGGTTACTATAGAGGAACTTTAGAAAGTTAATAGACTCAGAAGCTAATTGAACCAGCGTACAGAAACATTTCAAAGAATGCCATATGCAATTCCTATGACTACCGAATGTAATCACCCGAACTCCATGGCAGTTTCCATGGAAGCAAATCTATACTTAATTTATTCAATAGCAAACACACTTGTTCCAAAGAAAACGTTCATCATTTCTAAAAGCCAAAGATCAACAGAGCCAATATTTTACCCCAGTGAAAAATAAAGTCTGCTCTGTCTGTCAATGTTGATGTCAAAGACAGGGCTGGTGTCACTTCTTCGTGTGATGCAAGCACCAGCCCCCAACGATGGCTAACATTGTTTCAGTACATTTTTTTCTGTGATTTTTCAAAAGAAAATGTTGCATGCAAAAAACTTGAATGTAATGCAAACTAAAAAGAGAGTTTATGTGGTCATTTGGATTGCATAAGAATTAATACAGACTGGGAAGTAGATTTGAGTCATTTTAAGTAGGTTTTAAAATGCTGTTTTAGTGTTTTTAAAAAGCTAATAAAGGTTATTACAAGTGATACAGAAACTAATTAATGACTCTACTAAAGATTAAAAACAAAAAAAATCACGTGAAGACAAAGCTCTACTAAATTGATAAGTTATGGAAGGGCACATCATACACACAACCTGTTTCAGAAGTTGGATAGTATCCATGACAACCATATTTGCAAAAGGTCCCTTTGGCGGGATGAGTTCAAGCTTGATGCTTTATGCTGGCATCACGATTGCACCTGTAAGGCTGAGAGCTATGTAGATAGAATACCTCAAGAGCTGGTCACTCTACAGTTAAGTAATAGTGGCAGAGAAGGAAGTGATGATTGTGAAGACAAAATATTGTCCAGTTCGGCAGCGTATGAGTCCCCCTTGAATGCTCCTCCTCCGTAACCAGCATTCAACTCCGAGCAAAGTTGCATGGGCTGTTTTGTTGCAGGCCCTATGAGTTGGTAGAATCTTCAGCAAAGCATATTGCAATGTGGGAACAAGGAAAACCCTATACTTGCTGAGAAAAGTTCTGATAGCTACATAAGCCATTATGACTTTTGGAAACATTCAAATACTGTTCAATGCTTTAAAACTAAACAAAATGTTTAAATGCTTAGATATAAACATTCTGAAAATCTAACTCAGACTTATCCAACGACATACAAAGGTGGTGGCGGAGCACAGCAGGTCAGGCTGCAGCTGTGGAGGGAAGTGGAGTGTCAACATTTCAGGTCAAAACCCTTCCGGAGGATTGGAAAGAAAGCTGGGAGATGGCCAGTATAAAATGCTGGTGTGTGAGGGAAGGGGTGGAGCAATACTTAGCATGTAAGTGCTGAACTTTGAGATATCATACACTACCTGCAGGATTCACTTTCTTGAAGGCAATTCCAGGAAAAAGAAATACAATAGAATTTTATGATAACCTACACATAAACCAAGACTGACAAACAACCAATGTGCAAAAGGTCACAGGTTCATTTAATATCAGAGAATATATGGTGTATACAACCTGGAACTAGTACTCTTCACAGACATCCATGAAACAAGGAGCCATATAGAATGAATGATAGAAACATCGAACCCCCAATGAATTCCTCGCCCTTCCCTTCGCACAAGCAAAAGACAAACTGCAAATTAAAAAACATGAGAAAATGAGTTGCAAAGAGTCTTTGAAAGTGAGTCTGTAAGTGGCAGAATCAGTTCAGAGTAGTGCTGATTGAAGTAATCCACACTGGTTCAGGAGCCTGATGGTTGTAGGGTAATAATTGTTCCTGAACCTGGTGGTGTGGGACCTAAGGCTTCTGTACTTCCTGCCAGATATTAGTAGTAAGAAACTGCCACAACTTCATCCTCCTTCACAAGTGAGAGTTCAGTATTGAAGCCTGGTTAGGCAAATAACCACACCAACTATCCTCAAGGTTTGGAATATTTGCATCTGTATGCACAAGCAGTGAAACATACAAGTTGCTGCTGTTACACACAATCACGTTAGTGAGGCCTTGGGTCTTTGATCAGATTACCTCACAAGGTCTCAGCTGTGCTAACGACAGTGTGAGCAACACAGACCCTGATCAACAGCTAAAAGCAACGAAACTGGCTGATGGCATTGTATCCACAGCAGCCACTCTGACCTGAAGCAGGATCACAGCAGCAGAGCAATAGCAGAGAAGCTGCCAAGTCCCATTAGCCACCAGCTGTGCAATGCCAATACCTGCTCCCACAATGGCAGCTTTGGGAAAATAAAACTTTGGGGAAGGGCGATACCACTGGCACCACAACCAAGTCCTAAGGTCTATGGCGGATGCAATCAGCACAGCAAAAACCAGCACGCTCCCAAACAGTCCATCACCTTTATAAGAGCGGGGGAGAAGGCTCAACATCGGCCTAGCACCTCAGGAGGGCTTCTTGCCACTGCACGAGACTGGCAGCTCCAAGTCGACCTACGGGGGGCAGCTCAAGTTCCCAGAGAACATTGCAGCCACTCCGCTCTGCCCGGACACGGTGTTAATATCGGAGTCTACAAAGCAAGTGGTCCTGCTAGAACTTACTGTCCCCTGGGAAGACCGGATTGAAGAGGCCGACAAGTGCAAGAGGGCTAAATACACAGATCTTGTTGCAGAATGCTGGAGCAATGGCCAGAGAGCTCGCTGTGAGCCAGTCGAAGTTGGGTGCCAGGGTTTTGCTGGCTATTCATTACAACGGACTCTAAAACTCCTTGGAGTTCAAGAACAAAGGTGATGAACTGATAGCTTGGCTACATACACGGAATTATGATGTAGTGGCCATTACAGAGACTTGGCTGACACCAGGGCAGGAATGGATTCTCAATATTCCTGGATTTCAGTACTTTCAAAGGGATAGAGAGGACGGAAAAAGGGGAGGGGGTGGCATTACTGGTCAGGGATAATATTACAGCCACAGAAAGGGTGGGTAATGCAGTAGGATCCTCTTTTGGGTCAGTATGGGTGGAAGTCAGGAACAGGAAGGGAGCAGTTACTCTATTGGGGGTATTCTATAGGCCCCCTGGTAGCAGCAGAGATACCGAGGAGCAGATTGGGAGGCAGATTTTGGAAAGGTACAAAAATAATAGGGTTGTTATCATGGGTGACTTTAACTTCCCTAATATTGATTAGCACCTGATTAGTTCCAAGGATTTAGAATTGGCTTGCCTGCAGAAGGCAGAGGGTCATGGTGGAGGGAGTACATTCAGATTGGAAGATTGTGACTAGTGGTGTCCCACAAGGATCTGTTCTGGGACCTCTACTTTTCGTGATTTTTATTAACGACCTGGATGTGGGGATAGAACAGTGGGTTGGCAAGTTTGCAGACGACACAAAGGTTCGTGGTGTTGTAGACAGTGTAGAGGATTGTCAAAGATTGCAGAGAGACATTGATAGGATGCAGAAGTGGGCTGAGAAGTGGCAGATGGAGTTCAACCTGGAGAAGTGTGAGGTGGTACACTTTGGAAGGACAAACTCCAAGGTAGAGTACAAAGTAAATGGCAGGATACTTGGTAGTGTGGAGGAGCAGAGGGATCTGGGGGTACATGTCCACAGATCCCTAAAAGTTGCCTCACAGGTGGATAGGGTAGTTAAGAAAGCTTATGGGGTGTTAGCTTTCATAAGTCGAGGGGTAGAGATTAAGAGTCACGATGTAATGATGCAGCTCTATAAAACTCCGGTTAGGCCACACTTGGAGTATTGTGTCCAGTTCTGGTCGCCTCACTATAGGAAGGATGTGGAAGCATTGCAAAGGGTACAGAGGAGATTTACCAGGATGCTGCCTGGTTTAGAGAATATGGATTATGATCAGAGATTAAGGGAGCTAGGGCTTTACTCTTTGGAGAGAAGGAGGATGAGAGGAGACATGATAGAGATGTACAAGATATTAAGAGAAACAGGTAGAGTGGACAGCCAGCGCCTCTTCCCCAGGGCACCACTGCTCAATACAAGAGGACATGGCTTTAAGGTAAGGGGTGGGAAGTTCAAGGGGGATATTAGAGGAAGGTTTTTTACTCAGAGAGTGGTTGGTGCATGGAATGCACTGCCTGAGTCAGTGGTGGAGGCAGATACACTAGTGAAGTTTAAGAGACTACTAGACAGGTATATGGAGGAATTTAAGGTGGGGGCTTATATGAGAGGCAGGGTTTGAGGGTCGGCACAACATTGTGGGCTGAAGGGCCTGTACTTTTGCTGTACTATTCTATGTTCTATGGGTTAGAGGACTGCAGTGCAGAACAGCCACCAAGAATATTCTGAAGGCTGCTGAAAAGGCCTCGCGGTGGCTGTGGATCCGGAGGGGGGATCCTTGGATTAGTGCACCACTTGGACACAAGTCAGGGCTGGGTCGACTGGGCAAGGGTGTCCGATAATTAAAGACCCAAAACATCCTGTGACCCCGGGTTCATCACTGAAGATGTGTCCAAGTAGCACCACAAGGTGTATTCTACAACTGCACTTACAAGAATAAATTAATGCATGCGAGAATAGAATTCACAAGAGTCTGCTGACCTCTCCAAGGCAAGGGCCTGAATATCCAAAGGGATCCCCACAATGCAGAACAATCCCCACCCATAAAGGAGGACAATCCCTTGCCTCCCAAGAGTTGAAATTCTTCAGTATGAACGTACTTCCAGCATTCATATTCTCATATTCTGTGGTTATGAGATCCTCAGTCGCAATACTTCCTGGGTGAATAATTTTTCTTTAACTACAAACTGTAATTTTCTAATCATCTTATACACACCTTAATCTTCTCTTTTCCATTGTCTAATATATTTGGTTTTTTAACCCATAGTGTACTTGATACATCTCCTGTCCTTCAAATTCTTCCTGACATATAACACAGAATTATCCACAACAGTGAGCACTGAAGCTTAATCAATAATTTAGAAGGGTCAGACTAATCTCATTGTTTCTATATTCAATATCTTTTTTATTACCCTAAGTAATCTCTATACTTAATGTCTGTAACAAACTTTTTGTAATAGACTTTTCAAGTCCTTTACTTCACAGCTGACTGCACTAAACTACCCATTTCACCATATTGAAACCTCCGATTATTATCCTCCTCACTTCGTTCGAATTAGGTCCACTCTCAACTATGCATCCATTAAACTGGCATCACCTTGATTAATATAAACTACACCAATGGATAGCAGATCTTTTAACCCTCGGTGATCTCATTCACCTTTTAATGATCATTTCCTAATTCATTCACAGAAATGTCAAATCAGAAATGTAAATGCAATTTTTCCTTGAGCAAAGAAATGAAATTATCAGTTTTTAATTCTTCAATGATTGCTTATGCTTCTATTTGTTAAAATTCAGTATTAAGTTATCTTTCTTCTATATAATTATTCAAACAGTGAAATTTTTTTAAAACCAAATGCAAATATATATCAATTATTTAGGAAATAGTGCTTATTCTTCACTGTGAGAACTATAATAGATCAAAATTACAGTTGACATTTTATTTCTTTGTGTATTTTTGTAACCTGACTACTCAATTACTAACTTTTTTACTGCTGACTACAAACACACAAAATGAGTGTGTAGAATCACATGTGGAAGTCACATGAAAGGGTAAAAGACTGTCCAAAGAGATGACAACATGATGTTTGAAAATTATTAAAACTACAGAGATAAAAAGAAGTTTTTTTTTCTCCAGAGTTCTCCATCCAAATTCACTTGTAGCCTCCCCTTCATGTTAAAAAAAGAAAGCAGTTACAATTCTACCTACGCTATAGTAACTACATAGATAACTGCAGGACATACATCAAGCTACTGTTTATTGATAACAGCTCAGGGTTCATCACCATTAATATCCAAGCTTCAAATCCTGGGCTTCTATACTAGGTCCTCGAATTTCTTACTGGGGGCCACAGTCAGTGTGGAACAGTAAAAGCATCCCCTCCTCACTATCAATAAAGGAGCACCTCACAGGTATGTGCTTGGTCCACTGCTTATACTTATTACTGTGTGGCTAAGCACAGCTCAATTGCTATCTATAAATGCGCAGATGACATCAGTGTTGCTGGTAAAATCTCAGATGATGATGAGAAGACACAGGAGCAAGGTAGGTCAGCTGGTTGAGTGGTGATACAACAACTTGCACATAATACTAGTAAGACCAAGGAACTGATTGTAGACTTCAGGGAGGGGAAGTTAGGAGAGAGTACACACACCAGTCCTCATTGAGGGGTCAGCAGTGGAAAGGGAGTGCAGTTTCAAGTTCCTGGGTGTCAACATCTCAGAGGATCTGTCCTGGGCCCAACACATTGATGTAATCACGAAGAAGGCTCTACTTCATTCAGCCTGAAACATCGACTGTTTACTCTTTTCCGTTGATGCTGCCTGGCCTGTTGAATTCCTCCAGCATTTTGTGTGTGTTGCTTTGGATTTCCAGCATCTGCAACTTCTCTCATTTGTGCTACTTTGTTAAGACTTTGAGGAGATTTCATGTGTCATCAAAGACTTACAAATTTCTATATATGTACAGTGGAGAACATTCTGACTGGCTGCATCATAGCCTATTGGCTCCAATGGACAGGATCGCAAGAGGCTGCAGAAGGCTATGGCTAGCCAGCTCCCTGGGCACAACCCTCCCCACCGAAGGCATCTTCAAGTGGTAGTGCTTATGAAGGCAGAACCCATCATTAAGGACCCGTGCCATCCGTTACATGCCCTCTTCTCATTATTACCATCAGGGAGGAGGGACAGGTGTCTGAAAACCCACTCAATGTTTCCCCTCTGCCATGATTAGATTTCTGAACGGTCCATGAACACTACCTTTCTTTCTGCACTATATAATTCTATTTTTATCATTTATAGTCATTTTTTGCTTTACATTGTGCTATTGCTACAAAACAACACATTTCACATCATATGTCAGTGATAGTAAATCTGATTCTGATTCTAAAATAAGGACTAATTAATACTCACAATCTAGTTTTTCCACCTGACCATCAGCCAAAGAATACAAATATTTTCCTCTAAGATTAGATCAGATATGGTCACTTCACTACAGGAAGGATGTGGAAACCATAGAAAGGATGCAGAGGAGATTTACAAGGATGTTGCCTGGATTGGGGAGCATGCCTTATGAAAACAGGCTGATTGAACTTAGTCTTTTCCCCATGGAGCGACGGAGGATGAGAGGTGACCTGAACGAGGTGTATAAGATGATGAAAGGCATTGATCGTGTGGATAGTCAGAGGCTTTTTCCCAGGGCTGAAATGGCTAACACGAGAGGGCACAGTTTTAAGGTGCTTGGAAGTAGCTACAGAGGAGATGTCAGGGTTAAGTTTTTAATGCAGAGCGGTGAGTGCGTCGAATGAGCTGTCGGCGGCAGTGGTGGAGGTGGATACGATAGGGTCTTTTAAGAGACTCCGGGACAGGTACATGGAGCTTAAAAATATAGAGGGCAATGGGTAACCCTAGGTAATTTCTAAAGTAAGTACATGTTCAGCATAGCATTGTGGGCCCAAGGGCCTGTATTGTGTTGTAGGTTTTCTATCCTATGTTTCTATCAGATAACGTTCATTTCTATAAATCAATAACACAGAGCATCATAAACATCACATATATCAGAAAACAACACACATAACACTCAAGAAGGACAATTTGACAAAAGTTTAAAAACCTGTAAAAGCTGATCACAATGAATGATAATTGTGTAAAGTTGACTGTTCAGATCAATGACTTTTTAACGACTTATGATAGCTATGATACATGGTTGAGAATATTCTATCGTGACTGTAACACCGCATGACAGTTGTGGTTTTTTTGTAAACCAAGTAAATTAGGTTGATGGTTAAGCAGGATTCAGTTCCTCATGTTAGCACTTTAAATCCCCTTGTCAGTATTTTCTTCACTGTTAATAAAAGATGCGAAGTGCTCAATAAGTGCTTACCCTATCTTCCACAAATACATCAAATTCTTTATTCTCAATAGGTATGAAATTACAAAATTATGAAAGGGATAGATAAGATACAGGCAGGAAAGTTATTTCCACTGGTAGGTGAGACCAGAACTAGGGGACATAGCCTCAAAATTCAGAGGAGTAGATTTAGGACAGAGATGAGGAGGAATTTCTTTTCACACAGAGTGGTGAATCTGTGGAATTCTCTGCCCAGTGAAGCAGTGGAGGCTACCTCAGTAAATATACTTAAGACAAGGTTGGATAGATTTTTGCATAGTATGGGAATTAAGGGCTATGGGGAAAAGGCAGGTGGGTGGAGACGAGTCCATGGCCAGATCAGCCATGATCTTATTGAATGGCGGAGCAGGCTCGACGAGCCAGATGGCCTACTCCTGCTCCTGTTTCTTATGTTCTTATGTATTGTCCCATATATTCCTGCACACTTACTGTTCAAATGCTAGTAAAGTAGCTTAGGGTTCCTTGATATGAACTGTCATTTTATTCCCATAGTCTCTTTTTACCATCTCTATTTTCTTTGAATTTCTCTTTTATTTTCTCCCTCAATTTATTGTATTTGCCCCAATTTGCACTGGAAGACTTCACCTGATCTGCATCATTCTTTGCCTCATCATATTCTTTTTTTGCTCTCTTTTTGCACTACTTACTAACTTAATGATTTATTTATTTGCTGTAATTTGTAGTTTTTGATTATGTATTGTACTATACTGCTACCATAAAACAAATTTCAAGACACATGCCAGTGATATTAAAGCTGATTCTGATCTTTGTTACCTAATGAGTCCTACTTTTGTTTCTGATATCCTTCCATCCTGTAAAAATGTACACAACCTGCACCTAAATCAACAGCCAGCTCCTTAAAAAATGTGTTCCACTGTCAAATTTTTCCAGTGTTCTCATTTCACTCAGCTAAATCTCCAATTATCCCACTAAATTTACCAATTTTGAAATACTATTTTAAATTATTCATTACCCTTCAGCAAAAATATTCTAAACTTTGTGACCGCCCCGCCCCCCAACCGGGTCCAAGCGTTCTTCCACCGACTCCTGAACCTCTCAGGTTTCCTCACACACCAGCACTTGATCCAGCAACATCCATGTACTAGACATGTTCACCTCCTTTTTAAATTTTAAGACTATAATACCATAAGACATAGGTGCAGAATTAGACCATTTGGCCCATTGAGCCTGCTCCGTCATTTCATCATCTCTGATCCAATTTTCCTCTCAGCCCCAATCCCCTACCTTCTTTCCAAATTCCTTCATGCCCAGACCAATCAACAATCTATCAACCTCTGCCTTAAATATACATAGAAGGTGTGGCCCCCACAACTGCCTGTGGCTGAATTTCAGAATTCTTTCCCATCATAGAAAATGTATGTCATGAATCCGAACAACCCAAATAATCAAACTTGATTAAAATAAAACAAGTATAAAAACAGGTCAGTAAGAGGCCGACATGGAATAGAAATGGTATACGACCAGAAAGCAATAAGTTTCCTTGCCAAAAAAAAGTAACTGTTTTCAACGAACAATGGAGAAAAAGAGCATGTGATCGAGTGGAATTCTGCGTTTTCTTTTCTAATTTTAGGGTTCCAGCTTTCTTTGTACTTTCGTGTATTGTCCAATTTTGGTGACAGCATCACCACTTCTCATATTAGCAATGAGTTTCAATTTTTCGGATTGTGAAAGTGCGAATGGGTTGCGTATATCAGTAAGAATGCGATGGGCAGAACAGCCTCCTTCACGCTCGTAAACTATGGCTCTATGAAATTCCAAAGACCTGAGAATGGGAAGAGGCGGGTGGGACCGAGTTATGAAGCAGGAAACACATACACACAAACTATTGGGGAAATGAAGGAAGACGTGAACGTTTGCGTTCAAACATTCAGTTTTCCTTTATCTTAAGGCACACAACGGCGAACACTGACAGTGGTGCGGACAAAGTAACTCCGCACCCCAGCAAAGGTTGTTAAATGCTCGGTGTCAGCGCGTTTTCTCCCCCTTTCACCAACACGGGGGTTGGCAGGCACAAACAAAGAGCTCGCTGCGCCGGCGTGCGGCCGGGAGCCGGCTTACCCCGCGATCAGGACAATCACTCGCAGCGGGTCTTTGGCGATGGTGAAGACGAACAGGGCCAAAGCGGGACCGAAGGCAACGAAAGTGCAGCCGAAGAAGACGGCCACGGTCATCTCGTCAGCAGCGAGTCCCAGCGCAGATCCGTCCGACTCCCCAGGCCACCCGGAACATGACTTCACCACACCCGACTGCTCCGACAGCGCACAACCGGCGCCGTACCGCCCGCTGAGGGGTTCTCGATTTCCCCTCGCCCCTCCGGCGGCGGGAGAAATGAATTTCGGCCGCTGACCCTTCCGATCGAAACGATGTCGGTCCCCGGGAAGAATCCGAAACGCGAACCAGTACACGGAGACGGGCGGCGCGGCCACCGTCACCCCGCCTGATGCATCACGTGGTGGTTCAGAGGTGAGGGAGCGCAGCTGGTGTGAGAATGCGAGGGAGGGTGAAAGGAGCGGAGAGATCGCCTCAAGTTACTGAGGGGGTCACCTGTACTTCTGTAAGGGAGTTCCAGCTTCTCTCGGGGACCTGGAGACACAAGAACTTGAGGTGCTGGAATCTGTATACTTTGCTGGAGGAACTCGCCCTGTCCAGCAGTCTTTGAATGGGGGAAATATCGACGTTTTGGGTCAAGGCCCTGCATCAGGACTGCTTTTGGGCACATCTCTAGCTTAAGGTCAAATTCTAAGTAGAAAATCAGTAAACCAAACAATGGCATCCTCCAGAATGCAGACATGGTGACCTAAAGCCCAATTTATACTTCTGCGTCAAATGTACGGCATAGCCACGTATCCTATGCCGAACCCTACGCCGTAGCCTAACGCACACCTCTCCTAAAATTTAACTACGCATCGCAGCAACGCAGACCGCAACAACTGTGTTTGGTCGGCTTGGTAGCATTGCATTTCCAAAATCCGTTGAATGGTTGTACTCACCATCTCCTCCGACGTCTTCTCTCTTTTCTGCATTGCAGTAATTTAAATAAAAGAAACTTGTTCAACATTTATTAGCTCCAACTCCAACATGATGCGCTCAGTTTCAATCGCCATTGTTTGAAGTGCAGGAAGAATCTCAAAACAGTGGCATAGAAACCCCACCGCCAGTTGGCATTTTGGCGGTGAATTGCAGAGCGACGCAGACACACCGACGCACAAGTATAAATGCTCACAATGGTGTAGCCCGTACGCACAAATCAGCCTTTACTTTTCTACTGGTTTGGGTGAAAAGTCTGCCCCTGAGATGACACTGCCTATTTCCCTCTACAGATGCTGCTGGACCCCTGAGTTCTTATAGCAGAATTGTGTTGCTCCGGATTTCAGCATCTGCTCTGTCTTGTGCCTTTGCTGCCTCAATATGATTACAAATTGTTCTTCCCAATTAATGTGCAAACACTTGGTGGTTTTCATTCTTGCAACACCTTCACAGCTAGCAGACACCCAGAATGTAAATCAGCAATACGCACAAAATGCTGGAGGAACTCAGCAAGTGATGAAATGTTTTGAGAGGTTGATGGTGAAATATATCAACTCTTCCCTGAGAAGCGACATGGATCTGCTCCTGTTTGCCTACCACCACAACGGTTCCACAGCAGATTTCATTGTTTTTTCACTCAACCCTGGAATATCTGGACAGCAGATACATACATCAGGATGCTCTTTTCGACCACAGCTTGGCTTTCAATACTATTATCCCCTCAAAACGAATCAAAAAGCTTCAAGACCTTGGCATGAATACCTCCTTGCGCAATTAGATTTTCGATTTCCTCCCCAGTTCAGATTGGCACCAGCATCTCCATCAGTAGAGGTGCACCACAAGGTTGGATGCTTAGCTCTCTGTTTGTCTCACTTTACACTTTTGACTGTGTGGCTAAGCATAGCTCTGATGCCATATTAAAGTTTTCTGATGACAGCACTGTCATTGGCTGAATCAGAGGTGGTGACATATCAGCATACAGGAAGGAGCATGAAAATCTGGCTGATGATGCCACAACAACAACCTCTCACTAAATGTCAGGAAGACCAGGGAGTTGATCATTGACTTCAAGAGGACGAAACCAGAGGTCCATGAGCCAGTCCTCATCAGGGGATCAAAGGTAGAGAGGGTCAGCAACTTTAAATTCCTCAATGTTTTAATTTCAGAGACCCAGCATATACGTGCAATTATGAAGAAAGCACAGTAACACCTCCACTTCCTTAGAAGTTTGCGAAGATTCAGCATGACATCTGAAACTTTGACAAACTTCTAAGGATGTGTGGTGGAGGTATGGAAACAACAATGCCCTTGAATGGAAAATCCCACAAAAAGTAGTGGATACGGCCCATTCCCTCAGGGGTAAAACCCTCCACACCACTGAGCACATCCATATGGAGCGTTGTTGCAGAAAAGCAATATCCACCATCAGGGACCCCCACCACCCAGGTCATGCTCTCCTCTCACTGCTACCATCAGGAAGAAGGTAAAGAAGCATCAGGACTCACACCACCAGGTTCAGGAACAGTTATTACCTCTCAACCATCAGGCTCTTGAACTAAAGGGGATAACTTCACTCGCCCCATCACTGAAATGTTCCCACAACCTATGGACTCACTTTCAAGGACTCTTTATCTCATGTTCTTGATATTTATTATTTTTGCATTTCCACAGTTTGACGTTTTTTGCACTCTGTTTGAACACCCAGGTTGGTGCGGTCTCTCATTGATTCTATTATGGATTTTATTGAGTATACCCACAAAAAAACTAATCTCAGAGTTATATATGGTAGCATATATATACTTTGATAATAAATTTACTCTGAGCTTTGAACGTTGGCAACATCTATAGAGGGAAATAAACATTGGCGTTTTGAGCCAAGATCCTTCATCAGAACTAGAAAAGGAGGAGGAAGAAAACAGAGTAAGAAGGTGGGGGAGGGAGGGAGGAGTACAAGCTAGCAGGTGAAGGGGGATAGAAGAAGCTGGGAGGTGATAGCGGAAATGGAATTTAATAGGAGAGAACAGTGGAAGAAAGGGAAGGAGGAGCGACACCAGAGGGCGGTGATGGGCAGTTAGGCCCTCTTCCCCTCCCCCTTCCCTTTGCTATTCCCCACTCTAGCCTCTTACCTCTTCTCCTCATCTGCCCATCACTTCTGGTGCCCCTCCTTCTTCCCATTCTCACATAATGCACTCTCCTCTCGTATCAGATTCCTTCTTCTCCAGCTTTTTACCTTTCCTATTCACCTGGCTTCTCCTATCACCTTCCAAGCTGGTCTTTCTTCCCATACATCTTTCTATTCTGGCATCTTCCCCCTTCCGTTCCAGTTCTGATGAGGTGTCTTGGCCCGAAACGTTGACTGTGTATTCATTTTCATATTTGCTACCCGACCTGCTGAATTCCTCCAGCATTTTGTGTGTGTTGCTCATGAGAAGAAATTAAGCCACAGGTTGTGGGAACAGTTCAGAATTAGGGTGAGTGAAGCTATCCCCTCTGGTTCAAGAGCCTGATGGTTGAGGGATAATAACTGTGCCTGAACCTGGTGCTATGGGTTCTGAGGCTCCTACACCTCCTTCCTGGTGCCAGCAGCGAGAAGAGAGCACGGCCTGGATGGAAACAACAGGAATTCTGCAGATGCTGGAAATCCAAGCAACACACATCAAAGTTGCTGGTGAACGCAGCAGGCCTGGATGGTGCGTGTCTCTAATGATACATGCTGCTTTCCTGTGATAGCACTCCATGTCAATGTACTCAGTGGTGGTGAGGTCTTTGCTGGGCTGTATCAACTACTTCAGAATCAGTTTTAATATCAACGGCTATGTTGTGAAATGTGTTGTTTTGCAGCAGCAGTACGTTGAAATACATAATAAAAAACTAGAATAAGAAATATAAATGTACATAAATAAATAAGTAGTGCAAAAGAGAGCAAACATTTATAGTGACTTATGTAGTGAGGTGAGTGCTCATTCTCCACTCAGAAATCTAGGACAGAAAGCTACTCCTACAACATAGAGTGTGTGCCTTCAGGCTCCTGTACCTTCTCATTGCTGTTGGCAATGAGAAGAGGGCATGTCCTGGATGGGGGTCCTTAATGATGGATGCCGCTTTTCTGAGGCATCACATTTCCAAGATGTTCTCAGTGCTGGAGTGGCTAGTACCAATGATAGTACTAGCTGAGTTTGCAACTTTTTCAATCATATGCAGTGGCCCCTCCGTACCAGCTGGTGATGTACCCAGTGAAAATACTCTCCATGGTACATCTGTAGAAATTTGCAAGAATCTTTGGTGACATACCCAATGTCCACAAACTCCTAATGAAATATAGTTGCTATTGTGCCCTTGTGACTGCCAAAATATTTTGTGCCCAGGATAGATCTTCAGAGATGTTGACATCCAGGTACTTAAAACTGCTCACTCTCCCCTCTGCTGACTCCTCACTGAGGTCTGGTGTGTGTTTCCTCGACCTCCCCTTCCTGAAGTCCATAATCAATTCCTTGGTCTTACTGACACTGAGTGCAAGTTTGCTGTTGCAACACCATTCAACTAGCTGATCTATCTCACTCCTGTACAAGTCCTTATTACCATCTGAAATCATCAAATTTACAGATGCTGTTTGAGCAGTGCCTCGGCACACAGTTGTAGGTGTAGAGAGAGTAGAGCAATGAG
Source organism: Mobula birostris (assembly GCF_030028105.1). NCBI lineage: Eukaryota > Metazoa > Chordata > Chondrichthyes > Myliobatiformes > Myliobatidae > Mobula > Mobula birostris. Next base: position 29,243,065 of record NC_092372.1, on the reverse strand, counting down.
TTAAGCACGCATCTTTGAGGTGATGATCATCAGCGGAGAGATGATGTTATTTCCATTCTGCTCTCATTGTAGATACAATAAGCACCATTCAGGCACCATTATTTCAGTTAGATTAAAAATGACCTACATGTGCTGGTATCCTGGTACCTAAGTAACAAATTCCCCCATACCTTCTAACACCAATCCTACCCCCTTTATTTTACCCTTCATCTCACTACATTTAGGCTCTGGTGAAGTTCCATTTCCTGAGGTTGTGGGGTGGTTGATTTTACATTATTCTCATCATATCGAATTAAAACCTATAACACACAAGTGTAATTTCTGTTCTTATTTCCAGTCTCAGTCTTAAGTTATTTTAAGGCCACATTTTCTGTCTGTTTTTCTAGTCCATTCAGTCCAGGCTCCCAATTTCTTTGGACTCAAGCCATCCATCTTTTTTTTCTCACCCAATTTTGTTTCTGTATAGAGGAGACAGAAGCCAATGTTTTTTTCCTGTTCTTTATTTACTTGGCAAAACTCCCCTGATTCTCAGACTGAGGGAACAGAAAAACTACCCCTCGGTCATATCTGTTGCCATCTTCTTGGAACAGCTGTTTCAACCCCAAATGTTCCAAATCAGGATTATTTTGTACATTGATTTTCAAGTCTCTGAAATGAGGATCATCATGTACATCAATGGTTACCTGCCAATGATGATAACATTCCTGTTTCTCCCCCACCAATTTATTTACTGATTGATATGTTACTGGCGTGGAGGGCTATGAACAACATGAAGGAAATCTGGAAGTGGAACCTGACCAGAGGGCTTAAAAAGAGGATCTTCATACCAGTCATAGAGTTCATTCTCATATACGGATGCGAGACGTGGACACTCACCAAGACTCTGCGGAAGTTTCTAGATGGTTGCTATACACGAATGCTCCGGATGGCTCTTGACGTGAGTTGGCAACAGTATATGATGGAAGCTGAGCTCTATGACGACCTACCGATGCTCACCACTAAAATCGAGGCGAGAAGACTGCAACTAGCGGGGCACTGTCGTCGCCACCCCGAGCTACCTGCCAGCCTAGTCAACATATGGGAGCCCAAGCATGGGAGGATGAACCCTGGGCGTCCTCCCAAGACTATGGTCAACACGCTCCTAGAAGACAGCGGCGCGGCTAATGTAGATGAACTGAACACACTGATGAGGGAGAGGGAGAAGCGGAGAGTCCATCATCGTGCCCGACACCGGCCCCCTAGGCTTGAGTCAACGTAGTAGTAGTAGTAGTAGATATGGTACCATTCAAATTTATCTGGAGAAATCATTACCCTATATACTGATGGACTTGCTTTGTCTTTAATTTTATGGGGTTCTGCAGTCCTTGGACTTAAAAATGAGGTGAGTTAGTGTATTTTGATCACCACTCCTTGTCTTTGACCCAATTCTATGGGATTAATTTTTGAGTCAAAACAGACTTTTCTTTCCTCGTTGACGGGCTGCCACATTATTGGCCTCCTTCACCAATTATTGCACCCATTTTTCTGACTCAATCCCATCTATTTCAGATTTTGACAAGTCTAATTCTAGCACCTCCTCCAACCTTCTCATATCTCTTCCAGTCATGAATTTATAAGGGGTGTAACCCATTGATGTACTGTATTTCTGTGTTCCTTATTATCATCAGTACATAAGGCAAAACTACCTGCCCTGTTGTTCCATGCTGCTGCACCATTTTGGCAATCATAGTTCTGAGTATTCATTTCATCCTTTCCACAATTCCAGTAGACTGTGGTCAATCAGGTATATAAAATCTCTGCTCGATACTTAAGTCCCATGACATCTTGCATTATCTGGGCTGAAAAATAAGTGCCTTAATCCGATTCCACACTCCAAGGTAATCCCTAGTGAGTAAAGAGCATTTCCAATAAGATTTTTGCCGTGGCTTTGGCCATGTTTATCTTGGTCAGGAAAGCATCCACTCACTTGGTGAAAGTATCTACAACTACAAGAATATACTTGTAGTCTCCTGGGGTGGGTAGCAAAGATCCAACATAATCTCTCTGCAAATTAGTCCAAGGCCCTTCCACTGGTCTGGTATGTAAGAGAGCTCCTTTCTTTACATTTCTTTATAATTCTTTATTTTTTTTTCTCCTCAGTTAAATCCATTACCTTAATCTGCTTTTTCTTCTGCCTCCTGATCTCCCCAATATGTAGCTGACGTTCTTGCCCAATTAAAGCAGCTTGCTTCGCCAATTCGACAATCTTCCTATTTCCCTCAGGAGATAATTTAGAGTGGGCTTTCCCCTTTATGACTCCAAATATATACCGCAGCAGAGCATCTTTCCCTCTTCAAATATATACTGCAGCACAGCATCTTTCCCTCTTCAAATATATACCACAGCTTCAGAAGGGCTTTCCATCACTTGAACCAAGCCCTCTTGCTTCTCACAGAGCCAAGTGCTACGTAAGGCTATTACAAATGTACATACTAGCAGAAAGTATGACTGATCCGGACGGAAAACATTCTCGGTGGCTAACCACAAATGCCACAGCTGTCACTTCTGCTGCCTGTGCACTCATGATATTTAGTAACTTTAAAGCTATCCTATACCTTTCCTGGCCACATCCATTCTCCATGCATATACCGCACCCCGTTCTCCTCTCACCCATCTGTACTGTACGCCATCTTCAAAAATGTTAAAGTGGTGTTCAAATGCATCTCTCCCATTTAACGTACATCTGCTTTCACTCCATCCTCCCGCCAACCCACTAGGAATAGGGTTCCCCTTGTCCTTACCTATCACCCCACCAGCCACTGGGTGCAACATATTATTCTCCGTAACTTCCACCACCTCCAACAGGATCTCACCACCAAGCACATCTTTCCCTCCCCTCCCTTTCTGCTTTCCGCAGGGATTGCTCCCCACGTGACTCCCTTGTCCATTCGTTCTCCCCCCCGCCACCATCCCTTCCCACCGATCTCCCTCCCGGCACTTATCCGTGTAAGCGGAACAAGTGCTACACATGCCCTTACACTTCCTCCCTCACCACCATTCAGGGCCCCAGACAGTCCTTCCAGGTGAGGTGACACTTCACCTGTGAGTCGGCTGGGGTGATATACTGCGTTTGGTGCTCCCGGTGCGGCCTTCTATATATTGGCGAAACCTGACGCAGGCTGGGAGACCGTTTCGCTGAGCACCTACGCTCTGTCCGCCAGAGAAAGCAAGATCTCCCCGTGGCCACCCATTTTAATTTCACATCCCATTCCCATTCTGACATGTCTATCCACGGCCTCCTCTACTGTCAAGATGAAGCCACACTCAGGTTGGAGGAACAACACCTTATATTCCGTCTGGGTAGCCTCCAACCTAATGGCATGAATATTGACTTCTCTAACTTCTGTTAATGCCCCTCCTCCCCTTCACACCCCATCTGTTATTTATTTATTTAATATATATTTTTCCCTCTTTTTTTCTCCCTCTGTCCCTCTCACTATACACTAACTCCTTGCCTGTTCTCCACCCTCTGGGCTCCCCTCCCCCCTTCTCTCTCTCCCCAGGCTTCCCGTCCCATGATCCTCTCCCTTCTCCAGCCTGGTATTCCTTTTGCCAATCAACTTTCCAGCTCTTAGATCCACCTCTCCCTTCCTGTCTTCTCCTATCATTTCAGATCTCCCCCTCCTCCTCCCACTTTCAAATCTCTTACTATCTCTTCTTTCAGTTAGTCGTGACGAAGGGTCCCAGCCGGAAACGTCGACTGTACCTCTTCCTATAGATGCTGCCTGGCCTGCTGTGTCCACCAGCATTTTTTGTGTGTGTTGCTTGTTTTTCCTTTGTCTGTGTCTTTGTTCTTGGGTATTCCTTTCTGATCTCCTTCCACCTCCCCCCTTATTATTTTGATGCAAGTGGTCCCTTGGGATCATTTGTTATAATATCCTGATGCCCATGTGCTTCTCCAGTACAATGAAGATTATCTGCAAGAAAGACAGAAACTTTTAATAACCTTTACAGCTACATCTCAACCCTGCAGTGCCAAGGCTGACTAACTAAGACATTTTAACTCAAACATCCAGCAGTAGCTAGATAAATATGTGCTTTAAGATGGTGAAGGAATTAACCTTGAAATACTGTTTGGACCAGTCCAATATTTAAATTGAATTTCCATTTACAATTTACATAACAAAACACTGGTTGCTTTTTCCAAGGGATCTCAAACTCAAAATCAATATGTCAAAAGTCTTGAGCAACATGTTTTATATTCTGTAAAAGAAGCACTCTTGTTAGTAAAATAACTTTTAGGATTGCTCCCCAAATGTTCCAGTCTACCCAAAATGTTAAATTCAAATTCCAAATTTAACTGTGAGCAATTTCCCTGAATGCCCATTTCCCACTGAAATGTGGGCATCTCATATCTGGTATACAGATGCACAAATTTCTATCTCAACCCAGATTACATCTGGCCAGTGTGGAATTTGAGTTTCTCTAAAACCATTTCCATGGAAAGCAAATACAGAAACACAAACCAAAGTCACAGATAGGGTAAACAAAAAGCCTTGCTTGTACTGTTCTTCCTTTAGAACCTTCCACAGGTAACTGCAAAACTTAAAATAAACAGTTATTTCCCACCATTAAAAGCTTTCACGCATTTTTCAAAGCAAAAAAGAGAAAAAACTGCTGGGTGGACCCCCCCAATACATTAACACATTGATGCAACCTCTTGAAGGCACAGCCTCTAACAAACAGCCATACCTATCTATCTCTTTCTCTCTCTCACACTCTCTCTCTCTGTCACTCTCATATTCTCTCAGTTGAACTCACCTGTGGCCACACTTTACACACTTGAAACATACAAACCATTCACCCTTTAAACTATTTCAGAAATCTCTTATTTCTAAGGGTTAAACCATTACCATAATATTCAGTTACATTACAACAACATTGATGTTACTGGAAGACTTAAAAACAAAGAAATGTTGGAAGTTATTCATCATATACAAGTAAACAACATTCAACAAGTTTAAAGCATGAAATCCCCACATTAACCAAATTTCCAACATATTCTGACCCTTCTGTAACTCAAATGTCTGATTTTTCAGATCATGTGAACTGTTTGCTCTACAGTTCTGAGCATAATGATCCACATTGCCACAACTGAAGCAGCAGATCTAAGCAGTGTAATGTCCCCAGCCACAGCTTTCCTGATTGGGTGAAGGTGGACTCTAGCGCTGTGTTATTTCTACAATATTTCTGCTGGCTTCTCCTCAGACGTGCATTTCCTGACGCAATATCCTGTGTATTTCCTCAAAGGGAAAACAGTTTAGCTGCCTCTGGAGTATTCCCAAAGTTCAAATCTGACTCCCACACTTCCTTCTCCCATGCTCTAATCATATTCCTAAGTACCTATACCTCAATATGTGCAGGGTCACTGGGATCAAAAGTTCCAACGTCTTTCTAAATTTGTCAGTGCTATGAGACATTAATGCTCCCAACCATCTATTTATGAGTTCTGGCTCTAAATGATCACGATCTAATGTTGATCCATATAACCCTTGGAACACCATCCAGAGAGAGAGACACAAATGCCGTGAGGTGCTTTCCTTTCCTCTGGTAACATTTACGTAACTCATCTATTGGGTCGCCACTGTTATTACCTGTAACAGTCAACATCACATTCTTTAACTCCTCATTTGTTCCCAAAGCATGTGTTTCTGGCAAAGTGGAGTGTAGGTTCAGATGCAAGTACATTATAATCAGTCTTCTTTTTTTGGCATCATCTAGTCTGTGTACTGCTCCCTGATAACTAATTGCTTGGGATAGTTCCCAGGGATCATCCCCAGGTATATATATCCCTCAGCTGCTGTACCCCGAATGTTGTAGTGTATGTTATATTCTGGTTCTGCCTCTGATAGTAACTAGGGGAGCCAATTGTGCCATTGGTAGCGCAGGTTCTTTTTGGTTGTAAGTCAGTGGTGGTCCACATTAATAATGGTGGGTCTCAAGCGAGTCATCGCTGCCAGCACACCCAAAGCCTCTGCTTTTATATTCATTCAGATTCAGAATCAGAATTATTATCACTGGTATGTGCAGTGAAATTTGTTAACTTAACAGCAGCAGTTCAATGCAATACAAAATATAGAAGAAGAAAAGTAAAAATAAAATAATAATAAATAAATAAATTTACAGTATACGTATATTGAACAGATTAAAGTCATGCAAAAAAACAGAAATAATTGTATATTTAAACAGTTAGGTCGTGTTCACAGGTTTAATGTCCATTTATGAAATGGAAGGCAGAGGGAAAGAAGCTGTTCCTGAGTCGCTGAGTATGTGCCTTCAGGCTTCTGTACCTCCTACCTGATGGTAACAGTGAAAATAGGGCATGCCCTGGGTGCTGGACATCCTTAATAATGGCACTACCCTTCTGAGACACCGCTCCTTGAAGATGTCTTGGGTATTTTGTAGGCTAGTACCCAAGATGGAGCCAACTAAATTTACAACCCTCTGCAGCTTCTTTCGGTCCTGTGCAGTGGCCTCCCCCCACCCCCCCACCACCACCATACCAGACAATGATGCAGCCTGTCAGAATGCTCTCCACAGTACATCTTTAGAAGTTTTTGAGTGCATTTGTTGACATACCAAATTCCTTCAAACTCCTAATGAAGTATAATCGCTGTCTTGCCTTCTTTATAACTGCATCGATATGTTGGGACCAGGTTAGGTCCTCAGAGATCTTGACACCCAGGAACTTGAAATTGTTCACTCTCTCCACTTCTGATCCCTCTATGAGAATTGGTATGTGTTCCTTCGTCTTACCCTTCCTGAAGTCCACAGTAGGCTCTTTCGTCTTACTGACGTTGAATGCAAAGTTGCTGCTGTGACACCGCTTCCCTAGTTGGCATATCTCACTCCTGTATGACCTCTCGTCTCCATCTGAGGTTCTACCAACAATGGTTGTATCATCAGCAAATTTATAGATGGTATTTGAGCTATACCTAGCCACACAGTCATGGGTATAGAGAGGGTAGAGCAGTGGGCTAAGCAAACACCCCTGAGTTGCACCAGAGTTCATCGTCAGCGAAGAGGACATATCACCAATCCGCACAGATTGTGGTCTTCTGGTTAGTAAGTCAAGGATCCAATTGCAGAGGGAGGTACAGAGGCTCAGGTTCTGTAACTTCTCAATCAGGATTTTGGGAATGATGATGTTAAATACTGAGCTGTAGTCAATGAAAAGCGTCCTGACATAGGTGTTTGTGTTGTCCAGGTGGTCTAAAGCCATGTGAACAGCCATTGAGATTGCATCTGCTATACGCAAATTGCAATGGGTCCAGGTCCTTGCTGAGGCAGGAGTTCAGTCTAGTCAGAACCAACCTCTCAAAGCATTCATCACTGTAGATGTGAGTGCTACTGGGTGACAGTCATTAAGGCAGTTCACATTATTCTTCTTAGGCACTGGTATAATTGTTGCCTTTTTGAAGCAAATGGGAAGTTCCGCCTGTAGCAGTGAGAGCTTGAAGATGTCCATGAATACTCCCACCAGTTGGTTGGCACAGGTTTTCAGAGCCTTACCAGGGACTCTATCAGGACCTTCCGCCCTGCGAGAGTTCACCCTCTTTAAGGATGGCCTAATATGGGCCTCTGAGACAGAGATGCCAGGGTCATTGGGTGTAGCAGAGATCTTCACAGCTGTAGCTATATTCTCCCTTTCAAAGTGGGCATAGAAGGCATTGAGTTCATCTGGTAGTGAAGCATCACTGTTATTCATGCTATTGGGTTTTGCCTTGTAGGAAGTAATGTCTTGCAAACCCTGCCAGAGTTGTTGTACATCTGATGTTGCCTCCAACCTCATTCAAAATTGTCTTTTCATCCTTCAAGTAGCCCTTCGCAAATCATACATGGTTTTCAGGTATAGATCTGGGTCACCAGACTTGAATGCCACAGATTTTCTGGTACAGATCTGGGTCACCAGACTTGAATGCCACAGATTTACCCTTCAGCAGATGACGTACCTCCTGGTTCATCCACGGCTTTTGGTCTGGTTATGTACAGTCAGTCTTTGTAGGCACACACTCATCTACACAGGTTTTAATGAAGTCGCTAACAACTGCAGCATGGTCATCCAGATTCGAAGATAAATCCCTGACTACAGTCCAGTCCACCGATTCAAAGCAGTCCTGTAATCACTCCTGTGCTTCTCTTGTCCATACCTTTTTGGTGGTTTCCCTTCTGTCGTCATCAATGATGCCCTCACCTGCATCTCCTCTATTTCCCGCACTTCGGCCCTCACCCCATCCTCCTGCCACAGCAGGGACAGAGTTCCCCTTGTCCTCACCTACCACCCCACCAGCCTCTGGATCCAGCACATTATCCTCTGCAACTTCTGCCACCTTCAACAGGACCCCACCACTAAGCACATCTTTCCCTCTCCACCCCTCCGCTTTCCGCAGGGATCATTCCCTCCGTGACTCCCTGATCCACACGTCCCTCCCCATGGATCTCCCACCCGGCACTTATCCCTGTAAGCGTAAGTGCTACACCTGTCCCTACACCTCCTCTCTTGCCACCATTCAGGGCCCCAAACAGTCCTTCCAAGTGAGGCAACACTTCACTTGTGAGTCTGTTGGGGTCATCTATTGCATCCAGTGCTCCCGGTGTGGCCTCCTCTACATCGGTGAAACCCGACGCAGATTGGGGGACCACTTCGTCGAGCACCTCCGCTCTGTCCGCCACGACAGACAGGATCTCCCGGTTGCCACCTACTTCAACTCTGCTTCACATTCCCATTCGGATATGTCCATACATGTTCTCCTCTACTGCCATGATGAGGCTAAACTCAGGTTGGAGGAGCAACACCTCATATACCATCTAGGTAGTCTCCAGCCCCTTGGTATGAACATTGAATTCTCCAACTTCTGGTAATTTCCTCCCCCTCCCCCTATCCCAGTTTCACTCTGCCCCCTCCCCCAGCTGCCTACTACCTCCCTCATGGTTCCACCTCCTTCTACTACCCATTGTGCTTTCCCCATCCCTTTTCACCTTTCCTGCCTACCCCCTCCCTGCTTCCCCTTCCCCACTCCTTTATCTTTCCCCTTACTGGTTTTTCACCTGGAACCTACCGGCCTTCTCCTTCCCACCCTCCCCCCACCTTCTTTATAGGGCCTCTGCCCCTTCCCCCTACGGTCCTGACGAAGGGTTCTGGCCCGAAACGTTGACTGATCATTTCCACGGATGCTGCCTGGCCTGCTGAGTTCCTCCAGCATGTTGTGAGTGTTCCTTCTTGGTCCTCATTCCTGGTGCTGCAGTCTGCCTACACTCATGGAGTAAAAGTACAGCCAGGTGATCAGATTTCTCGGAGTGAGGGTGTGGAATAGCATGGTATGCATTCTGGATGGTTGCGTAACAGTGGTCCAGTGTGTTGTTTCCTCTGGTATTGCAAGTGGTATGTTGATGGTAATTGCTTAGTGATTTTTTTCAGAATGACCTGGTTAAAGTCTCCCAAAACAATGATGAAGGTGTTAGGGTGTGCTGTTTCGTGCTTGTTGATCCCATTGCTTTGATCATCTAAAGCCTGATTGACATTGGCCTGAAGTGGAACGTATACTGCTACCAAAATGATCCCGGAAATCTCCCTTACCAATTCAAATGTTGTATTTTAGTGTTATTGGCTAAGGTTCATCTGAATGACCTTTAACACCTTAATGGGTGTAATCCAAGCCAACATCCATTTATTTCCCTTATTGTGCAAGTGACCCTTTGTCCTCCTTGACTCTGACTGGTTTAAAGCAGTCAAAACTAGGTCGAATCATTTAGGCCAGACACAGACCACACCATTCACACACCTGCATGTTATATCAAAGAACACCTCACAAATAAATCTTATTTGGAAATGATCTCTAGTTCAGCAGATTATCTGGAGCATCATTATGTCTACTTTAAAACACTGGTCAAGTCAAGCAACTTCATTTCACAAAATGGAGGATGCAGAGCAGTTTCACAAGATGGCAGTCTCCATCTCCTTCAAGCACATGGCAAGAACAAACAAAAAATGGTGTGTCTGCTTACACTGTCCTTGATTCATTCAAATTTTCTTTCTGGCCAACAAAATAATTCCAGCACACCAAATCAGAGACATGTATGAGGGCATTCTAAATACTGATATTATTTTACGGGGAATGGGATACAAGGTCTGAGAATGGTGAGAACTGTAACAGCGAGATACTGGAAATCTTGAGCAACACACAAAACGGTAGGAGAATACAACAGGCCAACCAGTATCTATAGCAGTAAATAAACAGTTGATGGTTTAGGCCAAGTGACAAGAGGCTGGGGCCAGGTGGGTAAGCCAACTCGTACTGGTTGAGTCTGTGGTATAGAAGAGGTATAGAACATAAAAGTGAGGAGATAATGCTGAGCCTTTATAAGACACTAGTCAGGCCGCAATTGGAGTATTGTCAACAGTTTTGGGTCCCATATCTCAAAAAGGATGTGTTGTCATTGGAGAGCGTCCAGAGGATGATTCTGGGAATGAAAGGGTTAATATATGAGGCGCGTTTGGCAGCTTTGGGCCTGTACTCACTGGAATATAGAAGAATGCAGGGGGATCCCATTGAAACCTACTGAATGTTGAAAGGACTAGATAGTCTGGATGTGAAGAGGATGTTTCCTCTGGTGAGGGTATCCAGAACGAGAGGACACAGCCTCCAGATTGAGCAGTGACCTTTTAGAACAGAGGTAAGTAGGAATTTTTTTAGCCAGAGAGTAGTGAATCTGTGGAATGCTCTGCTACAGACTGTGGTGGAGGGAAAGTCCGTGGATATATTTAAGGTGGAAGTTCATCATTTCCTGATGGGTCAGGGCATTAAAGGATATGGCAAGAAGGCAGGTGTATGGGGTTGAGTGGGATCTGGAATCAGCAATGATGGAATGGTGGAGCAGACTCAATGGCTGGTTGGCCTAATTCATTTAATTATTCCTAATTCATCCTAATGGTCTTACGCATCCTGTTAAATTACACATTCTACAGATTTAACACGATAATTTCCATCATCTGCAATAAGAAGCTGTCTGTGGGAGCATGTGATGTGAACTTCAGTGAGCCACACAGATACCAGACCTGTAGAGGTAAACACGCTTTATTCATCACAAACAGACATTCAGGAGGAGATCTGGTGGAAAAATGTGTTCTGGGAGACTCCCACCGTAGAGTCTCCCTGAATTCAAATAACATAAGGTTAATTGAATGTAAGTATCAAGAAGGATAATAACAGGTGATTAAATACAATTTCAATAGTTACAATTGCACAGTTTACTTCAATATTTTGAGTGCAGACAAACGGTTCCATCAAGTTACACATTGCAGCACATCTTAGCTGACAAAACACCTCTGCAGGAATGTGAATGTTTCCTAGTTTCTGAGAACAGGAACCTCAGGTACCCCGAGTTATGATGTCCGACTTTTTGAAAACACAAATACACCCAGTTAGTGATTTTTTTAATCTGAAGATGACTGGTACCTGATTTTATGGAGGCCAACTCAGCCTCTTGCCCATATCTGCATGCTTTTATGCATTGAGTTGCTGTCACATGATTGGCTGATTCAATATTTGCATTAACGGTCCCGTGTACCTAATAAAGTGACCACTGGGAGTATATACAGGAAGGTGCTGGGAAAAGGCCAGCAATATCAGGAAGGGTCCTGCCCGCCCTGCTTATGGACTATTTGTCTTACTCCCACCAGGAAACAGCATGGAAAATGCAGGCCTGAACCACTAGACTCAAAAACAGTTATTTTCCCTGTCAGGCTGATCAACATATTTACCCATTAACCTATCCCACCATCCCCACCACCAGTACATCCACAATAGCCACTGTTTTTGATGGAGTGGCACAAATGAATTCCAGGGGATGACCCAGCAGCAGCAGATGCTGACAGGGTCTTTCTGGTTCATGTCTCTGGCAAATCATACAGTTGCTCCTACCTTTCTTGCTATGGACAAGAATCTCTCATTTTCAATTATACCCATCATCCTCTCTTGCACAGTGTGCTTTGGTCCATTAAGTCTTTGCAGCCTCTGATGTATCACTCTGTAATTTTACTAGTTCATCAAAAGAATTTGGAAAGCATTGTCAACCTGATCATACTGGAGTGCTTTGTAGCCATTAAGATCTGTTATTGCACAGGACCTCCAAGAGGACCACAATCTTGCTATGGTTTGGAGGCTTGTGTGCCTCAGTGACCTGGAGACCTATGTTGGCTGAAGTCAGGACTTTATGCTTTGGCTCTTGGTAGGGTCACCCATGCCAAACAGGTCAAAGGGTGGAGGACAGACTAAGAGAGGTCCACTGGTCCTCCAGGTTCATGGGTTCAGCTCAGGGCTAACAGCCTTGAATGGTAAAACAAAATTGTTGCAGAAACAGCAATGAAGAATCCTTCTACATCTGAGTACAATGGTATTCCTGAGTCTCCACCCAGTATTGAAAACTGAGAGGGAGCGACTGATATGATGAAGGAAGCCCTGAACACTGCCAGAAATGGAGGAACCTTCATAGCTGCCCTAAATGCCAGTGGCATAATGGGCAGTACATAAGTAAGTATCGAGAAGGAGTCAGCTCATTTGTTCCGTCCAGTTATTTCAACATCATTCCCATTAGTATGAGCCACATAGTTTATAAAAACAGTTGTAACAAGTAATTGAAAAGCAGAAAAAGGATCATTGTTAGTTCATTGTGTTTTGTCAGACTTACGAAGAGGTAAGAAACCCATGTAGTTTTCATATTAACACACATACAAGTTGCTGGTGAACGCAGCAGGCCAGGCAGCATCTCTAGGAAGAGGTGCAGTTGACGTTTCAGGCCAAGACCCTTCATCAGGACTGCACCTCTTCCGAGAGATGCTGCCTCGCCTGCTGCGTTCACCAGCAACTTTTATGTGTGTTGCTTGAATTTCCAGCATCTGCAGAATTCCTGTTGTTTTAGTTTTCATATTGCCCACTGTCATGTGTTATTCCTAAGGAATAACGAGATTCAGTGCTCTAGCTTGCAAGGATGTGGCTTTTGTTTAGGCAAAAAGGTTCAGCTGCTTGAGCAGAACAGGAGGGAAGATAGCCGTGCCATCTCAGCTGTTATATGACACGTACACACTGCATATCCACTGAAATTTCCACCCAGTATCAGATTGAAGAAAAATAATTAATTGTTAATAAGATGATGTGAGGCATTGATCATGTGGATAGCCAGAGGCTTTTTCCCGGGGTTGAAATGGCTAACACGATGGGGCATAGTTTTAAGGTGTTTGGAAGTAGGTACAAGGTCAGAGGGTAGGTGGAATGGTGGTAGAGACAGATACAATAGGGTCTTTTAAGAGCCTCTTAGATAGGTGCGTGGAGCTTAGAAAAATAGAGGGCTATGCATTAGGGAAATTCTGGGCAGTTTCTAGAGTAGGTTACATGGTCTGCACAACATTGTGGGCCGAAGGTCCTGTAATGTGCCGCAGATTTCTATGTCCTATTTTCTGTGTTAATGTTTGAGTTCTTTACTTGCAAGATTAATTACTATTCACAATAGAGATATTAAAAGTCAATCGAAATTTCAAGATGATATTCAATGATATTTTGAGGTTAGTAAAGCAATTATCCCTTAGTTGTTGCATGTGTTTCACATCCTCCAATTATTCCTATCTCTTCTGTTTCTGGCACCCCCCCCCCCCCGTACTTCGTAAAGGGAAGCTATGTTATTCTAGGATGATTATACACCGCCATAGTCACTCTCATCTAACTGTGCAGTAAGCAAGATTGGCTCCAGCAGTCTCACTTCCAAGGTCTCTCTCCCTTGTTTGGGTTTCACTACGCACCTCCATGGTCACTTTGCCTGGATGTTGTCTTTAACCCTTGCCTTACTGCAATTTCCACAATAGTTGACATTAAATAGGATTTCTTGGTAATGGCATTGATTCATTATGTACCGAGATACTGTGAAAAGCTTTTGATTGTGTTGGATTATGCCATAAATAAGTATATCAAGACAGCAAATAGAAAAATGAAATGCAGGACAGTGTTGTATTTCCTGAGAAAGTGCAGTACAGGTGGACAAATAATGTGTAAGGAGTGTGACAAGGTAGATTGAAGATGAAGAGTTCAGTCTAGCGAAAGTGAGAAGATGAAAGTGAAGGGTCTCGGCCCGAAACTGTCAACTATTCCATAGATGCTGCCTGGCCTGCTGAGTTCCTCCTGCATTTTGTGCATGTTGTTTGGATTTCCAGCATCTGCAGATTTTCTCTTCTTTGTGACTGTACACAAAGTTAATGGAGGAGAGGCTGATTTTCATGATCGACTGGACTATGCTCACAACTCTATGCAATTTCTTGCAGTATTAGGCAGAGCAGCCTCCTTAAATTTGTCCCTGAGATGTCATGAGCAAAATAAATATTTCCTTCCTCTGTGTAGCACCATCAAATGTGAACTGAAGATGTTGCTGTATTATTTCTTCCAGGGTCTCAAAGCAATAGGAAAAGGATAGAGTGTTTTGTGTAAACAGCAAGTTAACACATTTGAATGTCTGAATGCATCCTCAGTAAGTCACACCTGTTACTGTGCCCACAGCCTGTTCTTCATCAAGTTATGGTATTGTTGCACTGTTGTAACTCCCCTCCCCTCCCCTCTCCTCTCCATTAACACCCCCAGCCTCCCCCCTCCCCCTCTGATCCCAGCTCTCATCCGTGCCGGGTCTTTACCATCCCCTCCGACCTTCAACTGTCGGAGGCAGAACGCTCTGTTCTCAGTAAGGGCCTCACCTTTGTCCCCCTTTGCCCACACCTCAGCGAGTTCCGTGTTCGCCACGATGTGGAACTTTTCTTCCGCCGTCTCCGTCTCCGAGCCTACTTCTTCGGCAAGGACTCTTCCACCCCCACCGATGACCCCTTCTCCCGTCTTCAACCCTCCTCTTCTTCGTGGACACCCCGCTCTGGTCTTCTGCCTGCTCTGGATCTCTTTATCGCTAACTGCCGACAGGACATCAACCGTCTCGACTTTACCGCACCTTGTCCTCATTCCAACCTCACTCCTTCGGAACGCTCTGCTCTCCACTCCCTCTGCACTAATCCTAACCTTATTATTAAACCCGCCAATAAGGGGGGGTGCTGTTGTAGTCTGGCGTACTGACCTCTACCTTGCCAAGGCACAGTGACAACTCGCGGATACCTCCTCTTATTTACCCCTCGATCGTGACCCCACTAAGGAGCACCAGGCCATTGTCTCCCACACCATCACTGACTTTATCTGCTCAGGGGATCTCCCATCCACTGCTACCAACCTTATAGTTCCCACACCCCGCACTTCCCGTTTCTACCTCCTACCCAAGATCCACAAACCTGCCTGTCCTGGCCGACCTATTGTCTCAGCTTGCTCCTGCCCCACCGAACTCATTTCTGCATACCTCGACACTGTTTTATCACCCCTTGTTCAATCCCTTCCAACCTATGTTCATGACACTTCTCACGCTCTTAAACTTTTCGATGATTTTAAGTTCCCTGGCCCCCACCGCTTTATTTTCACCATGGATGTCCAGTCCTTATATACTTCCATCCCCCATCAGGAAGGTCTCAAAGCTCTACGCTTCTTTTCGGATTCCAGACCTAATCAGTTCCCCTCTACCACCACTCTGCTCCGTCTAGCGGAATTAGTCCTTACTCTTAATAATTTCTCCTTTGGCTCCTCCCACTTCCTCCAAACTAAAGGTGTAGCTCTGGGCACCCGTATGGGTCCTAGCTATGCCTGCCTTTTTGTTGGGTTTGTGGAACAATCTATGTTCCGTGCCTATTCTAGTATCTGTCCCCCGCTACATCGACGACTGCATTGGCGCTGCTTCCTGCACTCATGCAGAACTCGTTGACTTTATTAACTTTGCCTCCAACTTTCACCCTGCCCTCAAGTTTACCTGGTCCATTTCCGACACCTCCCTCCCCTTTCTAGATCTTTCTGTCTCTGTCTCTGGAGACAGCTTATCCACTGATGTCTACTATAAGCCTACTGACTCTCACAGCTATCTGGACTATTCCTCTTCTCACCCTGTCTCTTGCAAAAACGCCATCCCCTTCTTGCAATTCCTCCGTCTCCGCCGCATCTGCTCTCAGGATGAGGCTTTTCATTCTAGGACGAGGGAGATGTCTTCCTTTTTTAAAGAAAGGGGCTTCCCTTCCTCCACTATCAACTCTGCTCTTAAACGCATCTCCCCCATTTCACGTAAATCTGCTCTCACTCCATCCTCCCGCCACCCCACTAGGAATAGGGTTCCCCTGGTCCTCACCTACCACCCCACCAGCCTCCGGGTCCAACATATTATTCTCCGTAACTTCCGCCACCTCCAACGGGATCCCACCACTAAGCACATCTTTCCCTTCCCCCCCCCTGCATTCCGCAGGGATCGCTCCCTACACAACTCCCCTGTCCATTCGTCCCCCCCATCCCTCCCCACTGATCTCCCTCCTGGCACTTATCCGTGTAAGTGGAACAAGTGCTACACATGCCCTTACACTTCCTCCCTTACCATCATTCAGGGCCCCAAACAGTCCTTCCAGGTGAGGCAACACTTCACCTGTGAGTCGACTGGGGTGATATACTGCGTCCGGTGCTCCCGATGTGGCCTTTTATATATTGGCGAGACCCGACACAGACTGGGAGACCGCTTTGCTGAACATCTACGCTCTGTCTGCCAGAGAAAGCAGGATCTCCCAGTGGCCACACATTTTAATTCCACATCCCATTCCCATTCTGACATGTCTATCCACGGCCTCCTCTACTGTAAAGATGAAGCCACACTCAGGTTGGAGGAACAACACCTTATATTCCGTCTGGGTAGCCTCCAACCTGATGGCATGAACATCGACTTCTCTAACTTCCGCTAGGCCCCACCTCCCCCTTGTACCCCATCTGTTACTTATTTTTATGCACACATTCTTTCTCTCACTCTCCTTTTTTTCCCTCTGTCCCTCTGAATATACCTCTTGCCCATCCTCTGGGTCCCCCCCCTTGTCTTTCTTCCCGGACCTCCTGTCCCATGATCCTCTCGTATCCCCTTTTGCCTATCACCTGTCCAGCTCTTGGCTCTATCCCTCCCCCTCCTGTCTTCTCCTATCATTTTGGATCTCCCCCTCCCCCTCCAACTTTCAAATCCCTTACTCACTCTTCCTTCAGTTAGTCCTGACGAAGGGTCTCGGCCTGAAACGTCGACTGCACCTCTTCCTGCAGATGCTGCTTGGCCTGCTGCGTTCACCAGCAATTTTGATGTGTGTTGTTATAATTACGTGGTTTTTGTTAGTTTTTCAGTCTTGGTCTGTCCTGTGTTTTCTGTGATATCACACTGGAGGAATATTGTATCATTTCTTAATGCATGATTACTAAATGACAATAAAAGAGGACTGCATGTCCTCATAATCTAATCTAACCTAATCTAAAATTCACTATTACTGTATCTAAATAAACATGACTGTGGGGTTGACACAGAGCAAGACACAAAGCTTGTACAGTGAGTGACCCATTCATTTCTTTTTGGACTGTGCCTACCATCCCAGTCAAAATGTATAAATGCTATCTTATATACACTTGGTAATATCATTGGGTGAAGGGTAGGGGCAGTGAGGTGGGTGATTATCCGTTACGTCAGTCACTATGGCTGTTGAAGGTCAAAATCCTGGAGGTGTTTTATGTCTGTTTTTGATGGAAATTTTAATGTGGACTTTAGTAAGGCATTTGACAGGGTCCTGGTCAAGAAAGTTCAGTCACTCATTATTCAGGATGAGGTAGAAAATTGGATTAGACATTGGCTTTGTGGGAGAAGCCTGAGAGTGTTAGTAGAGGGCTGCCTCTTTGACGAAGGGCCTGTGATTAGTGATGTCCCACAGGGATTGGTGCTGGGTCCTTTGTGGTTTGTCATCTATATCAATGATCTGGATGATAATGTGGCTATATGGATCAGCAAATTTGCGGATGACACCAAGATTGGGGGTGTACTGGACAGTGAGGAAGGTGATCATGGCTTGAAGAGGGATCTGCATCAGCTGGAAAAATGGGCTGAAAAATGGCAGGTGGAACTTAATGCAGACAAGTGCGAGGTTTTGCACTTTGGTGGGAACAACCAGGGTCGGTCTTACACAGTAAATGGTAGGGCACTGAGGAGTGCTGGAGAACAAAGTGAACTGGGAATACAGGTACATAATTCATTGAAGGTGATAGGATCATAAAGAAAGCTTTTGGCACATTGGCCTTCCTAAATCAATGTATTGAATACAGGAGATGGGATGTTATGTCAAAGTTGTATAAGACGTTGTGAGGCCTACTTTGGAATATAGTGTGCAGTTTTGGTCACTTATCTACAGGAAAGATGTAACCAAGGTTGAAGGAGTACAGAGAAAATTCAGAAGGATATTGCCAGTTCTGGAGGACCTGAGTTGTAAGGAAAGATTGAACAGGGCTGTATTCTTCAAAACATAGAATATAGAGAGGAGATTTGATAGAAGTATACAAAATTATGAGGGGTATACATAGGGGAAATGCAAGCAGGCTTTTTCCACTGAGGTTGGGTGGGACTACAACCAGAGGTCATGGTTTAAGGGTGAAAGGTGAGAAGTTTAAGGGGAGCATGAAGTTCTTGCAGAGGGTCGTGAGAGTGTGGAATGAGCTGCCAACACAAGTGTGCATGGGACCTCAATTTCAATGTTTATGAGAAGATTGAATAGGCACATGGATGGTAGAGGTATGGAGGGCTATGGTCCTGGTGCAGCTTGATGGGAGTGCGTAGTTTAAATGGCTTCAGCATGGACTAAATGGGCCAAAGGGCCTGTTTCTGTGCTATAGAATCTGACCAAATGACTTCCATTTTTCAAATAAAAACAAAATTAAATACCTTATTCCACAGAAAAATAGATTCCTTGTTCATCCAAAAACGATGTTCACATATTCTCAATCTGTACATTAATGCAGTGGTCCCCAACCACTGGGCCGCGGACCGGTACCGGGCCGCAAAGCATGCGCTACCGGGCTGCGAGGAAACGATATGAGTCCTCATATCGTCCTCAAACGATATTTCCTCATTCTCTGTCACGTGCACTGTTGAGTTTGAACGCACGCGCGGTCATTACCAGCACGTCATCCATGTCAGAGCGGGAAGAAGATAAACTCCTCGAGCTTGCAAATGACGGCGGGCTGAAAAGTGTGTTTGACATAAGATCTCTGCCGGCATTCCGGATCAAAGTCAAGGCTAAATATCCTAAGATAGCCACGAAAGCACCGAAAACGTTGCTTCCATTTCCAACGTATCTCTGCAATGAATGCAACAAAAACTAAATTGTGGAATAGACTGGACATAAGGAACCCCGTTCGAATATCGCTGTCTCCCATCACCCCTCGATAGGACCGTGTTGTTGCAGGAAAACAAGCCCAGGGCTCCCACTGATTCAGCGATATTGGTGTGTTGCAATAATTTTATATGTTCATACGGGGAAAATATGTGCTGTGTGTTTAATATCCAAACGTTACTTAAAATGTTATGATGCTATTGACTTATATAACCATATAACAATTACAGCACGGAAACGGGCCATCTCTACCCTCCTAGTCCGTGCCGAACGCTACTCTCACCTAGTCCCACCAACCTGCACTCAACTCATAACCCTCCATTCCTTTCCTGTCCATATATCTATCCAATTTTTCTTTAAATGATAATATCGAACCTGCCTCTACCACTTCTACTGGAAGTTCGTTCAATACTTACTTCAAGCTCCCCTGTTCTCCCCTGATATTTGACTTATCGCTATATTCATGCAAGGAAAATATGCGCTGTGTGTTTAATATTAAATTCGTTGGATAAACTCTTTTAGAAACGAAATTGAGTGTATTAGCCACTTATCACCTATATTCCGGTCGTGGTTAACACCCCTCACCCCCCGAACAGAATCGCTAAAACAGATTTGTAGGCGGGGGGGGCGGGGGAGAGAGAGATAGAGAGATCTCTCTCTCTCTCTCTCTCTCTCGGCAAGTAACGCATGCGCACTGGTGCCCGCACAGGGATTCATGGTCATTGTAGTCTTTCTCGGGGTAAACCCAACGTATTTGACTGCTACTCTTGTCCGTTGGCATCCCTACCCCCCCCCGCCCCACCCCCAGGTCGGCCAGTCCACAAGAATATTGTCAGTATTAAACCGGACCGCAATGCAAAAAAGGTTGGGGGCCCCTGCATTAATGCACACATCACATTGATGCACTGAGCAACATTTTTCTCAAACGAATTTACCACATAACATCCTTCCTGTTGCATAGTAATCTTCCTGCTCTTTCTGCCATCTTACCAGAAAAGTAGAAAAGTAAATTAAGTGGTGGTAATGAATTACAACACTTCCAGAGAAGGGAGGTTGCACATACAGTTCCAAGAAAATTAGGGATGAGCAATAAATGTAGACCTTGTCAGTGATGTCCATGTCAAAGAATTAATTGAAAAACACATTAACAAAAGGATAGCATATTTAAAGACTGCATCATGCTATACACTCAGTGCCACTTTATTAGGTGAAGGAGGTTCATAATAAAGTAGCCACTGCGCTCGTATGTTTATGGTCTTTTGCTGCTGTAGACATCCACTTCAATGTTTCACATGTTTTCCATTCAAAGATGCTCTTCTGCGCACCACTGTTATAACACATGGCTACTTGAGTTACCATCACCTTCCTGTCGACTTGAACCAGTCTGGCCATTCTCCTCTGACCTTGCATTTTCACGGAACGAATGCTCACTGGATGTCTTTTGTTTCCTCTACCATTCTCTGTAAACTCTAAAGACTGATGTATGTGGAAATCCCAGGAGATCAGTAGTTGCTGAGATACTCAAACTACCCCATCTGGCACCAATAATTGTTCCCTGGTCATAGTAACTCAGATCACATTTCTTTCCTATTCGGATGTTTTGTCTAAACAACAACTGAACCTCTTGGCCATGTCTGCATGCTTTTATGCATTGAGTTGCTGCCACATGATTGGCTGATTGGATATTTACATTAACACGCAGATATATAGGTGTACTCAATAAAATGGCCACTGATTATATGTAAACCATTGTAATTCAGTGGTAATGGTATATATAGATTTTTATTTGCTTTACTACGTGGTGGAAACCAGCAAAATAGATGTCCAAGAGATTATAGAGCCTGATTGATTTTCAGTCACATTAATTTTATGGTCAAAAAGTACATTGTTCAATATCAATGAGCCATGGCCTATTTTACAGACCATCCTACATTGGTTTGTGGTTTGCAAATTCAATGGGTGGATCATCTCATTGCAAAAGTGTGTGCTGTGTGAACGAGGCAAAGAAGATCAGTGATCACATTGGTTAGTATGGGTTTTGAATTACACTTCTTCATGAGCATTTAATCACTGAAGGGTAAATGGAGATGGGAGTTGTGGAGGGTACCATTGTAATAAGGTGGTATAATTTCAATGAGAAATAAAAATGGTTTGTGTGGATTTTGTTGGCACAAAATGAGCAAGAATTGCGTTGGCTCAGTTAAGGACACCCAATAGAGCTTACTACCAACTATCAAACATATGAAAATGAGAAAATTTTGTCCTCTTTGTCCTCAGCTCGTGGTAAATGTTCTAATTAAGAATAAGTACATTCAAACAAGTTTCTGTGTATTTCCAGTCCTAGAAAGTTCAATAATCTGATGCTATTAGGAAATGAGGAAGTGGTTAAACCTTTGGTAGAAAACATTTGGTCAGGATGCATAACCACTTGGTATGGCAACTGCTCTACACGAGAGCACAAAAAACTGCAGAGTTGTAGGCACAGCTCAGCACATCACAGGAACCAACCTCCCCTCAATGGATTTGGTCTTTACTTCTCCCTACCTCAGTAAAAGAGCCAGCATAATCTCAGAGCCCACCCACCCCGGAGATTTGAGAGTACGTACCACCAGTCTCAAGGACAGATTCTTACCCACAGACCCATGAAGGAACCTCTTGTATAATGAGATAGACATTTAGCGTCACAATTGACCTCATATGATCATGTGCGTTATTGTTTACATGCACTGCACTTTTTTGGTAGATTTTACACTTCAGACATCCCACCTCTCCCGGAAGTTCCGGGAGTCTCCCGCATATCGATAGTGGCTCCCTGACGCCTGGAAATTATATGCAATATCCCGGAAATAGATTTTTTGAGGGGGAGAGGGAGAGCGAGCATCCTGATTGGTCTCTCTTCGTGCTAAGAGTGGTCCCAAACCATCGGGCCGCGAGGAAACAATATGATTTGGCGATATGAATCAGCTGCACCTTTCCTCATTCCCTGTCACACACTGTTGAAATTTAACGCACGCGAGGTCATCAGTGACCCAAGACGTGCAAAGGAATGGGTCCATGACCCATTTGTGAATGTCCCTGGTGAATCATCCATGTCAGCGTGGGAAAAGGATCAACTCCTCAAGCTTGCAAATGACAGTGGGCTGAAAAGTATGTTTGACATAACATCTCTGCCAGCATTCTGGATCAAAGTCAAGGCTGAATATCCTGAGACAGCCACGAAAGCACTGAAAACGTTGCTTCCATTTCCAACATATTTCTGCAAAGCGGAGTTTTCTGCGATGAATGCAACGAAAACTAAATTGCGGAATAGACTGGACATAAGGAACCCCCTTCGAGTATCGCTGTCTCCCATTACCCCCCAATAGGACCGTGTTGTTGCAAGGAAACAAGCCCAGGGCTCCCACTGATTCAGCGGTATTGGTGTGTTACAATAATTTTATATGTTCATACGAGGAAAATATGCGGTGTGTTTAATATCCAAACGTTACTTAAAATGTTATGATGCTATTGACTTATAAGTGACTTACAATTCAGTGGTCCCCAAGTTCCGGGCCGCGAAGAATACAGCGGTGTTCGGAACGCACCCAGCACATCTTTAAGAAAAAAGCTGAAATAAACAAGCTAATTAATTAGGTGCCGCCCGGCATGTAAATGTCGGCCCAGATCAGAGGCGGCCTCTGATCTGGGCCGACATCTACGTGCCGGGCGGCACCTGATCAATTAGCTTATCTATTTCGGCTTTTTTCTTAAAGATGTGCTGGGTGCGTTCTGGCTACAGCTGTATTCTCCGTGGATCGGTATCAGTTGGCAGCCCGGAGGTTTGGGACCACTGTTATAATTGACTTATCACTACATTCATGCGAGGAAAATATGCGCTGTGTGTTTAATATTAAATTCATTAGATAAACCCTTTTAGAAATGAAATTGAGTGTATTAGCCACTTACAAGTGACTTATAGTTATCACCTATATTCCGGTCACGCTTAACACCCACTCCCCCCGACCCGGCCGGTCCGCAAGAATATTGTCAATATTAAACCGGTCCACGGTGCAAAAAACGTTGGGGACCCCTGATTTAAACTAGCTGGCTAGCTGCTAAGGAGCTACTCTGTTGATGTTCCACGTGATGAGGCCAAACTCCCTGTAGACTTGCTTAAAGTTGTAATAGAATAAACATGACAATAGAAGTACATATTTTAATGTCACATTTGCTGCATATACCCAACTTGGTTTACAGATTAGACAAAATCACTAAACAAAGTATTACATACACCCTTGGGGGTCGACCGGGGGGTGGGGGGGGGTGATATGGGGTTGCGGGGGTGCTACCTCCCTGAAATGAGTTTTTGCAGGGTGGGATGTTTGACACTTTATTCTGTAGTGTTATTGTTTCACCTATTCTAACTCAATGCACTGTGTAATGATTTGATCTGTATGCAACACAAGTTTTTCACTGTATCTTGTTTCGCTCGTTCATTCATTATATGCCGTTTTGTATGGCTTAGGCGATCGTGGTCTATGCATGACCATTATGGTTCTTGGCAAATTTTTCTACAGAAGTGGATTAGCATTGCCTTTTTCTTGGCAGTGTCTTTTCAAGACAGGTGACCCCAGCTATTATCAATACTCTTCAGAGATTGTCTGCCTGGCATCAGCGGTCGCATAACCAGGAATTGGGATATGTACCAACTGCTCATATGACCATTTGCCACCTGCTACCATGGCTTCACATGACCCTGATCAGGAGGCTAAGCAGGTACTACACCTTGCCCAAGGATAACCTGCAGGCTCGTGGAGGGATGGAGTGCCTTGCACCTCCTTTGTAGAGACATATCTCCACCCTGCCACCCTTGAATCTTGGTACATGCGTAATAATAAGCCAATACCAATACCAATAACGCCTATGTATGAAGCACAATGAATCACATAGGCTAATGTGTTAAACATGAATACATAAAAAATATGAGTAGGCCATTTGGCCCATTTTGCCAGCTCCTTCATTCAATGTGATCATGGGTGATTGTTTATCTCAGTCTTATTCCCCTTGCTGTCCCCATGTTCTTTGATTCCCCCAATAAGTAAAAATCCACCTTTGTCCTGACTGTACTCAGCAACTGAGCATCCACAGTAGAGAATTCTAAAGATTCACTAGGCTTTGGATAAAGAAATTCCTCATCCCTATCCAGAATGGCCAATCCTTTATTTTAAGAACGTGACCTCTGACTCTACAGACACCAGCCAGAGAAAACATCAACTCAGTGAGAGTGCAAACATGAGGAAATCTGCAGATGCTGGAATTTCAAGCAACACACATAAAAGTTGCCGGTGAACGCAGCAGGCCAGGCAGCATCTCTAGGAAGAGGTACAGTCGACGTTTTGGGCCAAGACCCTTCGTCAGGACTAACTGAAAGAAGAGCTATTAAGAGATTTGAAAGTGGGAGGGGGAGGGGGAGATCTGAAATGATAGGAGAAGACAGGAGGGGGAGGGATGGAGCCAAGAGCTGGACAGGTGATTGGCAAAAGGGATATGAGAAGCTCATGGGACAGGAGGCCTAGGGAGAAAGAAAAGGGGAAGGGGGGAAAGCCCAGAGGATGGGCGAGGGGTATAGTGAGAGGGACAGAGGGAGAAAAAGGAGAGAGAGAAAAAGAATGTGTGTATATAATAAATAACGGATGGGGTATGGGGGGAGGTGGGACATTAGCGGAAGTTTGAGAAGTCAATGTTCATGCCATCAGGTTGGAGGCTACCCAGATGGAATATAAGGTGTTGTTCCTCCAACCTGAGTGTGGCTTCATCTTTACAGTAGAGGAGGCCGTGGAAAGACATATCAGAATGGGAATGGGACGTGAAATTAAAATGTGTGGCCACTGGGAGATCCTGCTTTCTCAGGTGGACAGAGCGTAGGTGTTCAGTGAAACGATTTCGCCAATATATAGAAGGCCACATCGGGAGCACCGGACGCAGTATATCACCCCAGCCAACTCACAGGTGAAGTGTTGCCTCACCTGGAAGGACTGTTTGGGGCCCTGAATGGTGGTGAGGGAGGAAGTGTAAGGGCATGTGTAGCACTTGTTCTGCTTACAAGGATAAGTGCCAGGAGGGAGATCGGTGGGGAGGGATGGGGGGGACGAATGGACAAGGGAGCCGCGTAGGGAGCGATCGCTGCGGAATGCGGGGGGGGGGGGGAGGAAAGATGTGCTTAGTGGTGGGATCCCATTAGAGGTGGCAGAAGTTATGGAGAATTATATATTGGTCCCGGAGGCTGATGGGGTGGATCTCAGTGAGAATGCTATGCATTTCAGTGAGATCACCTCTCATTTTCCTTAACTCAGGAGAGTATAGGACTAGTCTGCCTAATCTTTATGCCAACAGTGAAATCTCTATTGGGATGGCTTGATTTTAAGCCATCTTGAGTCCTGCTGAAGGGTCTCAGCCCGAAACATCGACTGTACCTTTTCCATAGACGCTGCCTGGCCTGCTGAGTTCCTCCAGCATTTTGTGTGTGTTGCTTGGCTTGATTTTAATTTATTTTTCAACTTCCTTTCACCATCACAAGCAAATGTAGATTAGAAGAGGTAATATTGATCAATGTGCTTTGACAAGTTTGTACTTCAGATAAACGGTTTTATTGCGAACGCGCCAATACTTGGGCGTATCATTAATATTTTTTCAATTTTAACTATTTCTGCTTACTGAACCACAAGATTTTTATCTTCATTTTTCAGTTGCTTAGTATCAGTAATTATCTTGACATTGCACTCAGAAATGCATGTAGTTTAGAGGTGCCATTGCAGTCCAAGTACGAACTCTAATGCCAACATAACAAACAGGTACTGCCACTGCGATACAAACTACTGCTATAGTAGGACACCTGCAAATGCCTTCCAGTTTCTTTTTCATCTGCAGTCTGTCCGTTAGAAGCATTATTCAAAAATAATGTGGATTTCAATTGATGACATTTGGCTCCTTGCTACCACCTCATTCAATCCGTCTTGATGAAGGGTCTCAGTCCAAACCATCGGCTGTTCACTCGTTTCCATAGATGCTGCCTGACCTGCTGAGTTCCTCCAGTTTTATGTGTGTTGCTTTCAACTTGTATGTTGTCTGTACGTAGATTGGTGGATTATGTTCCATATCTAGAACTGGTTGAGCAGATCTTTCAATTTATTTGCCTTAAACGTATTTTGATAAGATAGGCAAAACATTGTCTCCCTTCTCACTCAATAAAATTACTCCTTTTATTTTCAGTATTTATTTCTGAACAGATAGGCCAGCACCTAATGAAAGGCACGTTGTCTATTATTTGCCTCTATTCTGCTCATACTGGTTAAAATATTAAGTCCAGGTTTAATTTTGGGAGTGATCAAGACCTTCCCAGAATTTCATAGCATTAGCAGGTGTAGGTGTTTTGTAGATGTATTTAATAGGATGAAATACAATATTTTAATTTTCATACTCTTCTTTGATCATGTGACACTATTTCCTAGGAAAGAAAATTATTCAGTATTTTTCAAACTATCCAATATTTCTCATGACAAAACAGCATTTTGCCTGACCAGATTTAGCTGGGACTAGCCTATAACCTGTCGTAGCCACATGTGCTCACAATATGCCCAAGTATGCCTGGTTTGAATGTAGATAGTCTGAAACGTCCTCTGATGCTGGGGTTAAGTCATGGTAATACCTTGAATGCAGAATCCGCAAAACCTTGTCCTCGATTTGACCAGCTTTGAGATTTTACTGAAAGTAAAAACTACTAATGGTGCAGGACGGATGCATCCCAGAGATGAAGACATACTCTAAAGGGAGGAAGAGGCAATAATGGCTGACAAGGGAAGTCAAGGATTGGGAAGCTTTTAAAAAGCAACAGAAGGCAACTAAAAAGGCCATAAGGAGAGAAAAGGTGAAATATGAAGGTAAGTAAACCAATAATATTAAAGAGGATGCAAAGTTTTTTCAGATATATAAAGAGTACAAGAGAGGCAAGAGTGGATATTGGACTACTGGAAAATGACACTGGAGAGGTAGTAACTGGGGACAAAAAAATAGCAGATGAATTTAATGCGTATTTTGCATCAGCTTTCAATATGGAAGAACTAGCAGTATGCCAAAAATTTGTGAGTGTCAGGGGCAGAAGTGAGTGTACTTGCTATTACGAAGGAG
The DNA here is from genome assembly GCF_030028105.1 of Mobula birostris. Lineage (NCBI taxonomy): Eukaryota > Metazoa > Chordata > Chondrichthyes > Myliobatiformes > Myliobatidae > Mobula > Mobula birostris. Next base: position 29,215,575 of record NC_092372.1, on the reverse strand, counting down.
AAGCTGTAAGGTGTGAGGGTAGATAAGTCGCGTGAACCAGACGGACTACAGCCCAGGGTTCTTACAGTGGTAGCTGAAGAGATTATGGAGTCAGTAGTAATGATCTTTCAAGAATCATTAGAATCTGAAATGGTTCCAGAGGATTGGAAAATTGTAAATATCACTCCACTCTTTAAGAAGAAGGAGGCAGAAGAAAGGAAATTATCGGCCAGTTAGCCTGACTTCAGTGATTCGAAGGTTCAAAGGTCCAATTTAATGTCAGATAAATGTATATAATATACATCCTGAAATGCTTTTTTCTTCATAAACATCCACGAAAACAGAGAAGTGCCCCAAAGAATGAACAACAGTAAGAACCCCAAAGCCCCCCCCAGCTCCCCTCCCTCCCACATGTAAGTGACAGCAAGCAACGATCCCCCCTCACCCCACTAGCAAAAAAAAAAGCATCAGCACCCACCACCAAGCACTCAAGCATGAGCAAAGCAATAGCAAAGACACAGACCTGCAGTTACCCCAAAGACTTCGCGAATCACCCGGCATTCAACATACTACAGGTTCTCTCTCTCCCTAATAAGGGAGAAGGAGGTGTCTCAGTTTCTCTCCCCAGTGAGCGGGGAGACATAACAAACAACTCACTGGTTTACGATGTTAAAAGTCCATTATGTCGCTATCTCCAAGCTCTGTTTCCAAAGATCTCAAAGATCTCGGGTCTTTGGGTACACAGCAGATTTTCTGACAACACACATGTCTCCTGCGGTGACACCGACCCTCAATCTGCCTGTCTCCAGAGCCCCAAGTTCTCAGGCTTCCAAAACCGAGCCGGGCTCTCAGGCCGAACCCTTGGCATGCTGAACAATAGCCAGTCCTGAAACCCAGAGAACGGGTCCCATTCCCGCAAAGAACCAAAGTCAGCATGTAACTCCTGGTCAGGGTTTTCAAAAGAATCCTGAAAGGGAAAAATAAAGATATTAAAGATGGAAATAGAGCTGTTTCCGAAGCACCATCTTGACTTCACTCCACCTCTCTGTTGATTGGAAAGATGCTCGAGTCTATTATTAAGGATGAGGTTTCGGGGTACTTGGAAGTACATGATAAGCTAGGCCAAAGTCAGCATGGTTCCCTTAAGGGGAAATCTTGCCCGACAAATCTGTTGGAAATAATAGCCAAGATAGACAAAGGAAAGTCAGTAGATGTTATATACTTGGATTTTCAGAAGGCATTGGACAAGGTGCCAAACATGAGGCTCCTCAACAAGCTAAGAGCCCATGGTATAACAGGAAAGATACTAGCATGGATAGAAGATTGACTGACTGGCAGAGGCAAAGAGTGGGAATAAAGGGGGCCTTTTCTGAGTTGGCTGCCAATGACCTGGATGATGGAATTAATAGATTTGTGGCCAAGTTTATGGAATTATAAAGATAGTTGGTGGGGCAGGTAGCGTTGAGAAAGCAGTGTGTCTGCAGAATGACTTAGACAACGACAATAACAGAATAAAACAAGACAACAGCAAATCAGCACACACACAGGCCTCCACACCCAGCACAGGTCTCCTCCAGGCCTCCTGACTTGGCTCTATACTCTCAAACTCACAGCTTTTGGTGCTCTCACCTTCAGTCTCTAGCCTGGACTCAGTCTCTACCTCCGGTCTTGCTGACTTCCATCTTTGACCTTTTGGGCTTTCTACTTCCAAAGCTCTGGACTTCAACCTTCAGCTTTACCCCCTGGACTTTGTTGATCTCTGGGTATTGAGCCCAGGACTCACTGATCATTGGTTTGACGTTTAGGCCTCAACCCAAGGACTCACGTTAAATGGAAAAAAAAGTATACCTTTGCGGGCTCAGGAAAAGCAGCAGTGCATCTCCTGTCTTAAAATATTCACCCGTCACCTGCTGATAGGCTTGGAGTCTCACACCAACCCACACTTGCACCTTGATTCGGTCTGTGAGTTGGCTCAGTGTAAAAGCTGATCTATTTCCTATCCTCAGCAAATGGTAAACTTCAGTCAGTCGGCCTCAGTGAAGGACTGCCAATTTTTCAAATGTTACCCTTGGCTAGATTTCATACCAGCGTGTCCCTGGCCAGCTGTCACACCATCAGTCAACCCAAATTTTGGGTGCTCACCAAATTTACTTTCAAGGAAGCATTTGTTGGATACGTGGAGGAGAGTGGAATCAATTAAAGAGTGAAACATTCCCAGATCAGTTCTAACACTGCAAATTAATTTATCATGTTGTCGAAGCAATCTGTTCCAAGATCAGAACATGCCATTTCTCAAACTGTGTAATAATCCCATTCCACTCCACATGCACCTTCCCTTGCCTCAGTTACCTAATCAATGCCAAATACCTTATAAGAGAATGGGTCTTAGAGAAACCCACTTCAATGCAGTTGCATTCAATGAAATTGGTCCGGTATCATTGGCTGTGAAAGATCCAGTCCTGTTTCAGTTTCCTCTAATATCCACTAATCCCAGTGTGGAAGGTAGAGATCGGGGTGGGAACTGATAAAAAGGAGCAGGGGATGTACCTAATCCCTCTTGTTTCAAGGTCTACCAGAATCCTGGAGCTCTCTTTCCCTGGGGTCAAGTCATCGACCTGAAATGCTAATTCTGATTTTCTCTCTGCAGATGTCACCTGGCCACTTCCCCAGCAGAAGGCATGAAGTCGGAGTGATTCAGTTCTCTTTATGGGAATACTGGAGGCAGGTATTACCTAGACAGAAATGCCAACTCCACAGCTCAGCAGCCCAGTCCCTTGCCACCATTGACCATATCTACAAGCAGCTCTGCCTCAAGAAACAGCATCTATTATCAAGGACCTCCACCATCCAGGCCATGCCGCCTTCCCACTGCAGCCGTCAGGAAGGAGTTATAGGAGCCTTAGGTCCCACCCCACCTGGTTCAGGAGCAGTTATTACCCTTCAACCATCAAGCCAGTGGGGATAGCTTCACTCATCTCGGCTCTGAACTGATTCCACAACCTACAGACTCAATTTCAAGGACTCTACAACTCATTCTCAGTATTATCTATCTATCTATTTATCTATCTATCTTTTTATATATTTATCATTTGCACAGTTTTTCTTCTTTTGCACATTGTTTGTTTGTCAAGCTCTGTAACAGTTTTTCATTGATCCCATTGTATTTCTCTGTTCTAATGCAAATGCCTGTAAAAAAAAAATGGATCTCGAGGTAGTATATGGTAAAACCTGCATAGTTGGATAACGAATTCAGTTTGAACTATGAACGTTGGCTCAGCTCTGGCCACTATTTGAATCAGAAACCTTCCTGTAATGGGTTGGTACTGATGGGAAGATGAGCTGCTGATTGACTCTCATAGCCATTCCATCCCACAAAGTCACAATGAGCCAAATGTTTTAAACCACTGATTGAATGTAGTTTAGAATAGGAAGTTAACCCATGGGAAGAGAAAACAGTTCGTGTCTCAGGTCAGTGAGGGTTCATTAGAATTCAGAACATTGACTGAAAGTCAAAAACAAAAATTTTCGAGGCTGAAAATCTGACAGAAACATAGAAAATACTGCAAACAGTTAACAAGTCAGTGAGTATCTGTGGGAAGATTTAAAGATATAGATTAGCTTTATTTGTCACCTGCACATCAAAACATACAGTGAAATGCGGCATTTGCACCAAATGTTGCCATGCTTCCGGTGCCAACAACATGCCCACAAGTTACTAACCCTAACCATATGTCTTTGGTATGTGGGAGGAAACCAGAGCACCTGGAGAAAACCCATACAGTCATGGTGAGAATGTATAAACTCCTTACAAACTGCGGCAGGAATCAAACCCTGATCTGTCATCACTGGTGCTGTCAGCTAACTGCTGCACTACCATGATAGAAACATAGAAACATAGAAAATAGGTGCAGGAGTAGGCCATTTGGCCCTTCAAGCCTGCAGCGCCATTCAGTATGATCATGGCTGATCATCCAACATAGAACCCTGCACCTGCCTTCTCTCCATACCCCCTGATCCCTTTAGCCACAAGGGCCATATCTAACTCCCTCTTAAATATAGCCAATGAACTGGCCTCAACTGTTTCCTGTGGCAGAGAATTCCACAGATTCACCACTCTCTGTGTGAAGAAGTTTTTCCTAATCTCGATCCTAAAAGGCTTCCCCCTTATCCTCAAACTGTGACCCCTCGTTCTGGACTTCCCCAACATCGGGAACAATCTTCCTGCATCTAGCCTGTCCAATCCCTTTAGGATTTTATATGTTTCAATAAGATCCCCCCTCAGTCTTCTAAATTCCAACGAGTATAAACCTAGTCGATCCAGTCTTTCATCATATGAAAGTCCTGCCATCCCAAGAATCAATCTGGTGAACCTTCTTTGTACTCCCTCTATGGCAAGAATGTCTTTCCTCAGATTAGGGGACCAAAACTGCACACAATACTCCAGGTGTGGTCTCACCAAGGCCTTGTACAACTGCAGTAGTACCTCCCTGCTCCTGTACTCGAATCCTCTTGCTATGAATGCCAGCTGTACCTGCATGCCCACTTTCAATGACTGGTGTATAATGACACCCAGGTCTCGTTGCACCTCCCCTTTTCCTAATCGGCCACCATTCAGATAATAATCTGTTTTCCTGTTTTTGCCACCAAAGCGGATAACCTCACATTTATCCACATTAAATTGCATCTGCCATGAATTTGCCCACTCACCTAACCTATCCAAGTCACCCTGCATCCTCTTAGCATCCTCCTCACAGCTAACACTGCCACCCAGCTTCGTGTCATCCTCAAACTTGGAGATGCTGCATTTAATTCCCTCATGATAGTTAACATTTGAGGTCCAAGGCCCTTCATTAGAGCTGGGAACAAGAGGAAATAATTTAGTTTTCAGGAGCAGAGAATGTGTGGAGAGATCAGTAGGACAAAGGCGATATTTCTGATAGGGTTAGGACACGTGGGTTCATGTGGCACTTGGAAAAACATTATGCCAACCTGTAAAGAGTTGTGACTGTAGAAGTGAGTTTTGGTCAAAATTTTATCAATAACTGAAAGAGAAAAAGAAGCCACTGAGGCAAACGGGCCAGACAGAGAGTGGAGGAGAGCTTCTTCAAGATTGGCATTCCAGGAATGAGTGCAATCTCCCCCACTGAAGTGTTTCAGGCCCCTTCTGTTCTCATTAGTTGGATAGACCATTGATATGATCTACAAATCTCTGCTCTTCAAGGACCTTAAGGGGGAAAAAAAAGACTTGCTGGTCAAGTGTCATGGAATCTGCCCCTCACCCAGAACCAGGAACATGAAGCAATTATAAATAATATATTGGTGTAGGTGGTTGTGACACTGTGATTTCTTATCTTTTAAGGTTTCTCCGCAGTAAAGAAGAATAGACAATGAATATCAGAGGCCAGTATAAATGCTGTAGTTCCCATTGCTTTTTAACTGATGCACCTGTTTTAAATGTTTTAGCTGTTGCAAATGGAAAATTGTTGCTTTTTGGACATTGTAGTTCTTTATGGAAAATCGGTTTTCAAAAATGCTGCAAACATACTTGTTTCCAACTGCCTTAGGTTACTATTTTATGTTGTGTGAGCATGTGGTAAAACCGTGGAGAGCATTCTGACCGGCTGCATCACTGTTTGGTACAGGAGGTGGGAGGAGGAGCTGCTGCACAGGATCGAAAGAAACTACAGAAAGTTGTAAAACTAGTTAGTTCCATCATAGGGTACTAGCCTCCATAGTATCCAAGACACCTTCAAGGAGCGGCGCCTCAGAAAGGCAGCGTCCATTATTAAGGATCCCCATCACCCAGGACATGCCCTCTTCTCATTGTTACCAGGAAGGAGATGCAGAAATCTGAAGGCACACACTCAGCAATTCAGGAACAGCTTCTTCCCCTCTGTCATCCAATTCCTAAATGGACATTGAACCTGTGAACACTACCTCACTTTTTCATTATTTCTGTTTTTGCACTGCTTTTAATTCAATTATTTAATATACATATATATACTTACTGTAATTGATTAACTTACCATTTTTTTCTATATTATTTTGTATTGCATTGTACTGCTGCCACTAAGTTAACAAATTTCACAACATATGCTGGTGATATTAAACCTGATTCTGATTCTGAATGCAAAATTTGGACCAAGGTTCTTAGCAATGCAAGGATTTCAAATCAGACATATTTAATGAAATCAAGGCACTGTAGTAACTCTTAGAAACATAGAAAACTTACAGCACAATACAGGCCCTTCAGCCCACAAAGCTGTGCCGAACATGTCCCTACCTTAGAACTACCTAGGCTTTACCCATAGCCCTCTATTTTGCTAAGCTCCATGTAGCCATCCAGGAGTGTTCTGTGCCACCTGCAGTAATAGGCTATCAACATCCCCCTGAGGCTTGCTCTGTACAAGTTAAAGAGAACCAAGTTCAAGGAGATCTCAGCCCAAATGGCAACCAACTTCAGACAAATCTGTTTGAGATTATTTGCTTCCCAACTCCCTTTCTCACACACCTATGATACCAACTACTATATTCTCAACCTTATCTGTCCCACCCACTTTGGACGCACAGTGGCCCCAGCAGGTGTGGCTGCTCCCTCACAGCACCAAAGACATGGGTTCAATCAGAATAAGAATTAGATTCAGGTTTAATATCACTGGCATATGTCGTGAAATATATTGTTTTGTGGCAGCAGTTGCAATTGTAATATATAATTTAAAAAACTATAAATTACAATAAGGTATATATATATATAAGTTTTGCAAAAAGGGAGCAATAAAAAATAAGAAAAAATAGTGAGGAGATGGGTTCATAGTCCACTCACAAATCTGATTGCAGAGGGGAAAAAACGTTCCTAAAGAATTAAGTCCGTACCTTCAGGCTCCTGTACCTCCTCGTTGATGTAGCAATGAGAAGAGGGCATGTCCTGGGTGATGGGGATCCTTAGTGACGGACGCTGCCTTTTTGAGGCATCACTTTTTGAGGATGTCCTTGATGCTGGGGAGGCTAGTGCCCATGATGAAGCTGGCAGAGTTTACAACTTCCTGCAGTTTTTGCCGATCCTGTGCAGTAGCCACTGCACAGCAGATGGTGATGCAATCAGTTAGAATGCTCTCCGTGGTATATCTGTAGAAATTTGCAAGCACCTTTGGTGACATACTAAGTCCCCTAAAACTCATAATGAAATTTAGCCACTGTTGTGCCTTCATTGTAATTGCATTAATATGTTGGGCCTAGGTACTTTCAGAAATGTTGACACATAGGAACTTAAAACTGCTCACCTTTCTGCTGCTGCTACCTCAATGAGGACTGGTGTGTGTTCCCTCGACTTCCCCTTCCTTAAGTCCACAATCAGTTCCTTGGTCTTACGGACTTTGAGTGCAAGGTTGTTGCTGTGACACCACTCAACCAGCTGATCTATCTCGCTCCTGTACGCCTCCTCGTCACCATCTGAAATTCTGCCAACAATCGTTATTTCATCGGCAGATTTAGAGATGGCACTTGAGTTGTGCCTAACCTCACAGTCGTAAGTGTAAAGAGTAGATCAGTGGGCTAAACACACGTCTTTGAGTTGCGCCAATATAGATTGTCAGTGAGGAGGAGATGTTATTTCAGATCCGCACTGACTACGATCTCCCAGTGAGGAAGTCAAGGATCTAGTTGCAGAGGGAGGTACAGAGAGCCAGGTTTTGAAATTTGTTGATTAGTACTGCGGGTATGATTGTGTTGAACATTGCTGTTTATTGATTACAGCTCAGCTTGACATAGGTATTGCTATTGTCTAGGTGGACCAAGGCCGAGTGGAGAACCAGTGAGACTGCATCTGCCATAGACCTATTCTGGCAATAGACAAATTGCAGCCGGTCCAGTCCTTGCTTAGGCAGGAGTTGATTCAGGCCATGACCAAGCACTTCTTCACAGACGACATGAGTGCAACTGGGTGATAGTCAGAAGCTCGAGAAATCAATTTTTGTGCCATTAGGTTGAAGGCTACCCAGAAGGAATATAATCTCCTCTCAGGATGAGGTTTTTCATTACAGAGCTATGGAGATGTCCTCCTTCTACAAAGAAAGGGGCTTTCCTTCCTCCACCATCAGCGCTGCCCTCAACCACATCTCTTCCATTTCATGCACGTCTGCCTCACCCCATCTTCACCTAGCACACCACCAGCCTCCACATTCAGCACTTAATTCTCCATAACTTCCACTATCTTCAGCAGAATCCTACTACCAAGCACATCTCCCCCACCTCCCCCCCTTCTGCTTTCCACAGGGACCGCTCCCTACATGACTCCCTTGTCCATTTGTCCCTTCCCACTGATCTCCCTCCAGGTACTTATCCTTACAAGCAGAACAAGTGCTACACCTGCCCTACACCTCCTCCCTCGCTGCCATTCAGGGCCCTAAACAGTCCTTCTAGGTGAGGCAACACTTCACCTGTGAGTATGTTGTGGTCATCCACTGTATCCAGTGCTCCCAGTGTGGCCTCCTGTTTATCAATGAGACCTGACGTAGATTAGGAGACCATTTCGCTGAGCACCTACGCTCCAACCGCCAGAAAAAGTGGGATCCCCCACTGGCCACCCATTTTCATTCCATGTCCCATTCCTATTCCAACATGTCGGTCTATGGCCTTTTCCACTGTCACAATGAGGCCACACTCAGGTTGGAGGAGCAACACTTTGTATTCCATCTGGATAGCCTCCAACCTGATGGTCTGAATGATGATTTCTCAAACTTCCAGTAAATCCCCAGCCCCCTTCACCATTCCCCATTCCCTTTTCCTTCTCTCACCTTATCTCCTTCCTGCCTATCGCCTCCCTTTGGTGCTCCTCCCCCTTTTATATCTTCCACGGCCTTTTGTCCTCCTCCTATCAGATTTCCCCCTACTTTAGCCCTGTTCTCTTTCACTAATCAGCTTCCCAGCTCTTTACTTCACCCCTCCCCTCCCCGGTCCTGGTTTCACCTATCGTCTTGTAGTTCTTCCTTCCCCTCCCCCACTTTCTTACTCTGGCTACTTTTTTTCTAGTCCTGATGAAGGGTCTCAGCCCGAAACATCAACTACACATACAGTGGATGCTGCCTGGCCTGCTGAGTTCCTCCAGCATTTTCTGTGTTGCTTGGCTGCATTACCATCTGGTATGGGGTGGCTTCTGCACAGGATTGAAGTAGGCTGCAGAGAGCTGTAAACTTGAGCAGCTCCATCATGGGCACTAGCCTCCATAGTATCCAGGACATCTTCAAGGCGCAATGTCTCTAAAAGGTGGCGGCCATCATTAAGGACTTCCATCATCCAGGTCATGTCTCGTCATCATTGCTTCCATCAGGCAGGAGATACAGAAGCCTGAAGGCACACACTCAACAATTCAGGAACAGCTTCTTCCCCTCTGCTGTCTGATTTCTGAATGGACATTGAACCCATGAACACTGCCTCACTATCTTTTTTAAATTCTATTTTTGCACTGCTTATTTAACTTAACTATTTAATATATTGTCTATTATTATATATTGCATTGTATTTCTGCTGCAAAGACGAAAAGCATGATGACATACAGTGGTGATATGAAACCTGATTCTGACCTTTAATCATAAGACCACAAGACATAGGAGCACAATTAGGCTGTTCAGCCAATGGAGTCTGATCTGCCATTTGTTCATTGCTGATTTATTTTCCCTCCCAACTCCATTCTCCTGCTTTCTCCCCATAAACTTTGACACCCTCACTAATCAAGAACCTACCAGCCTCAGCTGTAAATATACCCAAAGATTTGGACTTCATGGCAGTCTCTGGCGATGGATTCCACAGATTTACCACCCTCTGACTGAAGAAATTCCTCCTCATCTCTGTTCTAAGGTATTTATGTGAACAGCAGTATCTGGGGGAAATTGATATAATGTGGAGACAATAAATGTTGGGATCAACCTCAGATTGGTGTAAACGAGAAGTTGATAGTTAGCATGGACACAGTAGGAAGAAGAGCCTAGAGATCCTTTATAGAAATGTGCTCTAAGATTCTGTGTCGGCAACGCCTCATTAGTCCATTGACTGCAAACCTGGATAACAATTACGGGCCCACCCAATAGCCAGCAGCAATATCTGTGCCTTGCCTTTACACCCATTTGATGAGTCTCAAATCTCCCCAACGTTCAATAGGCTTGGCCACAGCTCTAGACTTTCTTTTCTTTCGGGACCCTGCTCTGCAAAGTCAGAGCTTTAGATCATACAAGGCTGGACACTATCTATGGCCTTGGACGAAAGGCCTTAAAGAGCCACCTCCTGGCAACCCCTTAACCAATAACTTCTCTCATGAAGTTTTGAAAGCCTATGTTTTATGAATGAAAAGTTACTCAAAATGTAAAGATAAATTGTTGCCTACATGAACTTCACGTTAGGATTATGTTGGATCAGAAACCAGATATAAATTAGTGGTGGCATGGAGTATGGTTTTGTGGGCTACATTCACATTTATTTGAAACTTCTCAAAGATGAGAGCAAAGCATTTGGGCTGCAGATCATGCAGGTGTCTCACAGCTTCAGTGTGAGACACCCACACAATCCTGATCTCTGTGCAAACTCGACATAGATAGCAATATTCTCCTGTGACATTGTGGATTCCCTCTGGGTGCTCCAGTTTCCTGCTGCATCCTGCGAATTGTTCTTTTAATTGATTGTTGTAAATGATTCCTAGTGTTGGTGGCTGGTGGGAGAGTTACTCGGGTGTTTTTGGACATGCTTGGGAGAGTAAATTACAAGGAAATTAGCAAGGAAGAACATAAGACAGGAGCAGGAGAAGGACATCTGGTCCATCAAGCCTTTTCCACTACAGTATTCAATAATATCATGGACTCAGCTCCACCTACCCACCTTTTCCCCATATCCTTTAATTTCCCTGCTATGCAAAAATCCATTTGTGTCTTAAGTAAATTTAATAAGGTAGCCTCTAATGCTCCCCCTGCAGAGAGTTCCACTGAAGCATTACTCTTTAGGAAAAACAGTTTCTCCTCATCTCACTTACAAGTGGAAGCTATTTTCTCGCCTATATCTGTCCTTCTCATATACTTATAAGTTTCTGTAAAATCCCCTTCTGAATTCCAGTGAGTATAGTACCCAGTGACTCAATCTCTCCTCATGGGCTAACACCCTCAACTCCATTGAATGGTTTGCTGTGAGAGCCAGCAAAGACCTGACAGGGTGAATGGCCTCATATATTATAAGGAAAGAAAGAAAATAAATTAATAAATATTTAGATACTTCAAGTGAAATACATGTTATAGGCTGTTTGGTCTGAATAATTTCTAACTCCTATTTTATATTTATAATAAGCACAGTAATCTTTTTCTCCCATGTTACATTCTTCATAATTCATGCTACCCAGGCTACCCAGACGGAATATAAGGTGTTGTTCCTCCAACCTGAGTGTGGCTTCATCTTTACATTAGAGGAGGCCGTGGATAGACATGTCAGAATGGGAATGGGATGTGGAATTAAAATGTGTGGCCACTGGGATATCCTGCTTTCTCTGGCGGACAGAACGTAGGTGTTCAGTAAAGCGGTCTCCCAGTCTGCGTCGAGTCTCGCCAATATATAGAAGGCCTCCAACCTGATGGCATGAACATCGACTTCTCTAACTTCCGCTAATGCCCCACCTCCCCCTCGTACCCCATCCATTATTTATTTTTATACACACATTCTTTCTCTCACTCTCCTTTTTCTCCCTCTGTCCCTCGGACTATACCCCTTTCCCATTCTCTGGGTTCCCCCCCCACTTGTCTTTCTCCCCGGACCTCCTATCCCATGATCCTCTCATATCCCCTTTGCCAATCACCTGTCCAGCTCTTGGCTCGATCCCTCCCCCTCCCATCTTCTCCTATCATTTTGGATCCCCCCCCCCCCACTTTCAAATCTCTTACTAACTCTTCCTTCAGTTAGTCCTGACGAAGGGTCTCGGCCTGAAACATCTACTGTACCTCTTCCTAGAGATGCTGCCTGGCCTGCTGCGTTCACCAGCAACTTTGATGTGTGTTGCTTGAATTTCCAGCATCTGCAGAATTCCTGTTGTTTGCGTTTTTAATCCGATAACAAAGCATTTTTTATTTACAGAGAATATCTTGTCTACATAAGACTAACATAATTTATCTTTCTTTCTCCTCCTGCTTAGGAACCTGACCTTATGTCCTCTGTCAGTTATATCCAGAAATATTGAACATAAATTGAACATATTGAACATAAAGGAAAAGACTGGTAAAGACAAATGTAGGTCCCCTACAGACAGAAACAGGTGAATTGATTATGGGGAGCAAGGACATGGCAGACCAATTGAATAATTACTTTGGTTCTGTCTTCACTAAGGAGGACATAAATAATCTTCCAGAAATAGTAGGGGACAGAGGGTCCAGTGAGATGGAGGAACTGAGCGAAATACATGTTAGTAGGGAAGTGGTGTTAGGTAAATTGAAGGGATTAAAGGCAGATAAATCCCCAGGGCCAGATGGTCTGCATCCCAGAGTGCTTAAGGAAGTAGCCCAAGAAATAGTGGATGCATTAGTGATAATTTTTCAAAACTTGTTAGGTTCTGGACTAGTTCCTGAGGATTGGAGGGTGGCTAATGTAGCCCCACTTTTTAAAAAAGGAGGGAGAGAGAAACCGGGGAATTATAGACCGGTTAGCCTAACGTCGGTGGTGGGGAAACTGCTGGAGTCAGTTATCAAAGATGTGATAACAGCACACTTGGAAAGCGGTGAAATCATCGGACAAAGTCAGCATGGATTTGTGAAAGGAAAATCATGTCTGACGAATCTCACAGAATTTTTTGAGGATGTAACTAGTAGAGTGGATAGGGGAGAACCAGTGGATGTGGTATATTTGGATTTTCAAAAGGCTTTTGACAAGGTCCCACACAGGAGATTAGTGTACAAACTTAAAGCACATGGTATTGGGGGTAAGGTATTGATGTGGATAGAGAATTGGTTAGCAGACAGGAAGCAAAGAGTGGGAATAAACGGGACCTTTTCAGAATGGCAGGCAGTGACTAGTGGGGTACCGCAAGGCTCAGTGCTGGGACCCCAGTTGTTTACAATATATATTAATGACTTGGATGAGGGAATTAAATGCAGCATCTCCAAGTTTGCGGATGACACAAAGCTGAGCGGCAGTGTTAGCTGTGAGGAGGATGCTAAGAGGATGCATGGTGACTTGGATAGGTTGGGTGAGTGGGCAAATTCATGGCAGATGCAATTTAATGTGGATAAATGTGAAGTTATCCACTTTGGTGGCAAAAATAGGAAAACAGATTATTATCTGAATGGTGGCCGATTAGGAAAAGGGGAGGTGCAATGAGACCTGGGTGTCATTATACACCAGTCATTGAAAGTGGGCATGCAGGTACAGCAGGCGGTGAAAAAGGCGAATGGTGTGCTGGCATTCATAGCAAGAGGATTCGAGTACAGGAGCAGGGAGGTACTATGGCAGTTGTACAAGGCCTTGGTGAGACCACACCTGGAGTATTGTGTGCAGTTTTGGTCCCCTAATCTGAGGAAAGACATCCTTGCCATAGAGGGAGTACAAAGAAGGTTCACCAGATTGATTCCTGGGATGGCAGGACTTTCATATGATGAAAGACTGGATCGACTAGGCTTATACTTGTTGGAATTTAGAAGATTGAGGGGGGATCTTATTGAAACGTATAAAATCCTAAAGGGATTGGACAGACTAGATGCAGGAAGATTGTTCCCGATGTTGGGGAAGTCCAGAACGAGGGGTCACAGTTTGAGGATAAAGGGGAAGCCTTTTAGGACCGAGATTAGGAAAAACTTCTTCACACAGAGAGTGGTGAATCTGTGGAATTCTCTGCCACAGGAAACAGTAGAGGCCAGTTCATTGGCTATACTTAAGAGGGAGTTAGATATGGCCCTTGTGGCTACGGGGATCAGGGGGTATGGAGGGAAGGCTGGTGCAGGGTTCTGAGTTGGATGATCAGCCATGATCATAATAAATGGCGGTGCAGGCTTGAAGGGCCGAATGGCCTACTCCTGCACCTATTTTCTATGTTTCTAAATCAGCACAGATTAAGTGGATCTTATACTTAAACTGCCATGGAAGGAGGCCATTCAGCCCACGGGATCCACACTAGCTCTCAGAGTTCTATCCCATCCATTCCATTCTACTTTTCCTGCTTTCCCTGACACTTACTCTGTATTGCACATGTCTATTTGTTTACCTACAATTATTTTTGAAATTAACATACACTAGGTTAATCTAGGATGTTAGGGATAAATTTGTCCCGGTGAGGAAGATAAAGAATGGTGGGGTGAAGGAACCACGGGTGACAAGTGAGGTAGAAAATCTGGTCAGGTGGAAGAAGGCAGCATACATGAGGTTTAGGAAGCAAGGATCAGATGGGTCTATCAAGGAATATAGGGAAGCAAGAAAGGAGCTTAAGAAGGGGCTGAGAAGAGCAAGAAGGGGGCATGAGAAGGCCTTGGCGAGTAGGATAAAGGAAAACCCCAAGGCATTCTTCAATTATGTGAAGAAAAAAAAGGATAACAGGAGTGAAGGTAGGACCGATTAGAGATAAAGGTGGGAAGATGTGCCTGGAGGCTGTGGAAGTGAGCGAGGTCCTCAATGAATACTTCTCTTCTGTATTCACCAATGAGAGGGAACTTGATGATGGTGAGGACAATATGAGTGAGGTTGATGTTCTGGAGCATGTTGATATTAAGGGAGAGGAGGTGTTGGAGTTGTTAAAATACATTAGGACGGATAAGTCCCCGAGGCCCGATGGAATATTCCCCAGGCTGCTCTACGAGGCGAGGGAAGAGATTGCTGAGCCTCTGGCTAGGATCGTTATGTCCTTGTTGTCCACGGGAATGGTACCGGAGGATTGGAGGGAGGCAAATGTTGTCCCCTTGTTCAAAAAAGGTAGTAGGGATAGTCCAGGTAATTATAGACCAGTGAGCCTAACGGCTGTGGTGGGAAAGCTGTTGGAAAAGATTCTTAGAGATAGGATCTATGGGCATTTAGAGAATCATGGTCTGATCGGGGCAGTCAGCATGGCTTTGTGAAGGGCAGATCGTGTCGAACAAGCCTAATAGAGTTCATTGAGGAGGTGACCAGGCATATAGATGAGGGTAGTGCGGTGGATGTGATCTATATGGATTTTAGTAAGGCATTTGACAAGGTTCCACACGGTAGGCTTATTCAGAAAGTCAGAAGGCATGGGATCCAGGGAAGTTTGGTCAGGTGGATTCAGAATTGGCTTGCCTGCAGAAGGCAGAGGGCTGTGGTGGAGGGAGTACATTCAGATTGGAGGATTGTAACTAGTGGTGTTCCACAAGGATCTGTTCTGGGACCTCTACTTCCCGTGATTTTTATTAACGACCTGGATGTGGGGCTAGAGGGTGGGTTGGCAAGTTTGCAGACGACACAAAGGTTGGTGGTGTTGTAGATAGTGTAGAGGATTGTCAAAGATTGCAGAGAGACATTGATAGGATGCAGAAGTGGGCTGAGAAGTGGCAGATGGAGTTCAACCCAGAGAAGTGTAAGGTGGTACACTTTGGAAGGACGAACTCCAAGGCAGAGTACAAAGTAAATAGCAGGATACTTGGTAGTGTGGAGGAGTAGAGGGATCTGGGGGTACATGTCCACAGATCCCTGAAAGTTGCCTCACAGGTGGATAGGGTAGTTAAGAAAGCTTATGGGGTGTGAGCTTTCATAAGTCGAGGGATAGCGTTTAAGAGTCGCGATGTAATGATGCAGCTCTATAAAACTCTGGTTAGGCCACACTTGGAGTATTGTGTCCAGTTCTGGTCGCCTCACTATAGGAAGGATGTGGAAGCATTGGAAAGGGTACAGAGGAAATTTACCAGAATGCTGCCTGGTTTAGAGAGTATGGATTATGATCAGAGATTAAGGGAGCTAGGGCTTTACTCTTTGGAGAGAAGGAGGATGAGAGGAGAAATGATAGAAGTGTACAAGATAATAAGAGGAATAGATAGAGTGGATAGCCAGCGCCTCTTCCCCAGGGCACTACTGCTCAATACAAGAGGACATGGCTTTAAGGTAAGGGTGGGAAATTCAAGAGGGATATTAGAGGAAGGTTTTTACTCAGAGAGTGGTTGGTGCATGGAATGCACTGCCTGAGTCAGTGGTGGAGGCAGATACACTAGTGAAGTTTAAGAGACTTCTAGACAGGTATATGGAGGAATTTAAGGTGGGGGCTTATATGGGAGGCAGGGTTTGAGGGTCGGCACAACATTGTGGGCCGAAGGGCCTGTACTGTGCTGTACTATTCTATGTATATTCCTTGCAGGTGTAATTTACTGCGGACAATTAACCTAACAGCACATCTTGTGATGCCTGCTGATGCTGGAGCACTACAAAGGAAGTTCACAGTCTTATGAGAGAACATGCAATCTCTGAATAAACAGCAGAAAACATCAGTAGAAAATCCTAGTCCCTTATTGCTATCCCACCATGCATGATTCAACTAATGCATTACTATTTCTATAGATGTGCTTGACCTATTAAGTTTTATTCCAGCAGTCTGTATTTTCACTGGGACTTGGTTACTCTCTGGGCTTTTTTGGGGGGTGGGGGGGTGGAGGTGTCCGATGACTTGATGCTCCATAGAGAAATCTTTCTCTCCAGTCAGTCAATAGAGCTGATAACAATATTTATGTTGAAAAGTTGGCTTCCAGCATGATGACACAATGTTTGCGATTTCTCAAAATGAAGCATGCATGCTGCAAGAACTAGACAAAGTTCAGGCATGGACTAAAGAACACCAATAATAATTGCCAACCAGACAGTTTCTACCACCTGTTGCTGACTCACTGTCTGACTCATTGATTTATTGGTAGATGGCGGGTGAGCTGCGTGACCTCAGTTGTAGTGAGAAGTAGAGAACTAGGCCTCAAGGCAAGCTATGGTGTCGCCTGTTTACAACTGCCCAGGAGAGAGGCATCAGAGTTGGTGTGCCCCACCGGAGGCAGTGTGGTGCGGTGTCCGAGCTGGAGTTAGTGCTGCCTCCCAGTGTTCACTTGGCAGAAGACAAGCTATATTGTGTTTGACTGTAGACTGCTGTAACATTCATGTTCTCAGGATCTTGGACCATATTTTTCTGTGTCCCTGTATTCTACTGAAATCTCATATGTGCTTGCTATTTTATATGCCACTTGTGCTGTAGGTGACTGCTGCTTCTCCGTTTTGCCTCTTGCCCCTGAAGTAATGCTATTTTATTTGGCTGTATTCACGGGTGTTCATGTATGGTTGAATGACAAGTAAACTTCAACTTGAACTTCACATTCAGTGGTATTATATTCATTGTGCCTCCTAGCATCCTGACCAGAAGCTCAACTGGGCTAGGTATATAAATGTCGTGAATACAAGAGCATTCCAGAGGCTGGGGATCCTGTGTCCAGTAACACACATTTCACCTTTCACCACCTACAAGGTGCATAGCAGGAGCATGATGAAATCCTCTCCAATTGCATGGTTGAGAGCAGTTTCTGCAAATCTAAAGAAGCTCATCTGACTGGAATACCGTACATCTCCAAAACTGGTCATTTCCTAAGATTAAAGAAAATCTGCTTTATTTGTCACATAACACACACGGAAAACGCTGGTGAACGCAGCAGGCCAGGCAGCATCCATAGGAAGAGGTACAGTCCCTCGTCAGGACTTCGTCTCGGTCCGAAACGTCGACTGTACCTCTTCCTATAGATGCTGCCTGGCCTGCTGCGTCCACCAGCACTTTTCGTCTGTGTTGCTTGAATTTCCAGCATCTGCAGATTTCCTGGTGCTTGCGTTATTTGTCATATGTACATTGAAACATCCATTGAAATGCATCATTCGTGTCAAGTCAAATCAGAGAGGATTAT
The DNA here is from genome assembly GCF_030028105.1 of Mobula birostris. Taxonomy (NCBI): domain Eukaryota; kingdom Metazoa; phylum Chordata; class Chondrichthyes; order Myliobatiformes; family Myliobatidae; genus Mobula; species Mobula birostris. The sequence continues at coordinate 29,197,720 of NC_092372.1, read as the reverse complement.
GCAACTCACTAACCCTTACCTGGAATGTAGGAAGAAACCGACCGAATCAGATTTAATATCACCAGCATATGTCGTGAAATATGTTGTTTTGGGGCAGCAGTACATTATTACAGTATATAATATTAAAACTATAAATAATTAGCAGAAGTTTCATGGAAATCACTAAAAGGTATAAAAAAGACAAACTACTGGTTAACTGAGTAACAAGTTATGTATTTAAATAAAATATAATACGAACTACAATACTATCAATACCTCTACATTACAATAAAACTGTGCATTTGTTCCTAATTGTTATTAATGGAAGAATTCATCTGCTGTGTTCTTTTGATTGACTGTAAATGAACAAAATCAGGGCAGACACCTAGTGCAGATAATGGACAATCTTCATACAATGCATTAGATGACTGCATCCTCTTAATCTTCATCAATAGATCTGGGGTTGAGAAGGTAAACAGCTTTAAGTTCCTCAGCATCCACATACCGAGGACCTGACGTGTTCTGTACACACCAGCTGCATGGTGAAAAAGACATAACAGCACCTCTTTCACTTCAGACGATTGAGGAAGATTGGTATGGACCCCCAAATCCTAAGAACTTTCTACAGGGGCGCAATTGAGAGCATCCTGACTGGCTGCATCATTGCCTGGTATGGGAACTGTACTTCCCTCAATCGCAGGACTCTGCAGAGAGTGGTGCGGACAGCCCAGCGCATCTGTACTTGTGAACTTCCCAGATTCAGGATATTACAAAGACAGGTGTAAAAAAAGGGCCCAAAGGATCATCGGAGACCCAAGTCATTCCAACTACAAACTGTTCCAGCTGCTACCATCCGGGAAGCAGTACTGCAGCATAAAAACCAGGACCAACAGGCTCTGGAACAGCTTCTTCCACCAGGCCATCAGACTGATTAACTCGTGCTGATTTCAGTATATCTCTATGTTACATTGACTGTCCTATTTATCATAAATTATTATAAATTACTATGATTGCTCATTGCACATTTAGATATAGATGTAACGTAAAAAAATTTTACTCATGTATGTGAAGGATGTAAGAAATAAAATCAATTCAATTCAATTCATTATAACATTCAAGATGATTGTAATTCGTAGCAGTAGAGATTGTGGAGGCATTAGTAATGATCTTTCAAAAATCATTGGATTCTGGCATGATGCCAGAGGACTGGAAAATTGCAAATTTCACTCCACTCTAAGAAAGGAGGAAGGCAGCAAAATGGAAATTATAGACCAGCTAGCCTGACCTCTGTGGTTGGGGAGATGTTGGAGTCAATTGTTAAGGATGAGGTTATGGAGTACTTGGCGACACTGGACAAGATAGGACAAAGTCAGCATGGTTTCCTGAAGAGAACATCTTGCCTGATGAATCCATTTGAATTCTTTGAGGAGATTACAAGTAGGATAAAGGGGATGCAGTGGGTGTTGTATATTTGGACTTTCAAAAGGCCTTTGACAGGCTGCCCACATGAGGCTGCTTACCAATTTAAGAGCCCATGGTACTACAGGAAATTTACTGGCATGGTTAGAGCACTGGCTGATTGGTAGGAGGCAGCAAATGGGAATAAAAGGATCCTTTTCTTATTGGCTGCCAGTGACTAGTGGTTTTCCCAGAAGTCGGTATTGGGACAACTTCTTTCTATGTTGTATATCAATGATTTAGATGATGAAATAGATGGCTTTGTTGCCAAGCTTGCAGATGAAATGAAGACTGGTGGAGGGGCTGGTAGTGTTGAGGAAACAGGTAGGCTGCAGAAGGACTTAGACAGATTAGGAGAATGGGCAAGAAAGTGGGAAATGAAATGCAATGTTGGAAAATGGATGGTCATGCACTTTGGTAGTAGAAGTAAGTGTGCAGACTACTTTCTAATCAGGAAGAAAATCCAAAAATCTGAGATGCAAAGGGCCTTGGGCCTTTGTGCAGAGCACTCGAAAGGTTAACTTGCAGGTAGAGTCAGTGGTGAAGAAGGCAAATGCAATGTTAGCATTTGTTTCAAGAAGTCTAGAATACAAGAGGAGAAATGTGATGCTGGGGCTTTATAAGGCATGGTGAAGCCTCACCTTGAGTATTGTGAACAGTTTTGGGCTCCTCATCTAAGAAAAGATGTGCTGGCATTGGAGAGTGTTCAGAGAAGGTTCTCAAGGATGATTCTGGGAATGGAACAGTTATCATATGAGGAACATTTGATATCTCTGGGTCTTTACTCGCCAGAACTTTGAAGGATGAGGGGGGATCTTATTGAAACCCTGTCGAATGTGGAGAGGCCTAGACAGAGTAGATATGGAAAGGGTGTTTCCCACGGTGGAGGAGTCTAGGACAAGAGGGCACAGCCTCAGGATAGTGAGGCATCCATTTAAAACAGAGATGCAGAGAAAGTTCTTTAGCCAGAGGGTAGTGAATTTGTGGAATTTATTACCACAGGAGGTAGTGGAGGCCAGGTCGTTGGGTGTATTTAAAACAGAGCTTGATAGGTTCTTGATTGGATACGGCATCATTGATTATGGCGAGAAGGCCAGGGAGTGGGGCTGAGGAAGGGAAATTAGGATCAGCCATGATTGAATGGCAGAGCAGACTCGATGGGCCAAATGGTCTAATTCTGCTCCTATGTCTTATGTTCTTATGGTCTAATTCCTAACTTGTTGAAGTAGTGAAGTTCTTTCATTTTCACTTCTGGCTTTTTCTGGTATCTTCGAGCCTGAATGCTTAAAACTGCGGTGAGGAAAACTGTTCTGAATTGTCTTATCAACAAGAAGAATCACTGCTTTTTGAACACATACATACACAATTGATGCTATTTAAAAACTGACTGTCTTGTGCATGGCTTAGCGATTAACGACCACGCAAGTGCACGTGACTGACGCTAGTTAGAAACTGTTCAGTAACAGTCTCCTGTCCCAATTAAGTAGCATAGTGTCCAAATAAACAAAGGGAATCCCGGCTATTTCTTCAATTTAGTTTTTATTCTTTAAGAGTTGTCCCAAATAAACAGCAGCCCCGATGGCCCAATTAACCAGAATATCAACTCTGTGTGTGTGTGTGTGTGTGTGTGTGTGTGTGTGTATAAAAAATTAAGGAAGTAGTGCAAAAGGAGAACATTTTTTAATTGTGCGGTGGTGTATATGGATTCATTGACCTTTCAGAAATCTGATGGCATTTGTTCCTAAAACACTGAGTTTGTGTCTTCAGGCATCTGTATTCCTCCTTGATGGTAGCAATGAAAAGAGGGCACGTACTGAGTGATGGGGGTCCTTAATGAAGGCTGCCGCCATTTTGAGGCCTCCTCTTTGAAGATGTCCTTGCTGCTGGGGAGGCTAATGCCCACGTCAGAGCTCGCTGAGTTTACAACTTTCTGCAGCTTTTTTTTGATCCTGTGCAGTGGCCCCTCCATATCAGATAGTGGGGCAATCACTTAGAGTTCTCTCTACATTGCATCTGTAGAAATTTGCAAGAGTGGCTGGTGAAATGTCAGTTCTCCTTGGACTTTCTAATAGAATATAGATGCTGTTGTGCCTTCTCTGTAACTGCACCAATGGGTCGGTCTCAGGATAGATCCTCCGGGATGTTGACATCCAAGAACTTGAAACTGTTCACCTTTCCGCTGCTGATCCCTTGGGATAAGGACTGGTAGGTGTTCCCTCCTTCCTGAACTCCATAATCAATTCCTTGGTCTTGCTAATGTTGAGTGCAGGGTTGTTGTTGCAACACACTCAACCAGCTGATCTCACTCACTCCTGTACACCACCTCATCACCACCTGAAACTCTGTCACGATAGTTGTGTCATTGACAAATTTATAGATGGAGTTTGAGCTGTGCCTAGCCACATAGTTGTGGGTGTAGAGAGAGTAGAGCAGTGGGCTAAGCACGCATCCTCGAGGAGCGCCAGTGTTGATTGTCAGTGAGGAGGAGATAGTCATCTTCATTAAAGATGTTGTAACCTCGGCCGCTGAGACAGAGGTTATAGGGTCACCAGGTGCTGGGTGGATTCGCACAGATGTAGTTCTATTCCCCCTTTAAAGGTGAGCTCAAAAGGCACTGAGCTCATCTCGGAGTGAAGCAACGTAGCCATTCATGATATTAGGTTTTGCCTTGTTAGCAATAATGGCCTGCCAGAGCTGACATGCATCCAAATCCATCTTTAACTTCAATTGGAACTGTTTTCTACACTCTTAAAATAGCCTGCCTGGACTTCTTATATAGATCTGGCTCACCCATCTTGAATGCCACAGATCTAGCCCGCAGCAGACTATGAATCTCCTGGTTCATCCACAGCTTTTGCTTTGGGTATGTCCAGTATGTTTTTGAAGGCACACACTCACCCACACAGGTCCTGATGAATTTGGTGACAACTGTGGTGTATTCATTCAGATTCGAAGATGAATCCCTGAATATTGTCCAGTCTACCGACTCAAAGCAGTCCTGTATCACTCATCTGCCTCCCTTGACTGGACTTTCTTGGTCCTCGACAGTGGTGCTGCTGTCTTTATTCTCTGCCTATATGCTGGGAGTAGAAGTACAGAAGGGTGATCGGACTTTCCAAAGTACAGGCGTGGGATAGCACAGTAAGCTTTTAAATGGTGGTATAACAGAGGTCAGGTATGTTGGCCCCTCTAGTTCAACAGCCGATACGTTGGTGGTAGGTGTTCAAAGACTTCTTCAAGTTGGCCTAGTTGAAGTTCCCCGCAGTGATAGGGAAGGCATCAGGGTGCACTGTTTCAAGACTTGATCACAGTGCTCAGCTCCTCTAATGCCTGTTGGACGTTGGCCAGAGTTGGAATGTACACTGCTACCAGGATGATGGCAGAAAACTCCCTCGGCAGATAAAATGGATGACACTTGCCCATTAGATGTTCCTGGTCAGATGAGCAAACTGAGACAGAACTGTCATGTCTGTGCACTATCATGAGTTAACCATGAAGCATACTCCCACTCCTTTATCTGTAAAAGACTCAACTGACCGACGCTGACCATTTTGCTACTGTGCCATTCTACACCACTGGGACAATGTGGTTGCAGTGTGCACCATCCACTGAATATACTACATTTAACCTGCTTTGCCTTCTGACAACACCTTCACAACTTATAACCACTACCACTAAGAGGTTTCAGCCACTGAACATTCATAATATCTAATACTGCAAAGGCAAGTATTGAATTTATCTTTAGAGATATGGAAGCCATTTCCAGCAGCTTAAAATCCAGGAGGAGAAGATGGCAGCACGCCTGCGCGTGCGCAGCCCTCCGGTGAAAAATGATATCGTATCTGTTAAATAGGGGCCATGGACAATTCTGATTTGATGGAAAATGGACGTGAAAGCACAGAGGAACAACTGGAGAAATTTCTGAAACGCTCGTCCGCCACTGTCGTTACTGTGTGGTCGGGAATCTTTCCGACGGTAGGCCTCAAAATCCCCGGCCTTGCCTGCTTTTGGCGACCGAGGTTGAGGTTGAATCATTGGGACAGAGATGGCGCTCAGTACTCGGTGTCGGAGAGCTGATCAGAGCTCGAAGTTTTCGGATGACTCAGAGTCAGACCGTGGTCGGGCATGGCAGGGAGAGTTTTTCTTCCTTCTCCCGTCTGCGTGAGATGTGGGACATTTGAGAGACTTTGAACTTTACTGTTGCTCATGGAATACTTCACCAAGTTATGGTATTGGTGCACTGTTGTAACTACATGTTATAATTATGTGGTTTTGTCAGTTTTTTCAGTCTCGGTCTGTCCTGTGTTTTGTGGTATCACACCGGAGGAAATATTGTATCATTTCTTAATGCATGCATTGCTAAATGACAATAAAAGAGGACTACGTGTCTTCATAATCTAAAATCCTCTTTTAACTAATCAGATCTAGAAGGAACAGTGCAGACAACAGATGGGTATCAGGGAATGATATTCGTACTGATGGCTTAAGATTTCAACCACAAAATCCAATTCTGACTTTAAAACGTTTTCTTCCAACAGATGGCAGTCTGCCTCCTGAATATTATGCAGAGGGTGACAGCCTGTGAGTCATTTTTATGAGCAGTGTATTTGGGAGAAAACACTGTGCTCATGTTATTTATTGCACCGGTGGATCCCTGGGGCTGCAGTAATCCTCCACACTTCCACAGGGTCCATTGAACTGGTGGCCTCCATTCCGTGGCACTTTTCTGCAAGCAGAGCTCGAGGTGGCCAGGCCTTCGATGCAGAAATGGACCTCCACGCATTCCACCATGACGGTATGTTTCTGAACGGCTGATAATTAAAATGGGTCTAAATAATGTGAAATACATACTTCAAAAATAAATTTAAATAAAAAGAAATGTGTTTTAAATACATTAACCAACTATGGGTACATTAAAACATAAATATAAATAAAGAAACAAACAAAAAATTATACTGCGATTATCCTTTTAACCAATATTGGCAATCCCATTCCACTGAATGGGTGGGTGTTTAAGCTGAGCTACGTTGATTCCAGGTTTAGTGAGCTCACTAGCAGAGCTTGGGGTTGGATACACTTACCTCTGCCCCCAATTTATTTCTGACCTCTACGTTGCCCTAGACAGACAGAAGATTTTGTGGATGTCCTGAGCATGCCAGGCCAGAGTGGCCATAGGTCCCTGTAAAACTCCATTCTCTTCTAATTTTCAAAAATCCCATGTGATAACAGCCAGGCTTATAATTTCCATCCATTCATTTCTAGCTTTGTGGTAAAGGAAGCAATGGTTTAGGAAGAGTTAAGTTCGGAACAGACTAAGTCTGCAGTAGGATGCGTCATATCAATAAACAATGAGGCCGGATGTATCTGGTTTGCACTTTTGTAGAAATTTACATTAGTTCCGTGCATTTTTTTGTCAATGCTGGAAAATGAGAACTGGTGTAAAACGAGTGCAAGTACAATGCACTAATTGTTTCCAATTTTTGTTATAATGGTAGATAACATTTCCTTTTGGAAAATAAAATCTGTTTTCCTGTTCGCAAAATCAGCATAGTTACAGGCATCGAGTGTGAGACAGTGCTGGTCCTTTACAACACTGCTGCTGTATCGCTTAAATGATAGGCAAGCACAGAGTCATAGGGAACTCAAGCACAGAAATAGGCCCTTCAGCATATCTGACCCACGCTAATCCGAGTACCTCTGCTCCATCCACCAAAAGCAGAACTTGCTGGAGGTCAAACATTTTAATTTCCATTCTCATTCCCAGTCCAACATGTCGGTCCATGGCACCCTCTGGGCGGAGGAGAAGTACCTTATATTCTGTCTGGGTAGCCTCCAACCTGATGGCATGAATATTGATTTCTCCTTCCGATAAAAAAAATCCCTCTCTCTCCTCTCTTCTTCCACTCACCACCATGTCCTCTTACCTCTTCTCAGCTGCCTGTCAACTCCTCCTTGGTCCCCTCCTCCTTCTCTTTCTCCTATGGCCCACTCTCCTCTCCTATCAGATTCCTTCCTCTGCAGCCCTTTATCATTCCTACCCTCCTGGCTTCACCTATCACCTTCTAGCTACCCTTCTTCCTCCTCCCCCCACCTTTTACCCTGGCATCTTCTCCCTTCCTTTCCCGTCCTGGAGAAGGGTCTTGGCCCAACATGTCAACTGTCTGTTCATTTCCATAGATTGCTGTCTGATTTGCTGAGTTCCTCCAGCATTTTGTGGGTGTTGCTTTGGATTTCCAACATCTGCAGAATCTCTCATGTTTATGATAAACTATTATTCTGCCTAGTCCCATCGACCTGCACCTGGACCATAGTTCTCCATGCTCCTCCCATCCACGTACCTATCCAAATTTCTCTTAAATGTTGCGAACCACAACTTCCACTGGCAACTCATTCCACACTCTCACTGCCCTCTGAGTGAAGAAGCTCCCCCTCATGCTCTCGTTAAATATTCCATCCTTCACCTATGACCGCTAGTTCTTGTCTCACCAAATCTCAGTGGAAAAAATCACTAGGATTGAAAGGGTGCAGAAAAAATTTACAAGGATGTTGCCAGGTTTTGAGGACCTGAGTTATAGGGAAAGGTTGAATAGATTATTACTTTATTTCTTAGAGCATGGGAGATTGAGGAGAGATTTGATTGAGAATTTATGAGAGGTTTAGACCGGATAAATGTAAGCGGGCTTTTTTCCATTGAGGATGGGTGAGACAAAAACTAGAGGCCATGGAATAAGGGTGTAGCCCCCCGGTAAGCCTCAGGCTCACTCAACTCGCTGTCGAGGGAAAGCAGCCCTCAGCCCCGCCAAAGTTTGTGTGGATGCTGTGTGATTGTACCCCACCCTGTCAAATAACAGACAAAACACCATATATGATTAATTGATTACAATTTATAGATACTACTGGAACTATATAATAAATAGAGATAAAATATAAAAGGAAAATAAAAGGTGCCAAACTTATCAAAGTTCAATCTCTTCATGCACAAACAGTTAGAGTTCTAGTAACGATCCTCTCTCCCCCATTCGATCCCTTCTGACCACCTCGACCCGCTGCCAGGGACCAACCACGGTGGTCAACCAGACGCTCCACACAAGACTGTTTTCATCTCCTCTCCTCACCGAAGACCCTGGACCTCGGACTCCGGATCGGGTCCGCCCCATCGGCCCACTCACAGCATCCCGTCTGCTCCCTCTGTCTCCATCGCGTCTTCTCCCCAAAAACCCGCACACCACAATAGCTTACAGACACACAATAACATCTATTCCAATTGGTTCGTTTGTCCTCTTATCAATAATATAACCCAGACATGCTGCTAGCGAGAGAACTTTCTCAGCATTTAACATCACAAAGAAGCCATTTTAATTAGCCTACGCAGTAACATAAAAGTAGAAACCCCTTACAAGGGTGAAAGGTGAAATATTTAAGGGGAATGAGCTGCCAGTGGAAGTTCTGGATATGGGTTTAATTTCCACATTTAAGAGAAATTTGGATAAGTACATGAATGGGAGGGGTACGGAGGGCTATGGACTGGGTGCAGATATGAAGTGCGCAGCACAGGTGAACAGTAAACAGCTCACTATTCTAGTAACAAGACCTCATTTGGTCGCAGGGTATTCATCGTCTCAGAGCCTAATCAAACTTCTATCGAATCTTCCCTCATTCTCCGACGCTCCAGGGAATGAAGTCCTCACCTATTCAGCATTTCCCTAGAACCCAGGTCCTCAAGTCCCGGCAGCATCCTTGTAAATTTTCTCTGCATTCTTTCAATCTTATTGACATTTTTCCTGTAGGTAGGTGACCAAAGCTCCACACAATCCTCCAAATCCAGTCTCACCAACATCTTATACAACTTCAGCATAACATCCCAGCATGTGTACTCAATACTTCGATCTATGAAGGCCAATGTGCCAAAAGCTCTCTTTACAACTCCCCCTAGCTCTGACACCACTTTCAAAGAATTATGGATCTGTATTCATAGATTCCCCCATTCTATCGCACACCTCAGTAACTGTGTAAGTCCTTACCTGGTTTGTCCTCCTGAAGTGCAACATATCATACTCCTTTCCGTTACATTTCATCTGCCATTTTTCAGCCCATTTTTCCAGCTTTGAATTATACTGGCTGCTTGGAAAAATATTGGCAGAACACATTAGCCATTCAAATCCTTGACCATAGATTATCAAGTCCATTTACTTTTCTTTGTCCTGTGTTACTTAACTCATCAAATCTATTTTATTGTCCACCTAGAAAACTTCAACCAGTCCAGAAACCACAGCCTTTTGTGAAAATCTGGATTTGGATAAGCACAAAACAAATAAACTAGTAAAGTTTGCAGATGACTCAAAATTAGGGGGATGGGCTGATAACGTTCAGGCAGTTAGATCTAAACAAACTCTAGTTGTGGGCAAATAAAAAGCAGGTGAAATTTAATGTAAGTAAATGTAAAATATCACATACAAGAAAGAAGAAATATTAGATATAAAAATACAATTGAGTTGGAAAGCGCACTGCATGAGAAGGATTTGTGTGTCCTGGTAGACTCATCACTATCAATATCCAGACAATACACAGAAGAGATTAGGAAGGCTAATAAAATCTTGGGCTACATAATATGCTCAGTGGAGTTCAAGTCTGGAGACGTTTTCCTTAAACTGTATAATGCTCTTGTGAGGCCACACCTTGATACTGTGTACAATTTTGGTCTCCATATTTTGTGAAGGATGTGAAGGCACTGGAGAGTTCAGAGAGGAGCAACAAGACTCATTACAGGTCTACAGGGTATGAACTATGTAGAAAAATTGAAAGAATTAAATCTTTTTAGCCTAAGTAAACTAGAATGAGAGGAGCCATGACAGAAGTGTTCAAAATCATGAAGGATATAAGTAAGGTGGATGCCAGCTGCTACTTCAAAATTAACGAGGAAACGGGCCCAGAGACTGGTTAAAGGGAGATTTCAGACTAACGTCAGGAAGCATTTCTTTACTCAGCAAGTTGAGGACATATGGAACAAACTACATATCTGTGTACAACAGGAATTCTGCAGATGCTGGAAATTCAAGCAACACATATCAAAGTTGCTGGTGAAGGGTCCTGACGAAGGGTCTCGGCCTGAAACGTCGACTGCACCTCTTTCTACAGATGCTGCCTGGCCTGCTGCGTTCACCAGCAACTTTGATGTGTGTTGCTTACATATCTGTGTAGTTGAGAGTAGTGCCTTAGAGACTTCCAAATCTGAACTCGATAGTTATTCCAACACACCATGTGAACAGGAATTTGGCAAGCTTTGTTGGGCCAAATGGCCTGTTCTTGTCAAAAACTTTATAATGTTCTAAAGTTCTAATGCCCTCAGAAACAACCACTAACAGTTACTATTAATGCATGTTCACTGCTAATAAATAGGAAAATGAAGTATAAGTCCTCATCTGGCTACAAACACCCAACTTATGGACAGCCCGACTTATGATTAAAGTTGGGTGCATGTTCAGGTCCAGTAGAGGCATTTGAAACCATTCATTTCTGACACACAAAGTAATAGAAAGAGATAGAATTGTAAATAATTTGTAGGACATAGAGATGCTTAAACAGCAACAGTTTGTAGTCAATATGGGGTGACAACGATGCAACAGCTGAAGCAGTGGATTTGTCCAGGTAAATTCTGGAATATCACGGATTTGGGAATGACTCCACAAGTTCAAAACGAAATGTCAAACAAAACCGCACTGAAAAGGGAGAACATGAGCAAATCTCACACCATTGCAAGGGAAGGGACCTGAGGAGCTAAAAAGCGAACCCTGTTGCAAACTGAGCATCCACGGGCTGTATGGTTCAAGTTCAAGTTTAATTGTCATTCAATCAAACACAGGAATACAGACAAATGAAGCAGCATTCCTCTGGGGCCTCAGTTCAATACACAGTCACAATACACACACACAGCACATATAGTTATGATAGCAGAAAAACATACAGTTACAAAAAAAATAAAAAACATATAAAAAAATATAGCCAAAGTCCATGATTGTCATGGCCATTGATGGTGCATGAATGTAGTCCTGGAGACACATTTCTGCAAGAATGAGCCACTGCAGTTGACGATTGTCTTGCATGTTAACCACGCACCAATATTTGAAAATAATGGTGAATTGACCTTTCATTAAATGCTGCAGATGTAGCCACTGGGTGATGCCCTAGGCATGCATATCTCTTCCTAGCCTGGGACGTGCAGTTTGCTCTGCTTGTTAGAAAGCCAGTGATAATGCAGAGGGAAGAGAACCTTCCTTGGAGCACTCCACCCAGTAAACCAGTGCTTTAGATGATCCCGATCCCAGTCACTGATGAGGAAGACCTGCCAAAACTCAAGAGAACATCAATTGCACTGTACTACAATTGTAATGTAAAGACTTTAAACCACTTTTTATAATGTTGTTCACATTGATTTATACATATTTTATTCTATATCTGTACCTCAACCTCTCACTTTATTTGTTATATAATCTTTATTCTTTATATTTGTTGAAAATTTATTTTTCGTTCCATGTCATACTCCAACCAGCACATCTCAGCAAATTCCTATTATGTGTAAATGTACATGGGAAATGAATTTGATCCTTAATCCTTAATTTTGCTACTTTCCATGGGTTTCCAAATTGGGCGGATCATCAAGAGAAACCATTACCCACTCTTCCCGCATCCATTCTTGTAAATTGAAATTAATCAGTAAAATGGAACTAGTAACTATTGGCTATTAGATTTTTTTTAAGTATTTCATTAATGTTATTATTATTATTTGACATTCAGGGATATTAACCTGGAGGAACTCTGCAATACAGCCAAGGGTATAAACAGTTGACGTTTCGGGTCAAGATGATGAAAGGTCTCTGCTCGAAACATAGACTGTTTATTCTCCTCCACAGACACTGCATGACTTGCTGAGTTCCTTCAGCATTGTGTGTGTGTTGTTGAAGATTTCCAGCATCTGCAGAATCTCTTACGTTCGGGAGATTAATCTATATCTTTTCTGACAAATTCAAACTGAGTTAATCCCTTTGCTTCCTGCTGGCCTGAAGTATCCTGGAAAAAGATTACTCGAATATTCAGGATTTGGGAATGACTCCACAAATTCAAAAGGAAATGTCAACCAAATGCAAACAAAACCACTGTTGAAAGGAGAACACACAAGTGAGCTTTACATCACTGCAAAAATACTGCAGACACTGGAAGTCTGAAATGGATAAAGAGATACTAGGGTCACTCAGCAGGCTTGGAGGCAGGAAATTAAGGTTAAAGGTTCCGGCTAAGCAACAGGAAACAGAGGGTAGTAGTGAAAATGAAACGAACACTGGAGATCCCCAAGGCTCTACAAGGATCTTGAAAAATACTGACAAACTTTGAAAATCTTGAAAAATCCCTGGCCCACATCTCAGAAAAAGAAACATTAATTCTTCTGAGTGACTTCAATGGCAAAGCATAATTGCTAGCCAGGTAATTGGTAAAATAATTCTAAAAAGGATCCTTCTAAACCTGACTAAAGGTTTGAAGTACAAGTTTGTCATAACCAATACTGTTTTGTCAGGGAGAGAAGCATGTAAGAGAAAGAAACTAAGGAAACCTCAAGGCATCGTGGTCAATCCAAGCCCCAGAAACTGTTACATTGTAGCATTATCCAAGTGAGAGACTGGAGAGTTGTCTACATTACTGCATCATGACAGTGCCTATAGTGTCTTGAGACTGTGAGTGAAGTCCCTCATAATTAGCGCATGCCAAGAGACTCTCGACTTCTCTACAAAAGCGTGGGCGTATAACGTAACAGAAATTAATGGGAAGTTAGAGGATTGGGAACCTTTTTTAAAAAAACAACTAAAACTGCAATAAGGAGAGAAAAGATGAAATATGAAGAGGATACCAGCTGTTTTTTTGTTTTCAGATATACCTAAAGGGTAAAAGAGAGGCAGGAGTGGATATCAGACCACTGGAAAATGATTCTGGAGCGATAGTAATGGGGTACAGAGAAATGCAGGACAAACTTAAGTATTTTGCATCAGTCCTCACTGTGAAAGAAACCAGCAGCATGCCAGAAATTTGAGGGACAGGGGACAGAATTGAGTGTAGATGCTATTACTGAGGCAAAGGTGCTCGGGAAACTGAAAGCTCTGAAGGTAGATAAATCAATTGAACTGGTTGGACTACACCCCAGGTTTCTGAAAGAGATCACTGAAGAGATTGTGGAGGCATTTACAATGATCCTTCAAGAATCACTAGATTCTGGAACGGTTCCAGAGGACTGGAAAATTGCAAAATCACTTCACTCTTTAAGGCGGGAGGGAGGGAGAAAACGGACAGGAAATTATAAGCCAGTTAGTCTGACTCAGTGGTTGGGAATATATTAGAGTCCATTATTAGGGATGAGGTCCAGGGTACATGGAGGCACACGATAAAATAGGCCAAAGTCAGCATGGTTTTGTTAAGGAGAAATCTTGTCCGACTAATCTGTTGGAATACTTGGATTTTCAGAAAGCCTTTGACCAAGCGCCACATATGAGGCTGATAAACAAGATGAGAGCCTATGGTATTACAGGAAATACACTATCATGGACTGAAGATTAGCTGACTGGCAGGAGGCAAAGACAGGGAGTAAAGAGGGCCGTTTCTAGTGAGGTGCTGGTGACTAGTGGTGTTCAGTAGGGAATGGTGTTGGGACCGCTCCTTTTCATGTTATATGTGAATGATTTGGATGATGGAATTGATGAATTTGTGGCCAAATTTGTAGATATAGAGATAGCTGGAGCAACAGGTAGCACTGAAGAAGCAGGGAGTCTGCAGAAGGACTTGGACAGATTAAGGCAAAGAAGTGACAGATGAAACATAGTGTAGGGAAGTGTATGATCATGCACTTTGGCAGAAGAAATAAAGGCTTAGACTATTTTCTAAATGGGGAGAAAATTCAGAGATCAGAGTTGCAAAAGGGCTTGAAATTCATTGTGCAGGATTCCCTGAAGGTTAACTTGCAGCTGAATCAGCGGTAAGGAATGTCAATGCAATGTTAGCTTTCATTTTGAGAGGACCAAAATATTAAAGTAATGCTGAGGCTTTACGAGGCATTAGTCAGACCGCACTTGGAGTATCGTGAGCAGTTTTGGGCCCCATATTTAAGAAAAGTTGTTCTGGTGTCGTAGAGTGTCCAGAGGAGGTTCACAGAAATTATCCCGGGAATGAAAGAGTTAATATATGAGGAGTGTTTGATGGCTCTGGGCCTGTACTCGCTGGAATTTGGAAGAACGAGGGGGGATGTCACTGAAACTTATTGAATATTGAAAAGCCTAGATAGAGTGAATGTGGAGAAAATGTTTCCTGTAGTGGAGGAGTCTAGAACCAGAGGGCATGGCCTCAGAATGGTAGAACATCCCTTTAATGATGAGGAATTTCTTTATCCATTGGAATTCATTGCCAAAGATGGCTATGGAGACAAAGTCATTGGGTATATTTAAAGCAGAGGTTGATAGTTTCTTGATTAGTAAGGATAATTGGTAGCTTGTAAATAAACATTAAGTTGATATTCAAAAACGTTGACCCAACTAATTATAAGAATTAATACATAACAATTGAAATGTCAAATAAGAAATTAGAATTTTAGTACACTGTGTGACAAGGACCAGAAAGGCATCCTCCTACTATATGTGCTACTTATACTGTGAGCATTGCAAGTACCATATTATATAGCATAAGCTTGACTTTGAATGTAGACAGTTCAAAGCAACACTCACAACACGCTGGAGGAACTCAGCAGGTCGGGCAGCATCCATGGAAACGATGAGTCGACGTTTCGGGCCGGAACCCTTCGTCAGGACTGAAGGGGGAAGGGGCAGAGGCCCTATGAAGAAGGTGGGGGGAGGGTGGGAAGGAGAAGGCTGGTAGGTTCCAGGTGAAGAACCAGTAAGGGGAAAGATAAAGAGGTGTGGGAGGGGAGACAGGGAGGTGATAGGCAGGAAAGGTGAAGAAGGAATAGGGGAAAACACAATGGGTAGTAGAAGGAGGCGGAACCAAGAGGGAGGTGGTAGGCAGCTGGGGGAGGGGGCAGAGTGACATAGGGATAGAGGAAGGGGTAAAAGCATTTTCAAACTCGTTAATTTTCCGAAAGTTGGTTCTGATTTTCTTTTGATGGTTGAAATAAGTCTAAGCCACTAATAAAAGAAAGATTTTGAAATGTAATGGCTTTGTCAGTCACAGTTCAGTGGAACACATGTTATTGTGGCTATCTGGTCTAGAACTGATGCCAATAGGATGATTGCTGTTCCATATATCCTGCAAATTTTGCATTGTTAGAAACCGCAAAATACAAGCTCTGTAAAAATAACTGCCTTGAAGTCAGTAGATCCTGCCAAGTTCTGGCACCGAAGAAAGGTGATTGCTTTTCCTCCTCTATACCTTCAGCCTCCTCTGTAACTACATTTTTCTTTGCCTAGTGTCTTTGTGGTTTGGTGGAGGCTGATTATTATGGATGTTTCTTTGGCTAACATTCAGTGCTCAGGACATAAAGGAAGTGTGGCTATGCTGCATGCACGGCCTGTTTCGTGTTTGCAAGTGGTTAGCAAAAGGACAGATACACTTAGACAGACAGGTCATTCAAGTTACTGTAGGAGGGATGATGAAGACCAGGTACTAGCATGCCAGGGAGGAGGTTCACAAGAATGATGTTGAGAACGAAAGAGGTAATATATGAGTGTTTGAAGGTTCTGCGCCTGTACTTTCTGGAGTTTAGAAGAATGACGGGAGATCTCAATGAAAACTATCGAATACTGAAGGGCATAGATAGAATGGACATGGAGAGAATGTTTCTGATAGTTGGGGAATCTAGGACCTGAGGACACAGCCTCAGAATAGAAGAACGTCTCTTTAGAACAGAGATGAAGCAGTATTTTTAGAGGGAGTGTAGTGTAACCGTGGAATTCATTGCCACAGGCTGCTATGGAGCCCAGTTCATTGGTTATATTTAAAGTAGAAGTTGATAGGATCTGATTAGACAGGGTGTCAAAGGTTACAGGAAGGAGGCAGGAGTATGGGATTGAGAGTGAAAATAAATCAGCCACGATGGAATGGCGGAGCAGATTCGATGGGCTGAATGGCATAATTCTGTTCCTAAGTCTTATGTGTCTTTTATTTTAGTGAGATACAGAGTGGAGTAGGTCCTTCCAGCCCACTGAGCCACGCCACTCAGCAGCTCCTGATTTAACCCTAGCCTAATCACAGGACAATTTACAATGACCAATTAACCAACCACCCGGTACGCCTTTGGAGCACCCGGAGGAAACCCACACCATTCAAGGGGAGAACGTACAAACTCCTTACACACACTGGTACTGTAAAGCATTTTGCTAACCAATATGCTACCGTGGTGCCCTTACCAAGAAATATAAGGACAGGTCTGATGAAAATGGCCCAGATATCAAGGACCTACAAGGCTCCAAGGACTGAAATCCATACCATGCATCAAAAGACAAGAAACATCTCTAAAAGCAACTGCAGACTGAAGTCCCTTGGAAATCCTGTAACTAAAAGAACATAAGATGAGGGAAAAAATGCAGGAGGTCCAACAATTCACTAATAATCGGAACACATTTGGATTCTTCGATACTTGGCCTTTAACATCTAAGAGCCAAGAACGGAGGTGAACACATCAAAACTGTGGAAGAAATGCTTGAAAGAACTTCCCTCCGTAACACTGTCCTCGACATGAGCATCCTTCACTCCATCAACAGCAAACTACTTGTCCAGCCTTGCTGCAAGTAGTTGAAAAGGCCCTATGCTTACTGAAAAACAAGTCCTCAGAAATAGATAATAGCCTGGCATAGAGAAAAAATTCAGGACCTCATCTCCCATGTCTGGGAAAAGGAGGCCATGCCAGGAGATCTCAGGGACACAAAAATAGCATCCATCTTCAAGAGAAAATTGAGAAAATAGAAAACCAGTTGCGGTATCTACTGGAGTCTCCCTGCTATATGCTATAGGAAAGGTCATTGCTAATATCCCTTTAAACTACCCCTCCCCTTAGTCAAAGATCTTGTCACTGAATTGCAGAGAGGATTCTGTCCACTTTGAACCACAATCTGCAATATGGCTGCAAGAAAACTGTTGTCATGACGATCAGGCCCACAACAGACACTTATCAGAAACTGCATTAACCTAAAATATTGATTATGTTTCCCCTTCTCCACAGGTGCCACCTGATGTGTTCAGTATCTTCAGCATATTCTACTTAAACCTCAACTTTTACTATCTCAATGCAGATAGGTTTCAAGCAGGGCTGCCGCATCAGTCCTATGCTCTTCACTGTCACTTTTGCCACAATGATATATCCAGTATCCTCATATCCAATAAACAACAGGATAATTGGGTAATTATTCAACTTATGTCCCTTCCACCCTAAAACCCAGATCACTTCAGCTATAGTCGGAGTGGCACAGTACCACAGCGGTGAGTGTAACACCTTGCAGTGCTAAGTGTAAGATTAGGGTTCAATTCCTGCCACAGTCTGTAAGGAGTTTGTATGTTCTCCCCCGCAACCGTGTGGGCTTCCCCCACATTCTGAATGATGTATGGGTTAGTGTTAGTAAGCTGTGCACATGCTATGTTGTGCTGGAAACATGGCAATACTTGAAGGCTGCCCCCAGTCTTGACATTCTTGATGCAAAAGATGCATTTCACTGTTAGTTCCGATATTTTGATGCGGATGTAACAAATAAAGCTAATTAAATGTATTTTATTTATATTTATTTAAGCTCCAATATACAACTGTGTATCTACATTGGGAGGCTGAGATCCAAGTACCTGTTGCCTTGTTTACTGAACCGTACGGGAAAATGTAATTACACTTTACTACCAACCTATCAACGCTGAACAACTTCTCTTCCAACAGTAAAAGTCCACGATGGACTCTGGAAAATAGGAGCCACATCGTATATCTCAGGAGACATTTCTCAGTGAAGGCAGAGAGTGGTGATATTCACTATTACCTTAAATACGCCAGCTTAACTTTGGCTGGCTATGGAAAAGGTAGCTCAATGCCCAGCACAAAATTCATGATCTAGCAAGCAGTCGAAATCCCTACCCTCTTACACATTCCTGAGGCATGAACTATCCACAGCATATAATTGAATGCACTTGGGAGATACCACAAATGCAGTCTCAGCAAAGTCTTCCAGATTCAATGGTGAATCAATGTCAACATCTCTCTAGGTACTTCTAACAGTTAGTTGTTTGCACGCCTACATCAGATTCCTGAGGCACTCTCTAACGAGCTCTGAGTTGGCAAAAGATTACCAGCGTGTTGGAGGAAATGATTCAAGGATGTTCTCATACCTGCTTGAAAAAGAAAGAATATCCCCACCAACATCTGGGAATCAGTGGACGATGACTGTTCAAAGTGAAAAAAAGGAACATGCAGTACCTTTTAAAAATGCAAACACGAGGAAATCTGCAGATGCTGGAAATTCAAGCAACACACATCAAAGTTGCTGGTGAACGCAGCAGGCCAGGCAGCATCTCTAGGAAGAGGTGCAGTCGACATTTCAGGCCGAGACCCTTCGTCAGGACAGAAACATCGACTGTACCTCTTCCTAGAGATGCTGCCTGGCCTGCTGCATTCACCAGCTACTTTGATGCAGTACCTTGACTCCATTCAAAGGGAGTACACAGAAATCCTGTGTAAATTAGATTAGATTTATTTATCACATATACATAGAAATGTACAGTGAGGTACATAACTAACACAACCTAAGGAGATGCCTGCAAGTGTCACCAGATGTTCCAGTGCTAACATGGCACGTCTACCATGTTCAGCAGAACAACGTGCAACCAACATACAATGAGCAGCAACAACAAAAACAAAGCAAAGCAACAACAGCAAAACAAGTCCCTTGCCCACCCTCCCACCCAGACATACAGTAGGGCCTCCAACCCCGGCACAGGCTGCCTCTGGGCCTCTGACCCACAGTCCTTGCCCCAGGCCCTGGATTCATAGACATCGGGCCTCCAGCCTCCAGTCTTGCCAAGCCAGGGGCCGATTTGGAAAGGTCGGGTGTGGCCAAAGTGTGGCCTGTAGCCTGTGGACCTGCTCCAGCTGCTCCAGGCTTCATGTCTGAGGACTCACTTTCATTCTAAGTGCTGTGTACTTACTTTTATTGTTCGCACTATTTGCTTTCTTCTCTCTGTCTGCACATTGGGTGTTTGTCAGGCTTTTTGTATGAAATCTTTTGTGTTTCTTGTTTTGTGGCTGTCTGTAAAGAAACAAATCTCAAGGTTGTATAATGTATATATACTTTGATAATAAATGTACTTTGAAACTTTGAGAGTGTAAAAGCGACTTACCAAAATGACTTCAGAGAGGTGGATTGACTGAAGAAATTCAAAGACTCGTACAGTGTAGAAAATGGTCCTTTGGCCCATCGAGTCTGCACTGGCCATTAAGACTACATTTAACCTACTCCCATTTTATTGCCTCCATTTTCCCATTGACTGTTCTCCAGATTCTACCACTCACCTACATGCTGGGGCTAACTTGGAACAGCCAAGTAACCTACCAACTGTACACTTCTGGCATTCACAAGGAAACTGGAGCACACAGGGAATGCTTACACAGTCATGGGGAGAGCGTGCAAACCCCACACAAGCAGCAGGAGTCAGGACTACAGGCGGGCCACTGGGGCTGTGGGGCTAGATGCATGACTTCACTGGCCCAACATGGAGCTGTTGTCCTTGGAACAGAGTGATTCTGATGAACATATTTAACGTTGGCCTCTCCAAAAGCCATCATCTCGTTGTGGTGCAGAGGCTTGGAGGTTACAGGGATTCCGATAGCGTTGGGATACCATCTGGCACTTAGCTCCTGCGAGGGCTGCTCATGGCAGTAAAGTCTTCAGGAGGTTCCAGACAAAGTGTGGTCTAACCAAGACCTCACTGGTGGAGCTGGTAGAAGATGATGACACATCACCCTGGCAGTGAAAAGGGGAGGAAGGCTGCAACAATAAAGGCTCCCCAGTCATGTTGCAGTCTACGCCACTGGACACTACCCCAATCTGTCAAGGACCCTGTGGTGTCTTTTCGTCTGTCAGCGTCCCCATGTTAAACAAAGTCATGCACAGGCATTCTCCATTACGGGAAGCCATACTAACATCCTGGGTTCACCAATAGACAACCTCTTAGCAGAGCATCATACTCAGCTCGAGTGATTGTACTGCTACTGCAGTCCTGCTGAAGCGTCTCGGCCCAAAATGTCGACTGTACCCTTTTCCAGAGATGCTGCCTGGCCTGCTGAGTTCCTCCAGCATTTTGTGTGTACCGCTACTACTACTGTGATGAGTATTTGCAAAGTAGGTAAAGAGCAACTGTTTGCCTGGCAGAGGGCTCAAGAACTAGAGGTCAGAAAATGAAGATGATTAGTAAACGACTGAAAGCAAGAGGGAGATCTTTCTTTTCACACAGCAAGTTATTTGGAACTGGAGGGCACTGCTTGTTTTGTAGTGGAATGAATTTAATTTTATAATTCAAAAAAGGAGGTTGATGAATATCCAGAAATGTATACAACTGTAGACGGAGTGGACAGTAGGCACCTTTCCCCAGGGTGGCAAAGGCTAATATGAGAGGGCATAATTTTAAAGTGATTGGTGGGAAGTGTAGAGGTGGATATGAGAGGTAGTTTTGTTTTACATAGAGAGTGGTAAATTTGTGGAATGTGCTACCAGGGGTGGTGCTGGAGGCAGACACATTGGTGGCATTTAAGAGACTC
Organism: Mobula birostris; assembly: GCF_030028105.1. Taxonomy (NCBI): domain Eukaryota; kingdom Metazoa; phylum Chordata; class Chondrichthyes; order Myliobatiformes; family Myliobatidae; genus Mobula; species Mobula birostris. The sequence goes on along the minus strand of NC_092372.1, from coordinate 29,176,512 downwards.
GTAGATAGGTGCATGGATGAAAACAATGGGAAGGTTTAGACAGGACTTGGAGTGCGTTAGAAGGTCGACAAAACAGGGGTCTGTACTGTACAGTTCTGAGTTTTATGTTCTACAGTCTGGATGAAGGGACTTTGCAACATGGCAAAGTGGTCCACATTGTAGAGTTGAACTGGATTTAACCCTTACCTCTGAAGCTTTCTTTGTGGAGTCTGCATGTTCCAAAGTCCAGAAAATTGGTCATTGATGTCTATGAGTATTCAAGTCTGGGCCAGGAAGTGGAGATTGGAGACTGGAGGTGGACTGCCCGTGTGTAAAAGTGGGAGGGAGGGAAGGGGCTTCTTTGTCAATGTTGTTGTTGTTTGCCTTGTTTCTGCTGAACACGGTGGGCATGCTATTTTGCCTTTGGAATGTATGACCACACTTACAGGCTGCCCTCAGCTCTGTTGGGTATTAAAGCAAATTTCACTGCATCTTTCAAAGTACTTGTGGTAAGAAAATTAATCGGAAATTCCCTACGACTGTATGGCTGTGGTAAGAGTGCTTGAGAGTGGGACTAGCTGGGCTCTTCTCACATAGAAACAAACAAGACCTGATGGGCTGAATGGTCGCCTACTGGATCAAATATTATATCATGTTATCCAAACACACTTCACTGTAGTATAATGGATACTAGAACCAGAAAGATTGCTGATATAGTCTAACTAATCAATTATTGCCACCTGGAATTCCCACCAGGATTCTCCGAATCTCCTGCCAAGATGTTGCTGGAACTTTGACAGCAGCTCCAGAAAGATGATGTAAACAGCTGGTGTCACTGTTCTTGCTGTTTTTTCTCTGTAGTCATTTTTATTAGCACGATATGAACGTTGTCACTCAGAATATAGTCAGTGTACCTGTGTGCTCAAAAGAGTCAAAGTTACAAAACTGCATCACAGTTACATTCTTTGAAGACAAGCTTTCAAACATTTACATATAAAATAAATTGTACCAATGAGATAATCAGAAAACCTAAATGGAACAGCCACATTGAGAAGCCACAGCATGGAACACACTGCTGACTATTCCCTTTCCTACTGAATGTAAGAGTTTACCATCTGAATGTAACAAGAGATTCACAGTGTGATTATGTAATCTATCTCACAACACAAATACTTATGCAGATAACAATTAATACATTGATGGGATAATATTAAACAAAGGGGGTGGGTGTATGGGGTGTATGGGGTGTCCAGGGAGGGATGGTACCTCTGATGATGGGACTTGTTGTGTCCATTCCAGGGCAGCTCACTCACCTTTGATCCCCAGCAGACACTCAACTCTTACCTGTGGCTCCAAGTAGCTGTTTGAGTATGACAATGACCATACCCCGCTACACAGTTTCCACGGGTGGGCTAATCTAGGTAAGGGTAGCCAGCAGCGTCATGTCCTGGAGAGTTAGGGACATGCCAGTCCCAGCATGTTTCAATAGGTACAGTTAACGTCAGAGAAATGTATACAACATACATCTTGAAATTCTTTAGTGAAGTCAACTTCAGCAGACAGGGTGAATGAGATCAGTGGTGAGATCCAATACCCAGCAAGGCAGTTCAGCAACGCTCGAGGACAGCGAAGGCACAGTAAGGTGCAGAAGAAATCATGGTTATCCACTGCAACCAAGGAAGACTCCAGTATGTGATAACTACTCGTACCACGGGACCCCCACTTCTGAAGCTGAGAGAGTGGAATTGCTGTAGTACAACAGCTTTTCCACCTTAAAAACTCTCCAGCACAGGTCTTCCGTCATTGTTGGATACAACGGACAACCAACCAATAAAGGGGAGGTAGCAGCTGCACTTAAAGCAAATAAATAACCTGGTCCAGATGAGATGCACCTCAGAGTGATGAGTTCAGCAAGTTCAAATTTCAAAGTAACTTTATTATCAAAGTTAGTGGCCACTGAGTGTATTTCTGTATGTTCATGGTCTTCTGCTGCTTTAGCCCATCCACTTGAAGGTTTGATGTGTTGTAAGTTCAAAGATGCTCTTCTGCACACCACTGTTGTAACATGTGGTTATTTAAGTTACTGTCACCTTCCTGTCAGCTTGAACCAGTCTGGCCATTTTCCTCTCCCATTAACAAAGCACTTACGCCCACAGAACTGCTGCTCACTGGATTTTTTTTTGTTTTCACACCATCCTCTGTGAACACTAGAGACTGTTGTGCATGAAAATCCCAGGAGATCAGCAGTTTCTGAATTGTGAAACCCACCCTGTCTGGCACCAACAATCATTCCATGATCAAAATCACTCAGATCACATTTCTTCCCCATTCTGATGTTTGGGCTGAACAACAACAACTGATCCTCTTGACCATGTCTGCATGCTTTTATGGATTCAGTTGCTGCCACATGATTGGCTGATTAGATACTTACATGAACATGCAGGTATACAGGTGTTCCTAATAAAGTGACCATTGAGTGTATATTACCAGATTGCTTGAGATACATTTTTTTTTCAGACAGCTACGGGTGGGGGGTGGGGGGAAGGAATACAATAGAATTAATGAAAAATTATACAAAAGAAAGACTGACCACTAATCAACCAACCAATGAAGAAGGAGAAGATGGAAATTGCAGAGGCTTTGGGCATAATTTTTTAAATAACTAAAATCAGTTTTGGTGTTTAGCAATAGGACATAACAAATATTAACACTCAAAATCTAGTGGTTAAATCTAGTAACTACTCAGTAGTCAGGTTAACCTCATTTACCAGGAAATCATGGAAAAAATATTCTGGGACAGAATGAACAGTCATTTAGATAAATATGCATTAAGTAAAGAGAGCTAGCATAGATTTGCTTAAGGTAAATTATGTCTAACTTAATGGAATCTTTTTTTGCCAAGTAACAAAAAGGGCCAGTAATGGGTTATGGTGTGGCACACTTGGACTTTCAAAACACATTTGATAAAAACCACATATTAGGCTTGCAATCAAGATTAATGATGGTTTGATGACTTAATGATTTAAGATTACTTAATGTCATTTCCAGTATAGGAGAATGAAAAAAATGTCATTCCGGATCTGATGCATCACAAAAAAATGCAATAAGATAAAGGACACAGTAATAATAGAAGAGCGCCAAAATAAATATAAAAATCATAAGATAGTCTATATAATTAGATTGATTGTATGTCCATAAAGTGACGCTAGGCATGGGAGTGTCTCTACATAAAGTGACTGACAGGAAGTGATAAAGTAGGCGTGGTTAGGGATGTGGTGGGGTGGGTTAGTGGGTGGAGGTGTTGATCAGCCTTATTGCTTGGGGAAAGTAAATGTTTTTGAATCTGGTGGTCCTGGAAAAGATGCTATGCAGCCTCCTCTCATATGGAAGTGGGACAAACATTCCCTGAGTAGGGTTGTTGGAATCTTTCATGATGTTACTGGCCATTTTCTGGCATCTTTCTTTATATTTGTCCTTGATACCCATGAAATAAAACTCTAGTAGCAAACTCCTCCTTCTCAGTCTAAATACACCACTGTGCATCTGGGTGTTGCACTTTCTAACCAACAGATCTCAGGTAGTCAGGGTGCACAATGGCTCCTCCATCCCCATCATCCTCAACAAGGCGCCCCGAGGGCACTGGGCTGAGCCCATTGCTGTACCCTCTCATCATATATGACTGCATGGCAATACTCCTGAGCAATCACAGTGTCAAGTTCGGTGATAACCCAACAGTGGTGGAGTTCTTCATCAACAATGATGAGATGGTCTACAGAGAGGAGGTGGAAGAACTCAAGGCCTGATGCCAGAAAAATAATGTCTTCCTTGATGTCAACAAAACAAAGGAGATGGTTATTAACTTCAAGAGAACTTGCATCACTCACACTCCTCTTATATGGGTGTCACAGCAGAGGACTAAACTCTAGGGAGTACACATCACACACAATCTCTCATGAAAACAGAAAACATCCTACACAGTCAATAAGGCTCATCCGTTCCTTTGCTTTCTGAGGAGGCTGAAGTTGCACATCCATACTCGTGTTATTCAGATGCGCAGCAGAGAACATCTTAACAAGCCGCATCACTGCTCGGCACGGAAACTGCACTGCGGCAGAAGACTCTACAATGTGTCGTCAAAAGTGCTCAACGCATCACTGGCACCAGTCTTCCCTCCATCAAGGACGTATAAGAAAGGTGCCGGAAGAGGGCCAGTAAAATCTTGAAGGATCCCACACATCCTGCTCAGTACTGTGTCCCACTCCCATCAAGCAGGAGGCTACTAACCATCCGCACCAGGACTGCCAGACTCAAAAACAGTTACTGCCCCAAAGCAGTAAGGCCGATCAACACTTCCTCCCACTAACTCCACCACTACTTCATTATTTCCCATCAGTCACCAATACACAATCAATCTACATATATAAGCAATCTTACTGTTTATATCTATTGTGTGTGTATGTTAATTATTATTGAATACTCCATCTTTTGTGTTTTTTTGTACTGCATATGATCCACAATAATAATTATTTTCATTCTCTTTTCACTTGTGTACAGGAAATGACATTAAGCAATCCTCAATCTTGATTGGATAGAAAATTAGTTAAAATACAGGAAACTGGCACAGAGCCATGACTGGAGGGATGCACGCAGTGATGTTCCCAGAGAAACTGGAACCTCTTCTAATGTCTTAGATTTGGATGTACAAGATAAAATGTCCAAGTTTAATGATATGAAACTTGGAGGCTTTCTGAGGAATGAGGAAATTAGTAATAGGCTCCAAAGAGAGGTAGGAAGGCTGGTGGAATGGTGGAAAAGGTATCAAAGGTAATATATTTTTGCCAATTGTTAAGTATTACATTTTGGAGGAAGAAGGGGAGATATATTATAAACTAGAAGGTACAGATATTAAGGGTGTCCCAATAAAGTAGTAGAATAGAGTGAGAAATTGGATAAATACAGGATCTAGCACTTCATTTATAACTAGTGGCATTGAATACAAGAACAAGAAAGTCAAAGTGAAATTTGTAACATTTGTAACATAACTGGAATATCACATCCAGTTCAAGGTGCCACACTTTAGGAAAGATGTCAAAGCTTTAGATATGGTAGAAGAGGTTTACTAAAATTATTTCAGTAATGTGAATAAATTTGGAGTTGCGAGAGGTTCTGATAGAGATGCTTAAAATCATGAAGTTTGAAGAGATGGACAGAAACCTATCCCATTGGAGGAATCAAGGACATTGACTGAAGGATACTGAAAAACAATCAAATGTGACATGAAAACTTTTGTACACAGTGAATGGTTAGGGTCTGGAATATACTGCTGAGGATAACTCAAAATCAGACTCAGTTTCACTTTGTTGCCAGTATGTGAAACATACCAGAATTGATAGTGATTTGGTGCCAAGCATAAAACACAGGACAATACCATAAAAGACAACACAATCGCAACCAACAATTTACAAGACAATAATGCAAACAGCCCTGAGCAATCTGCAATTAGTACAAATGTCAATAATCGAACATATGAACAGACTCAATAATTACCAACAGAACAAGGAGAGCAGGGAAGACCATTTACCGGATGTTGTGCAGGGACAATTATAATCAAAATCAGAATTAGGCTTAATATCATGGGCATATGTTGTGAAATTTGTTGTTATGCGGCAGCGGTACATTCCAATAAATGGTCATAAAAATTGTAAATTAGAGTAAGAAAAAAAACTATATGTATGAAGTTATATTAAATACGCAGGGGAAAAAGAAAGAGAAAAAAACATAGTGAGGTAGTGTTCATGGGTTCGTGAGGTAATGTCCATTCAGATATCTGATGGCAGAGGGGAAGAAGCTGTTCCTGAGCCACTGAGTGTGCACCTTCAGGCTCCTGTACCTCCTCCCTGATGATAGCAATGAGAGGAGGCATCACTCCTGGAAGATATCCAGGATGAGGTGGAGGGTAGTGCCTATGATAGAGCTGACTGAGTTTACAACTTTCTGCAGCTTATTTTAATCCCGTGCAGTACCCCCACCCATACCACACAGTTAAGATATTACATCTGAGTGAGTTGTGTTGAGAAGCTGGATATCTACAGGAAAGAAGCTGTTAACTTTGTTTGAGATAACAGTCTATGCTTTCTGCAAGCTCTCTTCCATAGTTCTGTTCCTAAATTTAAGATAAGAGAACACTCTTGGCATTAATGTTTCAACAGAGTACTAAAATTTAAAAACAATTTCTAAATGAAGGCAAAAGTTGATTCACAGAACGGAGTACATGCTCATTAAGCTATAGCATTCAAAAGTCAATGTATGACGGGAAATGAATTGTAGAACTCCGGAGAGAAGGCAGGGACTAGCTGGATCATTATTACAAACAATTTGTGAGCCAAAATTGCATCCTTCCCTACTGTAAACATTCTGTGATCTCCATGAAGATAGCATAACAGCAGTATTTCACAGAAGTGTCTCCCAAGTTAACAAGATTGCAAGTCGGTTATTAATTACAGTTGGACATCACTCCACAGTATCACTCCATGCTCATGATAAAGGGCTCAGCCAAAAACATCAGCTCTTTATTCCTCTCCATAGATGTTCCCTGACCTGCTGAGTTCCTCCAGCATTTTGTGTGTGTTACTCCAGATTTCCAGCACCTGCAGAATCTCATGTGTCTCCATGCCTGTAATTGTTGAGGGATCAGGTGGTGGAGAAGTGGTACTATTTGCATCTATTCCTCCTCAGAAATTTGGGATGGGGCATTGGTGTAGGGTGCAAGGTCAAAGAATTAGATATGCAAGGTTAGACACCCAATTTTCTAGCTCATGTCTGCTGTCTGGGTGGCCCTATCCCACCAGTGGAACTGGAAAATTCCTCACAATTTTTGCTTTTTCATCGGTCTCATTTCATAATTTTTTTTTTCCATTGTGGTTTTGCTCACAAATTCAACACATCTTTTCCCTTTAATGAGTCCAACATGGACCTCACATACGTATCAGGCATTCTGAGTTATAACTACAGAGACCAAGACTTGCAGTATAAATATGTGGAATAGCTTGGTAATTTTCTAGTCAGCTGTTTTCACAAAAGCCACCTTATTTGCCTGATGCTCAGGTTACACAAGAACTTAGCAAGTTTGGCATGAATGGTTGAAGCCACTGTCGGCAGTCAATTCATCAATGCATAGAAGGAATGGAGACAGGAGGGACATATTCTCTGTGAATGTAATCACCACGTGCTCAGTTGCAGCATCGTTGGAGTTGTCTCATGTGGCTGGTGCTTGTGTTTTGACTAAGAGCAATGTTTTGTATAAATAGTTCACCTGATATATGTAAATACTCTTCTGTTGTTTTGAGTATGTTTTTACTTCATTATTTGGGCAGGACAGAAGTCTGCAGTCCCAATAAATTAAATTGGCCACGTATTAACTGAAGTAACATGCACATGTGGTGTATTGTTGCTGTTTAAAAGACAAAGTCAATGAAAGACCTTGCACATTTCTAATACACAGTGTGGTGACCCATATTTGTGTGTAAGGCAGAAATAGATGATTGAAGAGAACAATTCATTTTCAGTATTCTTTTTGTGTAAAAGCTCCATTAAGAACTTTGTGAGTAACGTGGTGTGGGCACTTGAATCACATGACACAGGACATTTTGGGTTCAAATTCTATTGTCTCCAGAGCCAAATTATATTGGGCTGTGACTACTGACCCTTGGGCTTTGGAAATAAAACTGAGCTAAGATTCCCACTATGCATGAAAAATGGAGAATGCATCTGGAAAATGCATATGTATGCTGATTCAAGAAAGGATCAGGTTGCAGTGCAATGTGACTGTGATTTGCATTGCAGTATCCAGCACTCATTGTCTGAGCTCATTCATGAAGTTCTGGTGCACAATAAGGGAGGAGCTGGCCAAGGACAGGATAGCAAACTGAAAATAAATACAAATGCTGTTCAGCCAAAAATTTTCTTAAATATATTATGAATAATTGCTAAATTTAATATTTATCCTCTCTTCCACCCTGTATTACTAACAATAGGATAGCGAGTGCGATGTCACTGGGCTACAAGATGGCCAGTGCAGTTCATTCTTCAAAATCATCCTCTCCCATAATCAAGTTGCTTTTTAATGAGTTGAATGACACTCAGTGACTACTTTATTAAGTGCCTACTGTACCTAATATGACCTTAAGACATAACAGAAGAATTAGGCCATTCGGCCCATTGAGTCTGCTCCGCCTTTCCATCATGGCATGTACCCCCAGATCCCTCTGTTCCTCCACACTACCAAGTACCCTGTCATTTACTTTGTACTCTGCCTTGGAGTTTGTCCTTCCAAAGTGTACCACCTCACACTTCTCCGGGTTGAACTCCATCTGCCACTTCTCAGCCCACTTCTGCATCCTATCAATGTCTCTCTGCAATCTTCGACGATCCTCTACACTATCTACAACACCACCAACCTTTGTGTCGTCTGCAAACTTGCCAACCCACCCTTCTACCCCCACATCCAGGTCGTTAATAAAAATCACGAAGTGGTCCCAGAACAGATCCTTGTGGTACACTGATAATAAGTTTTACTTTGAACTTTGACCTCTGTATAGGCCAGAGCCATCGAATGCTCCTCATATGTTAACCCTTGCATTCTTAGGATCATTCTCATGAACTTCCTCTGGACCGTTTCCAATGTCAGTGCATCTTTTCTTAGATAAGAGCCCCAAAACTCTTCAAAATACTCCCAGTGCAGTCTCTTCAATGTCTTATAAAGCCTCAGCATTACATCCTTGCTCTTGTGTTCTAATTCTCTGAAAATGAGCGCTAACTTTGCATTTGCCTTCCTTACCACGGACTCAGCCTGCAAGTTAACCTTTAGGGCAGGGGTTCCCAACCTGGGGTCCACGGAGCCCTCCATTAATGGTAGGAGTTTATTGCATAAAAAATACTGGGAACCCTTGCTTCAGGCAATCCTGCACGAGGACTCCCAAGTCTGTTTGTATCTCTGATTTTTGAATTTCCTCCCCATTTAGCAAACAGTTCACACCCTTATTCCTACCAAAGTGCATGACTGTGCACTTCCGTACACTATATTCCATCTATTACTTCTTTGTCCATTCTGCCAACCTGTTTAAGTCCTCCTGCAGACACCCTGCTTCCTTAAAACTACCTGCCCCTCCACCTATCGTGGCTACTGTGTGCATGCTTGTTGGTCTTCTGCTGCTGTATCCCATTCACTTCAAGGTTCGACATATTGTGCATTCAGAGATCACTTTTCTGCACACCATTGTTGAGTTACTGTTGCCTTCCTGTCAGCTTGAACCATTCTGGCCATTGACCTTTCTCATTAACCAGGTATCTTCACCCACAGAATTGCCACTAACTGGATTTTTTTTTTTGATTTTCACACCATTCTCTGTACACTCTAGAGACTGTTGTGTGTGAAAATCCCAGGAGATCAACTGTTTCAAACTACCCTGTCTGGCAACACCAATTATTCCATGGTCAAAATCACTTAGATTATATTTCTTCCCCATTGTGATGTTTGGCCTGAATAACAACTGAACTTCTTGACAATGTCTGCATGTTTTTATTCAATGAGTTGAATATAAAGCCTCGATCTGTCCTTGGCTACAACCCCAACTCTTGAGTTAGTGATGGAAAGGAGGTCACTAAACAAACTGTTATCCATTATGGACATCAGGCACATCCTCTCCATGACCTACTGAATGAGTAGTGGAACACTCTTTCAAACAGGCTCATTCAGCTCTGCTGTCACAAGGATAGTTACAGAAAATCTTTCCTACCAAGTGCAATAAGCATTTACGTCTCTGTACAACAGGAGAACACACATCACAGTAAATAGGCTGTTTTATTATTTTGTACATTATTATTGCACATTGATAAATTATTATTGTGTATATTATTATTCTGTACTTTATTGTTAGTTAAGTCTGCACACTGTGTTTTTAAATGATGCTGCTGTAACAAAAGGATTTCTCACTCGGGATCAACAAACTACTTATCATTTTTTATTATTAATTAAATATTTGCATTAATGAGCAAATATGGTGTACACACAAAATACTCTGCAGATGCTGGGGCCAAAGCAACACTCACGACACACCCTTCCCTCTTGAGTCCTGATGAAGGGTTCCGGCCCAAAACGTTGAGTGATCGTTTCCAAGGATGCTGCCCGACCTGCTGAGTTCCTCCAGCGTGTTGTAAATATGGTGTACAGGTGTACCTAATAAAGTGATCATTGAGTGCATGCTGGTAAATACCAGAGACATATGCAAATGTGCATCCAAATGCTGAATTGGGCACTGAGTTTCGGAGGGCTTCAATTATAGTGACCAGCCAATTGTTGGTGAGGAGGTGCAATGTCTGGATACCTGCCTGTGCTATGTACCTGTGAGGGTAAGAATAGGATGATTTAGCAGATGAATGGATGGTGGAGGAATTGGTGCAGGGGGCAGGATTTCAGGTTCTAGATCACTGGGATCTCTTCTGGGGAAGGTAAGACCTGTTCAAAAAGGATGGGTTACACCTGAACCAGAGAGGGACCAATATCCTTGCGGGCAGGTTTGCTACAGCTGTTGGGAAAGGTTTAAACTAATTTGGCAGGGATTGGGAACTGGTGTGATGGGGCTGAGGATGGGGCCGCTGGTATACAAGTAGATGCAGTGTGTAGTGAAACTGTGAGGAAGGATAGGCAGGTGACAGGGCAAAATGGGTTAAAGTGTGTCTTTAAACTAAGTAGTAGGTTCATCAGTTCAACGGTTTGGAAAAGCAAGGATAAAGTAAAAGGGAAGGAAAGTCCAGGAGAGATTACGAAAGTCTCCAGAATAAGTAAAAAGACAAAAAAATTAGAAAGGAATAAGAATTTAACTTCCAGTAACATGGTAACAAAATTGAAAAGGGTGATGAATACTGGACTGATGGTGTTATATTTGAATGCATGCTATATATGGAATAAAGTAGATGATCTTCTAGCACAGTTAGAAATTGGCAGGTTTGACATTTTGGGCATCACTAAGTCGTGCCTGAAAAGATCATAATTGGGAGCTTAACTTCTAAGGATACACATCGTATTCAAAGGACAGACAGGTAGGCAGAGGGGGTGGGGTGGCTCTATTAGTAAAAAGTGAAATCAAATCCTCAGAAAGAAATGACATGGGATTGGAAGATGCAGAATTCTTGTGGGTAGAGTTAAGAAACTGCAAGTGTAAAATGACCCTGATGGAAGTTATATACAGCCCTCTGAACAGTAGCCAGGACATGGGGTACATATTACAATGGGGGATTGAAAGGGTGTGCAAAAAGACAATGTTACGATAGTCATGAGGGATTTCAATATGCAGGTAGATTGGGAAAATCATCCATTTAAAAGGTATACAAGTATTTTAATTTATCTGGGTATAAAAAGCATGCAAGACGAATTTTCACTGTTGTTTGGTACATGTGACAATAAGAAAGTAACATCAATATCACTTAAGTAGTATTATTATTTAAATAGTAAACAGTTGAATTGCTTAAGCATAGAAGTCTATGAACCGACATTGAGGTTTAGTGAGCAGCAGGGCCGGGCAGCTAAAGAGACAAACAGAGGAAGAGCAAGGTTTTGTAGTCATATTTATTGGTGCATGTAAAATTTGGAAAGTCAGAGAAATTCAGTTTACATTGCTGAGAAGAGCTTTAACAACTCATTTGAATGATAGAGGAATGGTAGCTGAAAGAGGCAACCTTTTATAAAGACCTTCAGGAAAGCAAATAGCAAAGATGAATTGTGAGCCGTTTGAATGGGACTGAAAAGACAGGAGTCTCAAAGGCAAAGTGAACTCTATGACAGCAGGCCTCAAGGGTATGAGAGTGCATGTAAAGACAAGCAAGGAACAGAGATGGGTTCATGAAGACGGTTGACAAAGACCCAAACAAATTGAGGTGACTTTTACTGTCCTGGACAATTTTGAACTTAAATGGAAATGTGTTAGAGAACGATAAAGAAACCTCCCGGTTTTTCCTGATCTGAAGTTTGCTATAGGCACCATGCACACAGGTTTGCATCTCCTAGGAGGTGAAGGTGAAAATATGGAGACAGCATGGAGTAAAAGACAGTGGAGATGATGGTTGAGCGTGCATCCTAGTGACGGGAGATCAAGACCAGGCAGTTAAAAGTTTGAGAGGCAATTGTAATTATCTGGAGGCACAGAAAAGGCAAGGACTTTCCATAGGAGAAGATTGATGGCAAGGATACAACAAAGTGAGTGAAGCCCATCGTCACTGATCAAGATTTCAGCAGGAGATAGGCTATTAGCAAGAGTTGGTTGTGAATATAAGCAAGCTAGGAAATGGAGTTTTGGAGGAAGGAAGGGACACAAATTGAAAGAATGGTGTGCTGAGTCTTTTTGTGCACAATGTATGTAAAAGTGAGGTCCTTATGAAAATTGCAACTGTTGTACTTGGCCTCTCATGCTTCCTGCAACATGGTGTTATTCAAATATAAACTTGAACCCTTCTAACAGACTATTTAATTATGTGACATATGAGTAGAGCTCAACCTTCGTCTCACATCTGTGAGAAATGGGCACCTCTCTCCAGGTAATGCAAATTAAACATTTCCCTCCAAAATAAGCCTTGCAAGAGATGCCCCCTGTTCTTACCAATATTTACAATGGTAGGTAACATTTCTGCCATTCTTTTATGTGAAAAATTGAGTTGATTGGGCTGAACTCATATCTTCTTATCTTATAAGAGGCCCATTTAGGCCAGCTCTCATAGCCATCCAATCTGTTCAGGTATATTTTGTAGATGCAATATAGTAAATACTACTTCAGACCTGAATATGAATTGTGTATTAAATTCAAAATGGAGCTCAGAACAGTAAGTCGCAGACAGGGAAACAACCAATTGTGAGCCTATGATTTAATTGGACTACAGAGTTTTGACTTCCATTTTGAATTAAGTTCTAACAGCACTAATACTGAGGATGTTCCTCCTCAGTTGGAATATCCTCAATATTTGGAATCCTCTTTATGTGCTAGTTTTAATCTGAGTCTTGGAGAAGAAATATTGTGATGATGTTTGGGCTGTTGGTTATATTTCATCTTTCAAGAGTTCCACTTAATATTTAGAGGAATACAAATAAATATTCTTTGTCATTGCTCAGAAGACATTTTACTTCATCTTCTGCAATAAGGAATAAAGCTATTTAAGTATGAAGTATCTCCTCTGAACTTTATCTACTAATAACAGACAGTTTTGTTAAGCTTTCTGTATCTGAATAAGAAAACAGAAAATTCTTGAACTATTATCTAACTGAAAACATCCTTCCTGAACTTAAATAGCATGTCACAAGACTGCTCAATCTTTTTGTCAGAAATAATAGACAGAAGCAGCAATTTATTTTTCATGGTTGTTACAGCTGCTGTATACTATTCACTTCTCATCAAAACTAAAGTATGACCCTAATTACACCAATTATCCACCTCTTCTGTTAGACCTAATGTCCTCTTCCAGGTTCTACACTTAGTTCTTACAGTAAGGATGAAAATGAAATGGATTTGTCTACTCTCAACTCCACTTGTATATATGAATCAACAAGCTATTAATTCCACATGACCCCTCATCAGTTTAGTTTTCATCTGGTGTTGCTTTCTTTAGCCTCAAGAGAGAAGCAAGGGCGTCCTGATGAAGGGTCCAGACCCGAAACTGTTTATTTCTCTCCATAAATGATATCTGACTTGCTGAGTTTCTCCAGCATTTTGTGTGTGAGTTGCTCAAGATTTCTAGCATCTGTAGAATCTCCCGTCAAAAATGACAACAGCCCTTTTTCTAAAAAAAAAATCAATTAGGTATTACTACACATAGAAATACAAGAGATTCTGCAGATGTGGGAAATCCAGAATAACACATGCAAGTTTATGGAAGAATTCACCAGGTCCTAGCCCATAACATTGACTCTATTCCTTTCTATGGATGCTGTCTGACCTGCTGAGTTCCTCTGGTATTTTGCATGTGTTACTACAAGTATAAATTTCTTCATAAGGGTTTAAGAAAATGCCGACTGGGGATCCACTGCATGGCAGGACTGGAACCCGGGAAATTTTAAGCCTCAATTAAGTTATAGAGGTTTGAATTTTTTTCAGAACAGGTACTTTTCCCTTATGAAAGCAAAATCAACATAAGAACAAGAACGAAAATAACAGCACATACATTGGGACTATTTGGTGTCAAAATTAATTTCAAATTGCTTTCTTGTGCATCTCATTCATTGAGATAGCTTGTTATACTAACTCACCTCATTTCATTTAGAACAACATAGAATAGTACAGCACAGTACAGGCCCTTCGGCCCACAATGTTGTTCTGACCCTCCAACCATGCCTCCCATATAAGACCCCACCTTAAATTCCTCCATATACCTGTCTAGTAGTCTTTTAAACTTCACTAGTGTATCTGCCTCCACCACTGGCTCAGGCAGTGCATTCCACGCACCAACCACTCTCTGAGTAAAAAATCTTCCTCTAATATCCCCCCTGAACTTCCCACCCCTTACCTTAAAGCCATGTCCTCTTGTATTGAGCAGTGGTGCCCTGGGGAAGAGGTACTGGCTATCCACTCTATCTATTCCTCTTATTATCTTGTACTCCTCTATCATGTCTCCCCTCATCCTCCTTCTCTCCAATGAGTAAAGCCCTAGCTCCCTTAATCTCCGATCATAATGCATACTCTCTAAACCAGGCTGCATCTTGGTAAATCTCCTCTGTACCCTTTCCAATGCTTCCACATCCTTCCTATAGTGAGGCAACCAGAACTGGACACAGCACTCCAAGTGTGGCCTAACCAGAGTTTTATAGAGCTGCATCATTACATCGCGAACCTTAAACTCTATCCCTTGTCTTATGAAAGCTAACACCCCATAAGCTTTCTTAACTACCCTATCCACCTGTGAGGCAACTTTCAGGGATCTGTGGACATGTACCCCCAGATCCCTCTGCTCCTCCACACTACCAAGTATCCTGCTATTTCTTTACTTTGTACTTTGCCTTGGAGTTTGTCCTTCCGAAGTGTACCACCTCACACTTCTCCGGGTTGAACTCCATCTGCCACTTCTCAGCCCACTTCTGCATCCTCTCGATGTCTCTCTGCAATCTTTGACAATCCCCTACACTATCTACAACACCACCAACCTTTGTGTCGTCGGCAAACTTGCCAACCCACCCTTCTACCCCCACATCCAGGTCGTTAATAAAAATCACGAAAAGTAGAGGTCCCAGAACAGATCCTTGTGGGACACCACTAGTCACAATCCTCCAATCTGAATGTACACCCTCCACCACGACCCTCTGCCTTCTGCAGGCAAGCCAATTCTGAATCCACCTGGCCAAACTTCCCTGGATCCCATGCCTTCTGACTTTCTAAATAAGCCTACCATGTGGAACCTTGTCAAATGCCTTACTAAAATCCATATAGATCACATCCACTGCACTACCCTCATCTATATTCCTGGACACCTCCTCAAAGTACTCTATCAGGCTTGTTAGACACGATCTGCCCTTCACAAAGCCATGCTGACTGTCCCTGATCAGACCATGATTCTCTAAATGCCCAGAGATCCTATCTCTAAGAATCTTTTCCAACAGCTTTCCCACCACAGACGTAAGGCTCACTGGTCTATAAATACCTGGTCTATCCCTACTACCTTTCTTGAACAAGGGGACAACATTCGCCTCCCTCCAATCCTCCGGTACCATTCCCATGGACAACGAGGACATAAAGATCCTAGCAAGAGGCTCAACAATCTCTTCCCTCACCTCGTGGAGCAGCCTGGGGAATATTCCGTCAGGCCCCGGGGACTTAACCGTCCTAATGTATTTTAGCAACTCCAACACCTCCTCTCCCTTAATATCAACATGCTCCAGAACATCAACCTCACTCATATTGTCCTCACCATCATCAAGTTCCCTCTCATTGGTGAATACCGAAGAGAAGTATTCATTGAGGACCTCGCTCACTTCCACAGCCTCCAGGCACATCTTCCCACCTTTATCTCTAATCGGTCCTACCTTCACTCCTGTCATCCTTTTTTTCTTCACATAATTGAAGAATGCCTTGGGGTTTTCCTTTACCCTACTTGCCAAAGCCTTCTCATGCCCCCTCCTTGCTCTTCTCAGCCCCTTCTTAAGCTCTGTTTTTGCTTCCCTATATTCCTCAATAGACCCATCTGATCCCTGCTTCCTAAACCTCATGTATGCTGCCTTCTTCCACCTGACTAGATTTTCCACCTCACTTGTCACCCATGGTTCCTTCACCCTACCATTCTTTATCTTCCTCACCGGGACAAATTTTTCCCTAACATCCTGCAAGAGATCTCTAAACATCGACCACATGCCCATAGTACATTTCCCTGCAAAAACAGCATCCCAATTCACATCTGCAAGTTCTAGCGTTATAGCCTCATAATTTGCCCTTCCCCAATTAAAAATTTTCCTGTTCTCTCTGATTCTATCCTTTTCCATGATAATGCTACTGAGATAACTTGTTCAAAGTTCTAAGTAAATTTGGTATCAAAGTGTCACCATATAGATTAGATTAGATTCAACTTTATTGTCATTGTGCTGAGTACAGATACAAAGCCAATGAAAATCATTTAGCATCTGACCAGAAATGCAAAGAATAGTGTTATTTACAAAGTAACTGCGAATAAAAAAAGTGCTACAGCACACAAATAAAAAAGTACTGAGACAGTACAATATGGATGCAATACTGCTTAGTGCTGTGATGTGAGCTTCAGCAGGGTCACAGCCTCAGGGAAGAAGCTCTTCCTGTGCCTGTTGCTGTGGGAGGCTCCTGTAGTGCCTACCGGATGGGAGGAGAGTAAAACGGGTTAGGGTGAGATGCATCCCTGATAATGCTTTTCACCCTGCCCAGGCAGCGCTTATGGTAGATGTTCTCAATCGGCATCTGACCAGAAATGTTCTCAATCTACCATAACATACCACCTTGATATTCAATTTCTTGCAGGCATTTACAGAACAAAGACATACAATAGAATCAATGAAAAAACTACACACAAAGCCTGACAACAAATGTGTAAAAGAAGACAAACTGTGTAAACAGATCGACAGATACTGAGAACATAAGTCCTTGGAAGTGAGTCCACAGGTTGTAGAATCATTTGTGTTGAGGTGAATGAAGTTATCTTGTTATGCTATTTGAAATACAGTTACTCTTTTGTCTCACAGGTAGCTGGATTTGCAGTTGGGGGTGCGGAGATATCATCTTATGCTCAGCACTTAACCAGGCTGGAGGAGAGAGTCCTCCTCTTGATGGACACTGTGGCAACCTATCTTCATGACAAAGAGTGAAAGATATCAATCTCCCATATGGCCATGGGAGCTAGGAGAAGAATTAGGCCATGCAGTAGGCGTGCTGAGCCATTGCTGTGGCAGTTCACCCATGCTGACTCATTGCCTTTGTTTGTGTTTAGATTACAATCCTACTAGATCACTGCAGGAGGGTCCTCATGACGCAACACTTCCTTCTGAGGAAATTTTGCACAGCTGCCTGCACTTAGCTGCAGAGGAAATACAATAAAGGAGCGAGCGATCCCGCAGCAGCATCCGAAAAATACCATGACCTCACAAGATGGATCACTTTAATACTTCAAAGTGCACCTTCTACTGCAACTCAAGACAGCTACACATCATAGACCAAAGAACACAAAGCACCCCCACTAAACAATCAGAGACAGGCAACCGGACATACATAGATCATAGAAGATAACCATGTCATCGGTGCCGTTTGAAATACTGTTTGCATTTGGGGGTCTGGAGATATCATCTTAGGCTCACCACTTAACCAGGCTGGAGGAGAGAGTCTGCTCTTGATGGACACTGTGGCAACCTAATCTTATGACAAAGAGTGAAAGATATCAATCTCCCATAAGGCCATTGGACATAGGAACAGAATTAGGCCATTTGGCCTATCCATGTCCACTATTTCTAGGCCTTTCAATATTTGATAGGTTTCATTGAACCCCCTTCCCCCCCATTCTTCTAAACTCCACTGAGTACAGGCCCCGAATCATCCCAGAGAATGGGATCCTTCTTGTGAACCTCCTCTCCAGTATGTTGTTACCTACATCCTCCCTCCTACATCTTGAATGACCATCCTGTCTAAACGTGCTTATCAAAAAAAACCACAGAAACCATAGAAACTACTTTGTAGAAACTACAGCACAGAAACAGGCCCTTTGGCCCTTCTTGGCTGTGCCGAACCATTTTCTGCCTAGTCCCACTGACCTGCACATGGACCATATCCCTCCATACACCTCCCATCCATGTATCGGTCCAATTTATTCTTAAATGTTAAAAAAGAACCCGCATTTACCACCTCGTCTGGCAGCTCATTCCATACTCCCACCACTCTCTGTGTGAAGAAGCCCCCCCTAATGTTCCCTTTAAACTTTTCCCCCTTCACCCTTAACCCATGTCCTCTGGTTTTTTTCTCCCCTTGCCTCAGTGGAAAAAGCCTGCTTGCATTCACTCTATCTATACCCATCATAATTTTATATACCTCTATCAAATCTCCCCTCATTCTTCTACGCTCCAGGGAATAAAGTCCCAACCTATTCAACCTTTCTCTGTAACTGAGTTTCTCAAGTCCCGGCAACAACCTTGTAATCCTTCTCTGCACTCTTTCAACCTTATTTATATCCTTCCTGTAATTTGGTGACCAAAACTGAACACAATACTCCAGATTCGGCCTCACCAATGCCTTAACAACCTCATCATAACATTCCAGCTCTGATAATACTTTGATTAATAAAGGCCAATGTACCAAAAGCTTTCTTTACGACCCTATCTACCTGTCACGACACTTTTAGGGAATTTTGTATCTGTATTCCCAGATCTCTCTGTTCCACTGCATTCCTCAGTGCCTTACCATTAACCCTGTATGTTCTACCTTGGTTTGTCCTTCCACCATGCAATACCTCACACTGGTCAGTATTAAACTCCATCTGCCATTTTTCAGGCAACACACATAAAAGATGCTGGTGAACGCAGAAGGCCAGGCAGCATCTCTAGGAAGAGGTGCAGTCGACGTTTCAGGCCGAGACCCTTCGTCAGAACTTTTATGTGTGTTGCTTGAATTTCCAGCATCTGCAGAATTCCTGTTGTTTGCCATTTTTCAGCCCATTTTTCCAGCTGGTCCAAGTCCCTCTGCAGGCTCTGAAAACCTTCCTCACTGTCTACTACACCTCCAATCTTTGTATCATCAGCAAATTTGCTGATCCAATTTACCACATTATCATCCAGATCATTGATATAGATGACAAATAACAATGGACCCAGCACTGATCCCTGTGGCACACCACTAGTCACAGGCCTCCACTCAGAGAAGCAATTCTCTACCACCACTCTCTGGCTTCTTCCATCGAGCCAATGTCTAATCCAATTTACCACCTCTCCATGTATACCTACCGACTGAATTTTCCTAACTAACCTCCCATGCGGGACCTTGTCGAAGGCCTTACTGAAGTCCATGTAGACAATATCCACTGCCTTCCTTTCATCCACTTTCCTGGTAACCTCCTCGAAAAGCTCCAATAGATTAGTCAAACATGACCTACCACTCACAAAGCCATGTTGACCTTCCCTAATAAGTCCCCATCTATCCAAATGCTTGTAGATTCTGTCTCTTAGTACTCCCTCCAATAACTTACGTACTACCGACATTAAATTTACCAGCCTATAATTTCCCAGATTACTTTTCGATCCTTTTTTAAACAATGGAACAACATGAGCCACTCTCCAATCCTCCGGCACCTCACCTGTAGACGGCGACATTTTAAATATTTCTGCCAGGGCCCCTGCAATTTCAACACTAGTCTCCTTCAAGGTCCGAGGGAACACCCTGTCAGGTCCCGGGGATTTATCCACTTTAATTTTCATCAAGACAGCAAGCACCTCCTCCTTTTCAATCTGTACAGTTTCCATGATCTCACTACTTTTTTCCCCTCAATTCCATAGACTTCATGCCAGTTTCCTTAGTAAATACAGACGCAAAGAACCTATTTAAGATCTCTCCCATTTCCTTTGGTTCCCCACATAGCCGACCACTCTGATCTTCAAGAAGGACCAATTTTATCCCTTAAAATCCTTTTGCTCTTAATACACCTGTAAAAGCTCTTTGGATTATCCTTCACTTTGACTGCCAAGGCAACCTCATGTCTTCTTTTAGCCCTCCTGATTTCTTTCTTAAGTATTCTCTTGCACTTCTTATACTCCTCAAGCACCTTATTTACTCCCTGTTTCCTATACATGTCATACAACTCCCTCTTCTTCTTTATCAGAGTTGCAATATCCCTTGAAAACCAAGGTTCCTTATTCCTATTCACTTTGGCTTTAATCCTGACAGGAACATACAAACTCTGCACTCTCAAAATTTCTCCTTTGAAGGCTTCCCACCTACCAATCACATCTTTGCCAGAGAACAACCTGTCCCAATCCACACTTTTTAGATCCTTTCTCATTTCTTCAAATTTGGCCTTCTTCCAGTTCAGAACCTCAACCCTAGGACCAGATCTATCCTTGTCCATGATCAAGTAGAAACTAATGGTGTTATGATCACTTACAAACAAAACTCATTCTCACACTTCTTTTACGTCATCGGCATAAAGAAACATCCATAATAATCGGCCTCCACCAAACCACAAAGACACCAGGGAAAGAAAGATGGCTCTGTGAACAAAATACTGGAGGAGCTCAGCAGGTCAGGCAGCATCTATGGAAATGAAAAAGCTGTCGACATTTCAGGCTGAGACCCTTCATCAGACTGAAAAGGAAAGGGAGAAGACAGTGACTAGTGGGGTACCACAAGGCTCAGTGCTGGGACCCCAGTTGTTTACAATATATATTAATGACTTAGACGAAGGAATTAAATGCAGCATCTCCAAGTTTGCGGATGACACAACGCTGGGCAGCGGTGTTAGCTATAAGGAGGATGCTAGGAGGATGCAGGGTGACTTGGATAGGTTAGGTGAGTGGGCAAATTCATGGCAGATGCAATTTAATGTGGATAAATGTGAGTTTATCCACTTTGGTGGTAAGAACAGGAAAACAGATTATTATTTGAATGGTGGCCAATTAGGAAAAGGGGAGGTGCAACGAGACCTGGGTGTCATTGTACACCAGTCCTTGAAAGTGGGCATGCAGGTACAGCAGGCGGTGAAAAAGGCAACTGGTATGCTGGCATTCATAGCAAGAGAATTTGAGTACAGGAGCAGGGAGGTACTACTGCAGTTGTACAAGGCCTTGGTGAGACCACACCTGGAGTATTGTGTGCAGTTTTGGTCCCCTAATCTGAGGAAAGACATTCTTGCCATAGAGAGAGTACAAAGAAGGTTCACCAGATTGATTCCTGGGATGGCAGGACTTTCATCTGAAGAAAGACTGGATCGACTCAGCTTATACTCGCTGGAATTTAGAAGATTAAGAGGGGATCTGATTGAAACGTATAAAATTCTAAAGGGATTGGACAGGCTAGATGCAGGAAGATTGTTCCCTATGTTGGGGAAGTCCAGAATGAGGGGTCACAGTTTAAGGACAAAGGGGAAGCCTTTTAGGACCGAGATGAGGAAAAACTTCTTCACACAGAGTGGTGAATCTGTGGAATTCTCTGCCACAGGAAACAGTTGAGGCCAGTTCATTGGCTATATTTAAGAGGGAGTTAGATATGGTCCTTGTGGCTAAAGGGATCAGGGGGTATGGACAGAAGGCAGGTACAGGGTTCTGAGCCGGATAATCAGCCATGATCATACTAAATGGCAGGGCAGGCTCGAAGGGCCTACTCCTGCACCTATTTTCTATGTTTCTAAGACGCCAGAATAAAAAGTTGGGGGGAGGGGAAAGAGGATAGCTGGAAGGTGATAGGTGAAACCAGATGTGTTGGAGAGGTAAAGGGCTGGAGAGGAAGGAATCTGATAGGAGAGGAGAGTGGAACAGAGGAGAAAGGGAAGGAGGGGCCCAGGGGAGGTGATAGGCAGGTCATAAGAGGTAAGAGGCCTGAGTGGAGAGTAGGGGAGGAAGTTTTTCCTACCAGAAGGAGAGATCGATATTCATGCCATCAGGTTAGAGGCTACCTAGACAGAATATAAGATGTTGCTCCTGCAATATGAGGAGGCCATGGACCAACATGTCAGAATGGGAATGGGAATTAAAAATGTTTGGTCACTGGAAGTAATGCTTTTGGCAGATGAAGCGGAGTGGGGGTACCAGAAGTTAGCAGGATCTACTGACTTAAAGAGAGTGGCTTAGATGTACAGTCATATATTAAACTGATTTTAAAAAATCAATTTAGTGAGGAACATTTTTAAATGAATTAGCCACATTAGATGTGATGGTACAAGGTCTGAAATAGCCACATAAAGTAACAAGTCCAAATATGCATTCCTAATTACATTTCAGAAAATTCTCATATAGAATGCTCACAAAACATCATGGGTTTCTGCTTTGTTTGTTCAGCTTTTTGTCATCCTCTTGCATTTGAGACACACAAAATATCTTTGGATTTTTTTTATGTTACCTGTCAATTTTTTTTCCATATACTTCTATATTCCCTAGTGTATAAAGTTTGATGTATGCCAAGGTCTCCTTTCCAGGGAAGACCACCGTACCAGGCCATCCTACCCTCTTCTGGAATATATTTTCCATGAACCTCTTGAATCTTTTGTGAATGCCTCTTGATATTCTGATATTGACTGACCATTAATTAGCCATTTCCAAAACACTTCCATTAAATGCATCTTGTAGAAATATTTAGAAACCAAATGAAAACTATTATGTTGTCTTTAAGCACAGCAAATCTGACCCTAACTACACTGTGATCACAAAAAAAAATGCATTGAGACACATGCAACATCATTTCCTGAAACTAAATTCCAAATTGCCCTCCCACCACATATGGATAGACTTACTACAACCTGGCAGGAATGAGTTCTATGTATAGATTCTACCTTTGTGGGCATAACCAAGTTGGCATAAAATCACACAAATTTCGAGAATGGAAGCATCATGCAAGCTGGGGTTGAGACCCAAAACTTGCCAGGATCAAAGTTACTCAGCAGCTTCTTAAATTCACCTTCCAATGGCCATCAGTAATTTTCTTTCTTATTTTTTTTCTTTTATATTATGTATTGCATTGAACTACTGCTGCTAATTTCATGACACATGCCAGTGAAAATAAACCTGATTCTGATTCCCAAATAATTACCAGCGCCAAACTGCATTTGAAGGCAGAAGCAGAAATCTGCCACTTTTCACTTAATGTTTCAAGGCAAACAATGTTCTCAACCAGACCATCACCATGGTGACCAAGTAAATTACCGTTGGCATTCCTAAATTGTTTACAGGGACTCAGAATTTGTTGGAATTGTGTTTTTCGACTGGGCCCAATTAGCTTATCTCTTTTACTGCAGTTAAAAGATGGCCATATTTTTAAAATTTTCAACCAGACTGTAGTTTTAGAAAGACAAGATTTATCACTTTATTGAAAGCACACTTTGCACAGCGTTGTTTTGACTGAAGCTGTACAGGATTTTTCAATGGCTTTGTCTATAGTATTCTACAAAGATCGATCTGTAAGAACAAAATTGACTTGAACACTTGTGTAATAAAAAGCTTACTGCATGTGAAGCAATATTTTTTTATTTTTGGAAAAACCATGAAGACCTCTCCAGAATGCAAGTAAACTTATCCATGGTTCATTGGGCAAATGAAATGCACTCATTTGTTGGAAGACTAAGAGACTACAAATGGTTTACTTATTAATAAGATAAAGGACATAAATTCAGCTTTAACTGCACTTAAGTAAGACAGCAGTGAGTTATTATGGTTATGATTCCAAGATGGAGAGGAAAATTCATGGGATTCAATAAATCAAAAGATAATAATGATCTCCATCATTCTTGCTCCTTCAGGGCACTTGATACTTTCCAGCCAAGGATTCCAATTCTAGTCATAAAAAAGTTTTAATCTTGTCCACGACAAATTATAACAAATTATCCTTTTACATGGGAAGATAATGATGTCCAAAGCACCTACTGGTCTTTCAAGTAAACACTTTACATTCCTCCATAACTGGTATGAAACAATTTTGATGTGTGTTGCATCTCCTAATTGCTTATTCCCATGGAAACAAACCATGCTTTTGATTAAGGGTAAGAATATGCTTTTTTTTAAAAAATCATCAATCTTCATTCCTTTAGCATTCCTTTATGCAAACTGATGTAGAATGATTAATGCAGTGTGCCAGATCAGAACAAATTTATGGCACATAAGCATTCAAAGAAATTAATTATTCTGCTGCGTGGAAATCACTGAATGTGTAAAAACAGCAAAGAGATTGCAGAATGCTACAACTTTATGATCAATCCAGCTGATTTGTTTCAGTATCTTTCTTTCTCTCCCAACATCAGCTTTTCCCATTGACCTTGTTTAAAGAGGGAGTTAACATTCACGTAGATAGTGCAGATGGCATGTTCCCGATTCCCAAGGTTAGGCAGAACCACCTGAACAAGGACAACAGCCAGGTCTTTTGTTTTTGATTAGCCCGAAATGCTCCAGGACTGTGGAGATGCACACACAAAATGCCAGAGGAACTCAGCAGGCCAGGCAGCATCTATGGAAAAAAAAAGAGTACAGTCGACATACTCGTTTTCCATTGATGCTGCCTGACCTGCTGAGTTCCTCCAGTATTTTGTGTGTACTGCTTGGATTTCCAGCACCTGCAGATTTTCTCTTGTTTAGGACTGTGGAGATGGTGGGAATGAGTTACGAAAAGGGGCAAATAATGTTTATAAAGCATATTGGCATCAGCCAAAACCTACTGGGAACTGGGTTTACACAGATGTTGGGTAAGGGGTGTGAATGTACACTCCAGATGACATTCGCTGTTTGGGTGCACAATTCAGCAAGTCAACAATAGGGCTACAGAAATACACTTTACAAGCGCCACCAAATCAAACTTAATCGTTGTTCTTGAAATCAGCCCAGTCTTGTCAATCAAAAGCATTTTAAAACCGAAAAGGTTGCTAAAACAATTTATAACTCTTTGATTTGCATGTTCCCTTTGTATTAGCTCCAGTTACAAGCACATAGCTACTAAGTCAGTCAATGGAAGTGGATTCAGCTTCACTATAGAATTTGGAGCAATTTAAACTGCACGTTCTGCTCTAATCTGAGATTGACTCCACAGCAAAAAAAAACCAAAAGCAGTACTACTGGTCATTATAAAATTTGTGAAACATTTTTATCACTGATTTACCCAGCAGTCAATGAACTGAATGCTGTAATTATGTGAAGTTGTAAAAACACACGAGTCTAATAATTTATTCTAAACTCCCTTTAGTTTAAATGTTAAGTCCCTTCCCCCCCCGCCCCAGACATTACATGTTTTCAAATTCTAAAAAGGCTGAATGCTAAACGCAGATGACGGAGGAAACTTGGGGAGCTGCCATGGAAACAACAGATTAGTTAAGAGTTCTCAAACGTCGCTGGAATCAATCATGCACTACTTCCCCATTCAGGATAATCAAAAGCAGCCAAATCAAGCATGGCACAACTTGCAAATCAGACCTGCTCTTACATTACGTCTACTTCATGAAAACTATAGATTCCTCTTCCTATTCATGCGTAAATCATACTTTGAAATCTACATCTAACCACGTGCAGCAATACCAAGAAGAATCCCACCCACACCGGTCATGGACTGTTTGTCCTACTCCCACCAGGGAGGTTATGTAGCATCCACGCCAAGACCACCACACTCAAATAGTTACTGGGCTCAAACAGTAAAGCTGATCGACATTTCCATCCACTAACCCACCCCACCACCACTTTATCATTTCCTGCCAGTCACCTTAACAGAGCCTCACTTTATGTACTAACCGATGTACAGTGTATCGTACAGTGAGTTTCTTAAGTTTTTGTGTTTATTGTGTTTTTTTATGTTATCTTATTATTTTTTTTGTGCTGCATCAGATCCACAGTAACAATTATTAAATTCTCCTTTACACTTGTGTTGGACCTTAATGACATTTAAGTGATCTTGAATCTTGTGTCGGGTAATGAGTTCAACAGCTCCAACAAATCTATACATTCATCCAAAATGCTCATCGATCACCTCAAATCATTTTAATTTTAGACCCACTGACATTTTTTTAAATTAAGGAAATGGTGTTTTCATATTACATTAAAACCCTTCACATCTATTTTAACCTGTGAAGGGTTTTAATATAATATGAAATCACCATTGCAGCGGTCCCTAACCACCGGGCTGCAAAGCATGTGCTATCGGGCCGTGAGGAAACAATATGAGTCAGCTGCACCTTTTCCTCATTCCCTGTCACGCACTGTTGAACTTGAACATAGGGTTGCCAACTGTCCCGTATTAGCCAGGACATCCCGTATATTGGGCTAAATTGGTTTGTCCCATACGGGACCGCCCTTGTCCCGTATTTCCCCTGCTAAGGTAGAGCATACCTATGAAACCTTCCGTGCGGAAGTAGTGTAAAGCGAAGAAGCAATTACCATTTACTTATATGGGAAAAATTTTTGAGCGTTCCCAGACCCAAAAAAAACCTACCAAATTATACCAAATAACACGTAAAACCTAAAATAACACTAACATATAGTAAAAGCAGGACTGATATGATAAATACACATACAAAGTATATGTATGTACAGTGTAGTCGGGAAGATGAAGGCAAAACCGATTGGAGGAGGGAAAATTCGGCACATATGCGCATGTGCACACAGGTGCCCGCGCAACGCTTCATTGTCATGGTAGTCTTTCCTGAGGTAAAGTGTCCCGGGATTTGACTACTACTTTTGTCCCTTATTTGGGAGTGAGAAAGTTGGCAACCCTAACTGTAAAAGATATGTTGAGGTGAGTTTAATCCTACTTGAACACCCCTCCCCACCCCCACCGGTCGGCCAGTCTGCATGAATCAATATTAAACCAGTCCGCGGTGCAAAAAAGGTTGGGGACCCCTGCTCCAGAGTACCGTGAATACTTAATTGCCAGATCATGCATCATACCTCGTTAGCAACACTAATATCGCCCAAACACAGATACTGGGAATCCAAAGCATTGTGTGTGCTACCAATAATTCCAAACTGGTTCTGCATCTGACTTTGCTCAGTAACACCCCACTGACCCATCCTGGGATAATTTTGTACATTAAAAAAAGGCATCGTCAAATGGAGCAAGTTGCTTTAAAAAGCTCCATAATTTTCCCTTTATATCCTCCTGGAATATTTTGTTCAGTTCTGGTTGCCTCATTTTAGGATGGATGTGGAAGCATGTGAGCCGGTGCAGAGGAGATCTACCAGGATGCCGCCTGGGTTGGAGAGCATGTCTGAGGAGCATTTCTCTTAGGGTTTTTCCTGTTTGGAGAGGAGGAGGATGCCAGGTGACTTGAAAGGTGTCCAAGGCAAGAGATTTAGATCGAATGAACAAACTTTTGCCCAGGGCGGAAACCACTAATACAAGGTGGCATGATTTAAGGTGACTGAAGTTGGGGGTGGGGAATGTTAGAAGTAAGTTTATATTTTATTACACAGAAAGTGGTAGGTGAATGGAATGCAGATACACAAGGGATATTTAAGAAACATGTAGATAGGCAAATGATTGAAAGCAAAATGGAGGGCTATGTGGGAGGGAAGGGTTAGATTGACCTTTGAGTAGGTTGGATGTTTGGCACAACACGATGTTGTGCTGACCATTTAACCTAATCTAAGGTCAATGGTGTACTACGCTATACAGTTCTATGTTCCCTGGAGAAAACAAAGTGGAAGTGAACAAGCAGACTTTACAAAACTTGTTTATGCTGCTTACCAAGTGCCCAGTGTGCCAGGCTTGATCGTAATCTCATTTTTTTTTTTGGCAGTGATGCCAGTTAGCATTAACATCAGAATGAGCAGAGAAAAGTCTCCCAAGGAGGTTGGAGAAAGAAAACAATCTATTTTCTGTATTAGGTCACTATTGAGAATGTGGATGAGGGTAGCTGCCAGGACTGAAGTGAAGTGAAATGGATTGGAATGGAATGCAAGTAATCATTGTCACAGGGGAGTGAATGGAAAACACAGCAGGAAAACAAGCACAGGTTAAAGCTAAAGTAGTAACAAACTCCCCCCCCCCCCCACACACACACACTAAATGCTGGAGAAACTCAGCAGGCCAGGCAGAAAAGAGTAAACAGTCGATGTTTTGGGCCGAGAATCTGTATCTGACGTTTGTAACAACAAGCTCAGAAGTTTTGCCTTTGTTCCAGCAAACTGTGATATACAGTAAGTTCACTATAATTCAAACTGAACTGCGGGTTGGATTTTACAATAGCTTCCAATCCATGGAAAATTAGGTGCTTGTAGCCTAACTGTACTTGTTTTTTGATAGCATGAACATTCCCTTTTACAAAGGCAGATACAATGGGTTAATGCATTTATTCTCGGGTTAATGCATTTATTCTCGGCTTATGTTAATTTGTGCTTTGATAAAGTTTACAAAAGTATTTCCACCACTTCTGGGTAATTATAATGACTTAGTCACCATGATTTCTTCAAATGGAATCAGGAGCTCGTTTTCAGATGGGGGAACATATAAAAAAAATCCTCTTAGAAGTACATTGAGTAAATCGATGACTGAAATTGGTAACTGGTATCAAGAAACACAAATAAGAATCTCGTGTTCAGTATAGAGTATTGTAATTAGGCACTTCACAAGCCGCACTGAAGTGCAGGTGTATAATGAAGAGGTAGGGGATAGAGATGCC
This sequence comes from Mobula birostris, assembly GCF_030028105.1. NCBI lineage: Eukaryota > Metazoa > Chordata > Chondrichthyes > Myliobatiformes > Myliobatidae > Mobula > Mobula birostris. The sequence continues at coordinate 29,147,709 of NC_092372.1, read as the reverse complement.
AATTTGACAACTTACTCTGGAGTTCCAATTTCTGCTGCACTGGACACCGAGAGGAAAATTCATTCTGGCATGATACAAATAGCAGATCACTGATGTTTAGTAGAACAGCAGCTTATTTGAATTTTTCTCAAAAAACAGACTGAAAAGTTTGCACATTTGGAAAGGGAAGAAAACTCAATCAGAATCATTTAGGAGACATTGTGCACAAGATTTTAAATCAACACCACAACTTGAGATAATTTTATTCCAAAGTTTAATAAACCGTACAAATAAAGAGCTTACACAGATAATTGCATAGGATAAAGTGGAATTCCAAGGACATTCATAGGGGGAAGAAACTGTTGCATCACAGACAGGCATGAGGTTGTTAAAACACCATCTGTGCTCAAAATCTTTTATCTATCACAAAAATGTACATATTTTCACAATCCCATCTATTTATGATATAAAAGGTTTACAATGTCATGGTGGCATTTTCATTGATTTAAAAATGTAAGTCAATAGATTTTACATTAATATCTAGTGACATTTTAATTGTCTACTACAAGCAGTAACCGTGGGTCAGTATGATACATTAACAACATTCGCCAATAATTGCCATTGTGGTCCCGATTTCAGAAACCAGGCCCTGCCACGTCCTTACAAGCTTTGACTTTTTCCTGTGTGCTAACTGAGCACAAACCACTTTTAACAAATAACACAAGTCACGGATGTCTAAGCTGTAGGGGATTAAAACACTGGGGGTGGGGGTGGGGGGGGGGTGCTGGAGTAATAAAGTGGTGTGCATTCTTCACAACTTGTACATATGTTATCCAGCATCAGGACAGAAACTCATGAATGCACTTTTGGCAAAAATTTCAAGTCTCATCAATACATTTTACACATAAGAAAAAAAAACAAAGCTTGTCAAGAATGGAAGCCATCAAACAGAGTTGAAAGAAAAAGCAAATAAAGTTATAACTACATCTATGGAATAAGTGTCAAAGTCTGCCCATTTACTGTAGTGGAGAGGGCAGGACAAATCAAAAAGAAAAACTGATCCAACGCTGTGGTTAAAGTTTTAAAAGAAAGATTCCCCCTTGAAATTTATTGGTTTCAACACCAATGCTGAGCCTATATTATTATTTTGTTGTTCTATTCCCCATGCTGTGTTTCACACTTTGGCTGGTGGTTTTCAGTGTTTACACAGAAGACGATGTTGTACCATGGGCACTTGTGGCATGTAAAACTTTTGCTTTTTTTCCCCCAGTTAGTATTATAAGTGGCTCAGATCCACTAGAGTCTGCTCAAGCACCTGATGAATGCCCACATTCTCTTCTTTGGCCTGGGCCAGTTTTTCTATCAGTTCATGGAAAAAGAAAAAAAAAATGAGAATTCAAATTTAAAATCAAAGCGTGAACAGTTTAAAACAAATGTGTAAATTTTCAGAATGTTACTAAATTATATTCAGTTCAACATTAGTTTAAACATTTCAAAGCAGGCAATTAGGAATCAATTAGTGTGATTATAAATCTCAATGCAACATCGGAATCTTCAAAAAAATAAAAGTTTAGTATTTCTTTACATATTTTGTTTCTTCCCCCTTTAATGCACCATAAAACATTTCCCTTTGCAAGCAGAGCATCATTTCATTGTCACCCAATTACACAATTGTGTTGCGAGCCCAAGGCCGAAACATCTTACAATTTGGGTGGCAAAACGCATAGGCCTTTATTACTCGAAGTATTTCTCAAACATAGAACAGTTTTGAACTGCTGGATTTTATACACCCACATATATACGCACATTTTACTGGACAATACAGAGTGCAGGAATGTTTTTGTTTTACAAGAACAGAAATCTGAAAGATATTGGAAGAAAGAGCAGACTCGATGGCCCAATTCTGCTATTAAATCTTTTGGTCTTATGGACCCTCCAGATAAAGGTGGCTTGTTTACCCTGCCACACTTGCATTCACTGAGCTGAACAGTCTTTCATTCAAGAGAAACCAAGTAGACAGAAAAGCAGAATCAATTCCAAACCCATTAAGTCTTTTGCTTCTAAATAAATTAGTAGTTTTTATTTGTTAAAAACAGACATGCAAAATAATGCCAAGGTTAGTTATGAAACAGAAATAGTGATCACATTCATTAAAAAAGGTTAGACAAGAACACAGAGCAAGTTTTTTTGGCAAGTCTTCAAGATAAAGTCAGTTGTTAAGTTCATTCAGGACAACCCTCAGTTCACTATTGAGAAGACGATTTCTCTCTACCTCCTGTCGGAAGCGTTCTATTGAAACAGCATCAGTGACAGCAGATGAAAGAAGAAAGAGTAGTGTTAGTCACATGGAACAGATCAGCTGTTTTTAAAATAGGTTTAAACTATTTGGTATGAAGAAAGAAAAGCACTTACACGAAGGAAAGTACCTCTAGCAAAAAGAGTAGGACCAAAAGATAAATTGAGGAAGAAAATTCTGAAAGTGACTTATTTGTGTGCAAGTAAACATGGAACAGAATCAGGCTGGCCTACAGTTTCACAAATCAGACACACTGATTGGCTGCCTGGAACATGTTGCCAGGGGCGCTGGCAGAGGAAGATACACTACAGACATTTAAGGAACTTAGACAGGCAACATGTTTGATAGAAGAATGGAGGTTTATGTAGGAGGGAAGGATAAGATTGATTCTAGAGTAGGTTAAAAGGTTGGCACAGCACTGTGGGCCAAAGGGCCTGTTCTGTGCCGTAATGCTCTGAGTTTTAAAAACAAAATCCTTTAGGCAGCAATGAATATACAAGTAGATCTATAATTTCTGCAAATCACACACTCAATTCCATTTAGATAAAAACTGATTCATCTTCCTCCCACAACATAACATCTTTTGTATTGTATCGCTTTCAACAAGTTAATTACAGCCTTAACAGGAGTGGTTCTCTCCATCAGAAGAAAATACCCATTTGTTTTAAGACTTGTATTCACAAGGTTAACTCAACAGGCAACATATTTGTATATCTTACTACACTTCAAATAATTCAAGAATGAAAACTATAACAGCGCAAGCAGAAAAATGAAAATTAATCAGCCTGTTGTGCAAAGTGATTCTTTAAAACAAACAGAACACGAAACATTAATCCAGCAAAAATATTTTGATACAGTTCCAGACTCAACACCATGGATTTCTTTGTATTCAAGTTACTAAGCATATTATTCACCAGAAAAAGGAAACAAACAGGTGCAGCAATAATTATAGATTCAGATCGCTAAAGAATGTATCATATAAGATGACCTGTGCAGAATACCATTAAATGTGATTCAAAAGGCACTTGTAATCTGTTTTTTATCAACTCAAATTACTATGGCAGAGAGAAAGGAATCAGCTTTTATGCAAAAACATGGTGAGCAAGATTTTTAGTTTACCAAATGGTACTTGATTTCTAATAGCTTTTTTTTATATCACAACTCCTAATTTAATTAAAATTAAAAATGTGTCAAAAAACACTTCCAGTGCAAGTTTGAACTGTTTCATTCAAACCCACCACACATCCCACCTCCAAACTGTAAGCAATATTAGTACCACAAATTAACAGAACTAAACCAATAAATTATTATTTCACTTAGTTTTGATTTAGTTTTAGTTTCACTAATCTCTATTTCCTGAGGAGAATGAGGTCCTTTAACATCTGCCGGACGATGCTGAGGATGTTCTACGAGTCTGTGGTGGCCAGTGCTATCATGTTTGCTGTTGTGTGCTGGGGCAGCAGGCTGAGGGTAGCAGACACCAGCAGAATCAACAAACTCATTCGTAAGGCCAGTGATGTTGTGGGGATGGAACTGGACTCTCTGATGGTGGTGTCTGAAAAGAGGATGCTGTCCAAGTTGCATGCCATCTTGGACAATGTCTCCCATCTACTACATAATGTACTGGTTGGGCACATGAGTACATTCAGCCAGAGATTCATTCCACCGAGATGCAACACAGAGCGTCATAGGAAGTCATTCCTGCCTGTAGCCATCAAACTTTACAACTCCTTCCTTGGAGGGTCAGACACCCTGAGCCAATAGGCTGGTCCTGGACTTATTTCATGGCATAATTTATATATTACTATTTAAGGTTTTATTACTATTTAATTATTTATGGTGCAACTGTAATGAAATCCAATTTCCCCTGGGATCAATAAAGTATGACTATGACTAATTACTATGAGACTGCTCTGCTTCTCAAGAAGTTTGTGGCAGATTCAAGTCCACTCCTTCCCAATGCTAATATTCCTTGACAGCCCAACAATGTGAAAAATCTCTCTGCTTTCACTAACTGGGTTACCAGCCCTTTCGGACAATACACTTTCATCAGGATTTTCTGACCAACTGTATTTTCTTCCTCACTTTTGTACATGCAACTGTGGCTTCAAATTTCAAAGGTTACTGTAAGCATTTAGAAATGGGTTTAAAATTCTGCATAAGTGATCACACTTACATTCCACAAGTCCTAAAAACTTAACACCCTCTCAAATAAAAAAATCTAATTACTTAGAAGTCAAAACATGCAAAACTAAGTGCAACATTGAAGAGATATATTGAGTAAATATTGTATAAATTACCCAGGTCTGCAATTAAGAAATATGTACTTTACATACCATCATATCCACCAATGCAACTACCTGAGCATGTTTCATGAAAAATAAACATTCAAAACGTCTCAATAATGATGCCCCCCCCAAAAAAAATCTAAATGGTTTACTATCATGCTTTGGGAAGGAAATATGTTGCCCTTGTACATAATTCTAAAGGTGTTCTCAACAGCTCTCTGAAATGGTCTGTCAAACCAATCAACTGTATTGTAACCATGAGGTTAAAGCAGACATGGAAAGGTGCAACTCAAGACTATACTGTAGGTACAGCAATTGCAAAAGAAGCATGCAAAAGACAGAGCTACATAATCGCATAACATCAGAGTCCTCCCACAACTAGTTGTGAAGGGTGGCAGCAGGAAAGATGCTCCCATTTCAACGATGGGGTCCTGAGCATGCAAATGCCAAAAGCAAGGGTGAGGCCTTTGAAACCAGAGGGAGTGGCTAATCCAATTCTGCATCCGTCTGAGATCTCATCACAGATGTCAGGATATAACCAATTCTATCCACTCTGTATGATGTCAAGAAATGGCCAACACTGAGTACAGCAAATCTATGGGATCAGTCAACATACTGTTGCAGTAATGAACACTGCGCTCACAACCAGTTTCACGACTGGCACAATACTGGTATCTCCCTGACCATGTGGAAAATCATTTACAAAAACAGAACACCACCAATCTGGTTAATTACCATCCAATCCATTTTACCTAGGTTAACTACATTTGAAAGCAAGGATGAAGTGATGAGGCTTTATAAGGCATTAGTCAGACACAATTGGAGTACTGTGAGCAGTTTTGGGAAAGATGTGCTGGCATCGGGGAGGGTCACGAGGAGGGCTCACAACAATGATCCCAGGAATGAAAGCCTTAATGAGCGAGGATTGTTTGATGCTACTAGGCCCGAACTTGCTGGAGTTTAGAAATAACGAGGGAGCTATCAGTGTAACCTATCAAAGATTAAAAGGCCTAGACAACAGGGATATGGAGAGGATGTTTCTTATAATGGATGAGTCTAGGAAGGCCAAGTTATTGGGTATATTTAAAGCAGACGTTTATAGGTTCTTGATTAGTAACGGCATCAAAGGTTATGGGAAAAAGGTAGGTGAAACAGGAACAAAAAAAAAAATCAGCTGTGATGGTATGGCAGAGCAAACTTAATTGACTGAATGTAAAACACAAGAGCAGAATTAGAACAACCTTTATCAATTACCATCCTTTCATCACTAGAACAAGTGGAGAAGTGGATTGGGACTAGAATTAGAGGTTATAAATTAAGGATAACTCCTCCACTCAGCGTGTTGAGAGTATGGAAGGAGCTGCCAACAGTTGGATGTGACTTTGATTGCAACATTTAAGAGAAGTTTGGAGATGGGAGGGGCATTACATCTCTATCAATGGGACAAGGAAGAATAACCCTTTGGTGCAGACTGACTGGGCAAAGGGCACGTTTCTGGGCTGTAGTGTTCTATGACACTATTATTTGCTCACTGTAGATGTGTAAAATTTCAGTTAAATACTTAACACCAAATGAAGGAACTTATGCTAACATTTAGCAAGATCTCAACAACATTCAGGGCATGGATAGATGCGACAAGTAACATTCATACCAGAAAGATACTAGGCAGTGACCATTTCCAACAGGAAAGTCTAACTCCTATTCTTGAAGTTTAATAGTCATCCATCAATGCCTTGGTGGTTACCACTGACCAGCATTTCAGAGCCTCAAATATTGAGGCCAGAGGCTGTATATCCTGTGGTACATGATTCACTCCTTACACCTTTAGGTATTTTGGGGGCTCTCAATTCACCTTATTTTGGACACATATACCAGGAGCCTGGGTGGCGGGGAGGAGATACGTCCCTACCAAACGAGGCACAAGGTGCTTCTTCCCTCTACTAGCCTGCAGGTCACTCTTGGGCAAGGTGTAGCACCTGTTTAGCCCCACAATCAGGGTCAAGGAAAGCCATGGCAGCAGGTGGTGGATGGTTGTATGAGCAGAAGCTGCATATCACAAGTCCTGGTTATGCCACCACTGATGCCAGGCAGACAATCTCTGAAGAGTATGCATAATGGCTGGGATCACCTGTCTTGTAAAGACACTGCCCTGAAGTCAATGGCAAACCACTTCTGTAGAAAAATTTGCCTATAACAATCATGGTCATGGGACCATGATCGTCTACATCATACAACTTGGCACATAATGATTACGATACTACCAGGAGTGCAAAGGCCCATGGAGTATTGAAGAACTAAGTCAGCTCTGGTTGCTGCATTGTAGGAATAAGTGATGGCATGAGTATGGACATGGTGAGCTCAGGGGCTAGTTTTGTGCTGCACGACTATGCTTCCTATGACCCTAAAGCCACTTTCTCAAGGCCAATTAAGGATGAATTAATGCCAACCAGACCAGCAATATCCAGAAGAGACAATCACAGAGAAAGGAATAAAACTTTCAAAAGGAACAAGTCTTTCTTCTGAATGTGGCCAATTTAATAAAAAAGGACTATTCACTAAAACACCCAATAAGCAGTTGTTAGATTGCAAAATAAACATTAGAAGACTCTTAAAAGTAGCACAAATAAGTTTGAAATGAAAGATTACCTTCCAATTCGTCAATTGATTTCTCCAATTTTGCTACAGACCTTTCTGCAAACTCAGCTCTAGTTTCAGCCTGTAAGAGAGGAGGTTATTTAAAACACCACTTTGCTTTAAAGGCACTCATTACCACCCCATCATTGAGTAATCCCAACAGAACCTATTCACTCCTGAATGAAATTTCTCAATGTTCTCCCCACCACTGAGCACATCTACAAGGCGTGCAGCCACAAGAAAAGTGCGTCCATTATCCTGGCCCTCCACCATCCTACCCAAGCTTTCTCTGGCTGCTGACATTGGGAAGGAGTTACAGAAGCGCAAGGGCTCCACACTACCAGGATTAGACACTGTTATTACCATTCAATCATCAGATTCCTGACCAGCTTGGATAACTTCGCTCACCTCAAACTGAACTGATTCCACAACTTACGGACTCACTTTCACGAACTCTACAACTCATGTTCATAGTACTATTTATTTATTTACTTATTTTATGTTTGCACAGTGGTTTGTCAGCCATGGTTTGTGTGTAGTATTTCATTGATACTATTGTATTTCTTTGTTTTACTGAGAGTGCCTGCAAGAAAACAAATTCCAGGGCAGGATATGGTGACATGCACCTACTTTGATAATGAATTTCCTCTGACCTCTGATCTTTGAACTGTGTTGAAATGTGCAAAGTGACACTATTTTGAAGTGACTTTGAAAATTAAATCTGCATTTAATAGAAGACTTCATCCTACAGATTTACATCCATGTTCGAGAATTTATGCACAAGTTTTCTGAATTCTAACTCCTTCATCCACTAAAATCATTGGTGCAAATCCCAGGTCTTATCACTTTGTCAAGACACTAACCTATCACTCTGTATACATTTTGTAACATTCATGGTTAGATCCTCAATCCAAGCCGCCAGTAGATTTTGGACAAGCCGGCAGTTGGCTGGGAGAAGTCACTGTGTTTCTGAAAGAAACTCGCAGTGTCCCATGGGTGAATCTGGATGAAAATCCACATCACTCACCTCTTTTAGCTTGTCTGTTAACAGCCTGATTTCTTCTTCATATTTATCTTCTTTTGAGGCATACTGGTAGATAAACATGCATTACGTTAAAAAAAGATAAGTCTGCCACAGGTAACATTTCCTTTTTACATGATGTGTAACAGCATAGAAGTTCAAATACACAGTCCACCAAATCCCATTGAAATAAATGGACCTTTTTTTATTTGCTTTTCAGCCTCACTTTATATTCACCATGTTAAGGATGCAGGAATTTAAGAATAACCTACATCAACAGGTGAACCACATTATTGTGTTAAGAGCATTTTAACAGCTCTGCGCCACTCTGAACAAGAAAATTGATAGCATTGCATCTGGTTGGAAAGTTAAACCAAAAGTCCCAAATGTATTCAAATAAAAGCAATTAGGTGTAAAACAGCTGTCGGTGCAATTCATTTTGTGCACAGAGTAAATAAGTAGATGTTGGTGGCTGACCTCGAGCGCCACCAACATATTGGCATCAAAAAGAAATATTTTTATGATTGACAAATTCGGCAACTTCCCTGTCTACATTTCAGCCAAATAGCTTACTTGAGAGCCCTTTACTACTGAATTGTTACGAAAGAGTGGCACTAGGTCTAGAAAAAGGCAATGACCAGTAGTATCAGGTGGTGGTAGAGTGCAGGAACAAATTAACCTGAAAGTGGTTGTCAAAGATACTCCTTACTGAATAATTGCTTCATCTAGCTTACACCTCTCTTGGCAGTTAAAATATCTACAGGCAAGGAAAAGATCTGATCTTAACTGCAGAGTTCCTGATTTATAATTAATGGTTATTGCCAATGCAGGGAGCAGAATTTTTTTTTTTTTTTAAATCTAAAATTCTCGATTAGGCCTGTGAACAGTTTATTTCACTAGCTATTGAAAAACAGGCTTAGGTTTGGTTAAAAAAAAAATTATGAAATGTGGTTTTATTATCCATTGCAGACAGGTAAATTCTGGGGGTAAAACCCAAAGCCTGGGTCATTCATTATTGCCAAAGGACACAGTAATCAGCACAAAGTTCAGTTCTATATTGCTTCATCAGTCTGAAATTAAGTTTCAAACAGATAAACATCACACAGAAGAATAAAAAAGAGAAGAAATAAGAAAGGGCAATGATAACTTGAGAAATGTCCAGAGCATTCCAATAAGCATCAGCATCAAATCAAGCAGCCCCCAAAAACTAGGATACATATAAAATGGCAGAGCTCCAGAATACAAGCATAGTTATGTCCAATTCAGCCCTGTACCATATCCCAAGCCAAAGGAAATGCTGCAGCTAGATGGACTGGAGTCAAAAGCCAACTTGAATATTTCTTCATTGCTCATCAGCTGCAAAATAACTGAAGCAAAGGTACCCCCATTTCTTAAGTTACACTTAGCATATCAACCCAAGCTTCAACTTTTCAAAAGAGGAACACATTTTAGACTGGCAATACAGCAATTATTTAGATGAGTGGCATGGTATGCCCACTGCTGAAGCATTATGCATTATTTAAATTATGGAAATCTAAAAGCATTTGGACAGCAGTTTACTAGTTGACTGCATTGCACCAAAGATGTTACATGATATACAAATTGATTTTTTGGTTCCAGCTGCTCTGGAATTTAGAATAAACACATTCATTGCATAGAGCACATTCAGTAGATCATAAATTGAATATGAGAATTTTGCTTATGAATATTAGAACCTCCCTTGCATCAAGGGAATTCTCTTTTGGATAACCAGTGGAAAATGGCAATGCTGGCAAGTCAATTGTATCACTGCTTCAGTTTGCAGATGGTGATTATAACTTGTCATCTCAAAGTCATTCTTCACATCTCTGTGCCGTTGTAAACAGCAAATCTCAGTATCTTGCAGTACTTCTACTGAAGTTTGAGGCCTTAAGACTGAGTAAGGAGCATTAAAAACAGTATTGTGCATATCTAAAATTATATTGCAACCTTCGTAACCATTCTAGTGGATATAAAATGTAAAATTTAGTTGGCTTTTGACTCAGCTTTTCGAACCAGCAGCCTAGCCAATGTAAACTCCACCTACCAGTACACTCAGCATCATGGTACAAGCAGGTATGAAGGGTTTACGATAGATTATCATTTCAATGTCCGACCAAGAGTTCTTTGGTCAACTTTGTCGACATTTTTGAAACCAGTGTAGGAACATCCTTATGGGGATGCCATGACTTTAAAAGCAGTTATGTTCAGAATGCTCCTACCTTTTCAGTTTGTGCTTCCAAAGACTTCAGGCTGTTGGTAACATTTTTCAATTCTTCTTCAATCTCAGCACATTTACTGTTCAGAACAAGATAGTTTGGTTTGGGAAAGAAGGAGGTTGAGAATATGCAGAAAAGTAGTAAGAAACCCATAGCAACTAAGCATGTCTGGCTCTCAGAATTTGGGCTCCAACACACAAAGAATGTTCAAAAAACAACTTTCCGATCTTAAACCAGAACACTGATTGATTGGGTACTTACCTGGCATCTGTAAACTAATTCAAAGTTTTGATTTATGTTTAACCTCCGAAGAAATGGAGAGCTACCAACCCCAATGAGTAGTAAAGGCCCAAGGCCACAGAAACTATTGAAACCACATCTTGATTCCAGAATTCAGCTGCTATGGGTCTCCACTGGGGGGAAAATCCAATTACACACAAACTACCAGGAAGCAGAACAGCAGCAGCAGAAGTTGCAGGGAATGTAGCTTTAATATTTTCTCAGAGAGAAAACAAAGATGGAGAGAGGAAACAGGAAGTAATTAGTGGATTTCTGGGAATAATACCTCTTCCTCTGAGGCCATTAACGATTTCAAGCTCTGGTCCATTACTTTAAGCTCTTCTTCCAATTGCCGGACCCGACTGAGTTAATCCAAGTATAGGAGGAGAACAGGGACAAATCCCAGGGAGAATTCAGCATGCAATTCAACAGGGGAAAAGAAAACCATGTGCCCGCTATCGTTAGTGCATTCACCAAATTTTACAAAATAACATGGGAATTTAAATAACTACAGTCACAGTTCCAGCTTTTGAAATTAACAAAATGATGATTGTTTACTAATTCTCTATAAATTAAAAGACACTTTAATTGCACAGGAGTAGTTTAAGAATCACCCTCACCCACCATAAAGACTGAGCTAATTTTAAATTTAAAGCAGCATGCAGCACAGGGACGATCATGTTTCTCAAGAATAATTAAAAAAATACTCAAGATATTAAATTTTATTTTCCAATAACTTAGCCAATTAATGGGGAGAAGGCATCATGTTTGATCTGGATTTTTAGTGGAGTTAGCCAGTCAATAGATGTAAACATTGAAAAATGGCAAAGCTTAGCCATCTGGACCAGCCCAAGAAAAACTACTTTGACAATATTTCAGAAAGTTGCTATGACTAGTTTGGGGAGACACCAACTAGTTTGCATCTTGAGATGTGGATCTGGCTATCAATAAATAAATAAATAAATAAATAAAAACAAGAACTGGTTCCAACACAAAACCTACAGTTTGGAAGTAAAAAAATTTAGCCATCTCTTGAAGAATAGTAATAAGGCTGAATGGCCTCTTCCAATTTACTAAGTGTTTATTATTCAAGGATCAATACTCCTTTCCTCCCAAAGCATCGCAAGCAGAAATAGCTCATAAAAAGACTCCCAAGTCGGATTAATGTATAATCAATTAGTTTGAAATGTGATGGAATTTTAATTCCCAATTTAAGTTAGTAAACTTCTGTGGCCAAAACAAAAGCAAGAATTTATCTACAGTTTGGGTTGTGATAACTAGTTTTTTTATTCATGGAAGATTTCAGATATAATAATCCCAGACCCTCTCTAGGAATTGAGGCAATCATTAATCCTATAAAACTCGTCTCATTTCAAAAGTGGAACTGACACAAGAATTACACTCCTGTGTTTCAATAAATCCTATGCAAACACCAATTCAAATCCCAGGAACTACTACCTAGTTATTGCTTTTTTTTTGCACTGTTTATTTTTGAAATATATAGATTAAGTTTTTGCACTGTACTGCTGCCAGAAAACAAATTTTAGGTCATTTTCAGTAACAATAAATCTGGTTCAGCAAAATAAAATCTTGCTAACTTCTCTCCCCACCAGAGATCAACTGGAGCATGTTTCAAGATGTGGATCTATTTTCATAAAAAGATAGTCAAGTCAATTTTAATTTATTTTCCAATAACTCAGCCAATCAGTGGGGAGAAGGCACCAAGTAACACAAGGCACAGGAGCAGAATTTGGCCAAGGGAGTCTGCTTCTGAGTTTTCACAGAACGTCGAACACCCACTTCAAATTTTGTGCACCAGTGTCCACTCTATTTAACCTCTTGTAACATTCTCTAGTTGATTTATCATTCAGCCCAGGATAGGCCGAGAGAAAAAGCAGAAATGCCGCGCCAAGTTACATGATAATCCATAAATACACAATGTTTAAATGTACTTATCTAGCATGGAGCTGAACCACACTGATCAGGAAGGAGGGTCCTAAGTGTAATAGATTTCAGGACACTCAGGATCAAGGGTTAATGATCCATTATGTTTTCATTAGATGATGAAGCCAACTCAAAAGTTACGTCTTCCATTCTGTTACGTTCTGAGCAAAATTGGTGACTAGAGTATTGTCGTGATGGGGCTGGGTGGGAGGGGGTGAAAATTCAATGAGAAAATCAAATAAAGTCAACCACGGCTTTTGACCTTGACTGCGATTTAGAAACTCACTTAAGCAGCAGCATTAGGTGCTGTTCATGCCGATACCATAAGTCAAAGATACATCGGCTAGGTTATAGCAATTACTTTGGGGTGGAGCAAAAGTGTGTGGATAATTACCTATTCTGTGCATGGGGAGGGGCAGAGTGGGAGAAGTAGTAAGGGAAAGAGACAAGATGTTGTACTCAAGTACAACAAATCTGTGTGTTTCTCGCGAGATAGTTAAGGAATTAAACAATCCATTGGCTTTGATTGACCTAGCACAAAAACTGGTGTCATAGTCTAGCAGGCCCATGTTAATTACCAAACATCCACATTCTCAGATTCGGAGAACTCAGTGGACTAGATCACTGGTTTTATGTCAAAAGCCATCACCTTCCTGCTTGTGCTCTTTCTAGTAACTGAAAAGAATTACCTTTCTGACTGTTCAGCACGCTCCTCGGTCCGTTCCTGCTCGCCTTCAAGGATGACAAGTTTACGTGCTACCTGTAAGCAGAACCTCAGTATGACTCAAAACTTCGTATCACATTTGGTCCAACTTACCGCTACACTATTAAAACTAATACCACTGACAGCAATTAGACCCGCCAGCCGTAGCCCAAATAAGACAAATCATGTAAAAAAAATGCTGAACATTCAGTTGCGTTTATGAAAATTTAAAAAAAACAATATCCTCAATTAATAGATCCCAGTGCTGAGGCAAATGCAACACAATAAGCAGGAAGGATAAAATACATTTGACACAGATCCTCAAAAGATGCTATAGCTACCTGTAATGACTCAGTGAGATCTTCTCCACTAGCTCCAGAACAAGCAGCAGGCAGAAAACTGGATTAATCCTTTATACTATAGGAAGTGGAGCATAATTTGGCCATTCAGCCCATCGATTCTGCTCCACCATTCAATCACGGTTGATTTATTTCCCTCTCAACCCCATTCTCCTGCTTTCTGACTCCCATACTGATTGAGAACCTATCCATCTCCACTTTAAATATACTCAATGACCTAGCCCCCGTAGATGTTTGTGGAAATGAATTCCCACAGATTCACCAGTCTCTGGCTAAAGTAGTTCTTCCTCATCTCTGTTCTAAAGACATATTTGTGTTCTGAGGCTGTGCCATCTGGTCTTAGACTCTCCCATTATCAGAAGCATCCTCTCCATGTCCACTCTAACTTTATCAGCATATTGATGCAATTACAATGAAGGCTGCCAATAGCTATATTTCATTAGGCGTTTGAGGAGACTTAATATGCCAGCAAAGACTCTCGCAAACTTAAACAGATGTGCTGTTCTAACTGTCACAGTCTAACTTGGAGGTGCCGCTGCACAAGATTGCAAAATGTTGAAGAAAGTTACAAACTCAGCCAGCTCCACCATGGGCACTAGCCTCAGGCCAGCACAGAGGCAGCAGTCGTCATTAAGGATCCCCATCACCCAGGATGTCCCCTCCTCTCATTGCTATGATCAGGGATCAGGGAGGAGGTACAGGAGCCTGAAGACACACACAGCATTTTACGAACAGCTTCTTCCCCTCCGTCACCAGGTTTCTAAATAGACAATGAACCCATGCACACTATCTCACTCTTTCCTTTTTTTGTTTTGCTCTTTTTGTACTACTAATTTAATTAAATAAAAACTATAAACTACATATATCTATTGTAATCTAGTTTTTTTTTTAAATTATGCTTTGCAATGTACTGCAGCTGCAAAACAGCACACTTCACTACATATGCTAATGTTATTAAACCTGATTCTTAGGTGTTCCAACAGGTTTCAATAAGATCCTTCTCCCCACCCCCACATCCATTCTTCTAAATTCCAATGAGTAAAGGGCCAGTTATCAAAAGCTTCACATACATTAATTGTTCCATTCCCATGATCATTCTCCTGAACCCTCTCCAAAGCCTGCATATCTTCAATATAAATCACTGCAATATTTCATGTACGACTTGCCAAATGTGAGAATAATCCACCCTTTTATGACTGCACATTAAGAACATTCATTCAGATGTCACTTCAGAGGAGAGACAAGGCCGGGGAAAAACTTCACCTCTTCATATTTGCGGTCCGCTTCCTCAGCAATATGTTTAGCTTCCTTCAGCTGCATCTCTTGCATTTCCATTATCTCTTCAGCCTTTAGGACTTTGCTCTCCACAACCTTCATTCCTCTGTAGGGAGGCAAAATAAGTGCATCCTATTATTACAGCTGAGGGACAGGCTAGCTCAGACTACTGCACCATGATTTGGCTCTGCACTGAACTATGGGACTCACTTTGCGGACTTCAGTTCAGAATTCTATTTGCTTGTGGTTATTGTTTGCATGTGGTTACCCCCCCCCCCCCCCCGTGCACACTGGGTGTTTGAAAGTCTTTTTTTTAAATATGTGGTTCTTTCACATTTCTTTGTTTTGTGGTTGCCTGTTAGGAGACAAATCTAAAGGTTGTAGAATCTATACATACTTTGATAATAAATGTACTTTTAGCTTTGTAGATGACACACAAAGAAAACCAATGCAAAAATACTCAGGTCTATTTGCAGACTAGTGAATACACACTTAAAACACTGACTTCTATAACTTTTTGTTCAGCAGCTGCATTAGAGATTCCTCCGCAGCTGTACAATGCGGAATAGTAAATATTATACTGATCAAATCATATAAGCAATAGATCACTTATAACTTGTCAAGAGTTGCAGGTGAACAGAGAAGGAAAAAAATCGTTCATCTTTTCATCTGACATTTTGGACTCCTGTTTGCTCCCTCTCTTACAATCCAGCAACAAAAAAAAATATTTGGCAGCACAGAAACTTTTTGGAAACTTAATTCCCACAGCCCTTCAAAGAGAAGATCACTGACAGAATTGAATTCCGTATTCCCATCTCTTAGTCTCTTAGGCAAACATTGGTTAACCAACTCAGGTTTTCATTAACTGAACTAACATCTATTGCCATTTAGAAGAAAAGAAATTCAATTTTGTTCACTTTGACCCTTAAGAGAATAGGCTTTACATTCTAAATCAGACACTTCTATAGTGGCCCAAGAGCCTCAAACACTTATTTCAGCTACCCAAATCTGACAATTGCTTAGAGCCCACAAGAAAAGCCAACAACCCTTTTCACAGCTGGCTTGCTGAGCTCCTCTAGCATCTTATGGTTCCAATACAAGTAAAACGTTGCTTTACAGGGACCTACACTCAGTAGTCACTTTATTAGGTAGAATGGTCTTCTGCTTCTGTAGCCCATCTGCTTCAAGATTCAACATGCTGTGCATTCAGAGATGCTCTTCTGCACACCACTGTTGTAACATGTAGTCATGTGAGGTATCATCACTTCCTGTCAGCTTGAACCAGTCTGGCTATTCTCCTATAACCTCTCTCATTAACAAGGCATTTTCATTCACAGAACTGCCATTCACTGTTTGATTTTTTTTATTTTGCGCACAGTTCTCTTTAAACTCTAGAGACTGCTGTGCATGAAAATACAAGGAGATCAGCAGTTTCTGAAATACTCAATCCACCTGTCTGGCGC
The DNA here is from genome assembly GCF_030028105.1 of Mobula birostris. Classification (NCBI taxonomy): domain Eukaryota; kingdom Metazoa; phylum Chordata; class Chondrichthyes; order Myliobatiformes; family Myliobatidae; genus Mobula; species Mobula birostris. The sequence goes on along the minus strand of NC_092372.1, from coordinate 29,131,231 downwards.
CAACAATCAAGGTCAAAGTCACATAGATCACATTCTTCTCCATTCTGATGTTAGGTCTGAAAAACAAATGAACCTCTTGATCATGTCTGCCTGCTTTTATGTATTGTGTCAGTGTCACATGATTGGCTGATTAAATATTTGCATTAATGACCAAGTGTAAAAGTGAAATAAAATGGTCCGAGAGTATTCCTTAGCTGTCAAATGGAGCACAACTGGCCCATAAGAGACCATATAGTGTGCCAAGTAGTTACATCTCTTCATTAAATCTACAAAACAAGTAGTATTTACATCAGCTTGTCCTAGGACAAGGAGTCAGAAAAAAAGTAATTTCTTTGGACCCTCTTCCCAGATTCATAGAACACCTGTCAAGGTATTAGCATTTATTTCTTACCGCTCACTCTCATCCGCCGACTTTTCAGCCTCCTCTAGTTTCTGCAGGGCACTAGCCAGACGTTCCTGAGCACGATCCAACTCTTCCTCAACCAGCTGGATACGCCTATTCAAGGAGGATACATCAGCTTCCGCCTGGACAAAATAAACACAACTGAGTAACTACTCTCAAAACAGGAGTTATCTATATAAAGAAAATAAAACCATTGGAAAAGCAACTAAATTGGACAAGTCAAATTAATAGCTGGAATATACTGTATTAAATTAAAAGACACATTATTAATAATAATCCAAAGATTAAGTGTTTGTCAAGTCAACAGGTTTGAAAATAGATGAAATTACAAATGACGATACTCTAAGCAAAAGTATTATTCTAATTTCCTCTGAGAAGTCCAGAAAAATACAATTTTGAACGTAACCAGAAAGAATTTGGTAAATCTAATCCTTCAGTGAGCAGACAGAGCAGAAAGGTCAACAAAAGGACGGGACATCTGCAGTTCGTATGTGCAGAAATGCATACTTTATTAAGGTGTTGAGGAAAATGCCAAGGGAGACAACATACCCATGCATTTACAGAAGGTGGATCTAAGCTTGTGACTCTCAATTAGAAAGAGCAGACATCCGGTTTAAAACAGAATTTTCCAAATGTCAAGATGTTAAGACGTAGCGAAGATCTTGGTGCCAATGTACAATGCATTAAGTAGATCAGGAAATAATGCAAACTGAACTTTATATCCAGAAAGTTATAAAAGCAGTACCTAGAACAGACAAAATAATTGAACAAAACTCTGGTTGGACCAGATCTGGTGTTCTGAGAGCACTTCCGTACATTACACCTCCAGGAAGATCTACTGACCTTAAAGACTATGCACAAAAGGTTTGCTATAATACCTATAGTGTCAAAACTTAATGTTATGAGAGGTTATATAAAAAAAACACAATGATTGCCTATCACAGGATTTAGAAGATTGGGAAGGGAAAAAGCGCATGAAATTCCATTGGTGAGGAATCTAGAAATTGAAAAATTAGGATTGGGCAACTTCAAAAGGCAAATAGGGTAGTTGTTGACTTATTGCAAAAAAAAAGTGCTTGGGAGCTCATACACAGATGACACAGATAACATGAAATTTTAACGTCAAATTCAAGATCTAACTGTTAACTGCAAGATAACAATGGATACTAGAGGGGGAAAAATGAGGGTATAAAGATTCGGACAGATCAACCATCTTCTCATAGAATGGCAAACAGGCTTAAGGAATAAATTGCCCCTCTCATGTCCTAGGCTGCTGCAAGTGGGAGAAATAATAAATAAATAAATCTGCTCACATGAAAAATATGGCAAGGCCGAATGACAGGAAGAAGTCAACAATGAAGAGAACCAGAAAAACAGGCACAAAAAAAATTAAGCACAGCCTTACTACTTTTAAGCCATATTCTGCAAAGACAGTTTCCACTGCCAGACTCCCTTTGCCATTAAAATGTGGCTTATTGGCTGGTGCAGCCTCCACTGAGTTTATGTTAACTTAAAAGCGCAGAGAAGAATGCTGATAGGAGAAAACAAGAGGAGTTAAGGCAGAGCTTAAATTTTGATAAATGTTGCGTCTTTGGAATGGATTCCTTTGATACTTAAAGTTGCAGCATCTCTGCACATAACTATTGCTTAATATGAGTAAGCATAAATGGCATATATGGTGGTGAATGCAATAGGCATGTTTTGTTTTAGCACTGCTGAGGAATTCATACAGAACGAGTCTTCTAAATGTAGAACACTGTCTCTGCTGGATTATCTTCGAAAATAGGGGCTCCCAACCTTTTTTATGCATGGACCCTTAACATTAACCAAGGGGCCTGTGGAACCCCTATTCTACAGCAATCCCTCAGGGACAAAGATGACATACTTCCACCACTGCCATGCAAAGGACAAGATGACTCAAAGTTCTTTAACTTGGGGTGGGTGTTGCAAACCTGTGATAATATAGTCTTGACAGAGGAAGATTTTGATTCTTGGCACAGGGACCTAAAATGATCAACCGGAATCTGCCTCGTACCATCATACAAAATCATGGCTGCACCTTTATCCGCTTTCTTTCTCTGCGCCTCCTCCACCCCCCCGCCCCCCCGCTGCAATTTTTGTATTTGGGCAGAATGTAGGCATTCTCCTACAAAGTGTTTATATCCAGAAAGCAGAAGTTAGTCAGCTGCTAAACCGAGGAGATGCATTTTAAATTGACCAAGAAACATGCCAATAGAGTTCCAGAAGTCAATGCGGAAACTTTGAATTTGCAGCTAGATGGTACCAAATCTCACCCCCTATAACATGTGAAACTGGAAAAGACTTTCAAAAGAAGAATAAATGGTCAGTCATCAACTGACTAATTCCCGAGATCATAAGCTGAGTACAGGAACAAAATAGTCCTTCCACTTACGGGCTGAAAGTCATAACAGCAACGCTTTCAGTTCAGACATCCTGATGATCTGGAGCTCATCATGTTGATTAATGTCTTGTTTTAAAATACATGCTTTATCCAATTATCTGGCATTATTTATAGCATTTCCTCTTTCTTCAAGATGAAAAAAACCCATGGAAACAAGTTCCATTCATGAAAAATTTCAAGTCAACTGTTTGAGGTTCCAGTGCCAGAAGAGCTTTGGCATGAGACAGAAGCACAAGTATTTCAGCAGAACTCTGGACACCAAGGGGATTACACACAATTTGTAAGGAATTATCCAGAATTTTCCACAAGATTTAATTGAATTAAACAGACATTTGTACCAACTAATATGATGAAAAGGGCATTACTTTAAATATACGTTGGCACTGTGAGGAATACTTTGATGTCCGGAAGTATCAATATAATGTATTCACTGTTAGCTGTGATACTCAACTGGCTTCTTCTTTCTCTGCAGTAGTGTGGTTTCTGTATTTGCATACAGCATTTAAAATACTAAATACAGCTGATTAACTATTTCCCTTAATTTTCAGCATAATGGAACACTACAAGATGCCATCATCTGCACCAGCATCACACCCTCCACCAGTAGAGCGTTCTATCGCCCACATCAGCAATGGCTTTCTTAAATAGGAAGCCCATAGAAGTTCATTATTACAGATGTATAGTGTGTTTTCCAAAGTAGCAAAGTGATTGGAAAACTCAAAAACTCCAGATACTGGAAATCTTAATTAAAATCAGAAAATGCTGGAAACACTCAACAGGTCAGGCGGCTTCTGTCTAAAGAGAAAGTTAGCACTTCTGGTGGAAGATCCCTCATCTGGAACTGAAAACATTAACTTTGTCTTTCTGCAGAAGCTGCCTGACCTGCTAAGTGTTACAAATATATTCTGCTTTAATTAAAGGATACAGAAGATTCTGCTCACTCTTATTTTTAGACTAGCTGCTGTTAAGACTCTGCCATCACTTTTGCATTCATTGTTAAAAAGCATCTTACTCTATGGCCATCAGCTATCAGAAACACAATGAGTAACTTAATTAAAAAGTGCAAGATGTCAATTTTTTTGTCTTGTACACAAATTATGAAACAGATAGAGATACAGATTCTGACACTTCCCACTTCCCCAATATAAATTTGGAGAAGTAAGTACATCTGTGTCGAGTTTCGCTCTTTGTATTAACATGCTAGCTGCAGCACATAACCAATTGAATAGGATATAAATCACTGCTGGCCTATTTAGCACTTCACTTGCTATGCCACATCCCAAACTGAATGGAATTCTTCCAACTTGTTTGAAATGGCTTATTTCCAAACAGACTTCAAAAATCCCAATGCAAAAAACACACAAAAAACATTTTTATTGCAACTTGGAGCATGGTTGCACAAATTCAGTTTTTATAATTATTTTCAGAGTGACTAATTTACAGCTGTTATGACAATGCTGTATTGCAGTAGTACTGAGAAATTAAACGACAAGAGGAAAATAAATACTGGTTATTTCTAGGCTTGACAGTGCTCCCAGAGACGATGTCAAGAATGGAAAATGGATGACAGCAACTAGCAAACTCCGTATTTGCTCTCTGGTAAATGTCGCCAGACTGAAAGAGAATAGTCGATATCCTTTCATGAAGAATGGAAGTAAACCAGTTGAATTTTTTAATTCAATCCACAAGTTTCATGGTTATCAGCCTTTTTAATACCAAATGATTTAATTATTTGCTTCAAAATCCCCCAGCTGTTCTTGTGGGATTCAACCATTGCTGGGATCAGTGGGGCAGACTTCTTGATTACTCCTCTGCTGTCTTAATTGCCATGGAATTCCAAAACACAAAATGCTGGATGTACTCAAATCAAGCAGCACTTGGGATAGCCCAGATAATTACATGGCACATAACTTGTATTATAAAAGTACAATTAAGTTTGCAAACTTATAAATATGTCAACAGTTCAAAACATAACCTGCAAGTTTTGTTGTGTGAATAAGTATAAAATGCACATACTGTTTTTACTTTACAAAGAAATTACCCAAGATCCTGGAGAGTAAATGAGGGGTCTCAAGCAACCAGCATAAACCAAAAGACAAATCTAGCTCAGTACTGTATCACTGCTTGTTTACTTGGGAAACCATCCATCTTCCATTCATATAAATTTCAAAAAGGCAACTGCACGATCAATGCAACCGTTCAGGGTAAGGAACCGATTCAAGCAAACACATCTATTGGCTTGAATTCCAGGGAAGACTTCACTCATTTCAGCCTTCCTTAAACCACAAAGATTACACAATAGGACCCTTTCATGTGAAATCCTGTAAAACAAGGGAAAAATCCAAACATTCTTAGATTACAGGACAGAGCAGCCAAACTGGTTTCCCTTGATAATTTTACATTCAGACAGTATACAGGTTCAAACAGTCTATTAAATTAGCATACTCACTTCACTCCCCACACATGCCATTAGCTGAACCATTGAGTGAATGGGCTCTAAAAATGTCAAAGGTATGATTGTCATTTAAACTGCTCTGATAATACAACACCCCACCCTTGATGAAAATGACGACAAGGCTTGTAAAATGTGGACAACTCAGGGCCACCTCTCAACAGCAAAATTTGTTATCTCCTTTAGTGCACTGGAAAAGTTTCTGGCCACCTAAGGAAAGAATGCTTAAGGACCAAGACCAGAAACTAAAGCACAGCTCAAGAGTACCTATCCAAAAGAATCTTGCATTCATGCACAATTTGGAAACAAACACTACCACCTACAGCAGGCACCTTAAAGCATCTACCACAGTCTCCAGGAGATCTGTTAAATCCAACAACAGCATAAGCAAAACATCAGCATCATGTTCCCACGCCAACAGAGGATCTATTTACATTCAGTCTGCACCGAGGCCCAGCTCATGTCATTCACATGCCCTACCAATGCTCAAAACTGGCACCATACCCGGACTTCTGATTATAGCAGAAGACTGTCCCAGGGAAGGAGGGTGGTGCAACCTGTCCATCACAGGATCACAGGTAAGAATGGGGGGGGGGGGGGGGCAGAGAGAGGATTTGGAAGAGCAGGAAGAATCTCAGTTCCCTTGATCAAATGCACCCAGAGGCCCAGCGCAAAACAGCAGGGAGTACTCCACTTCCCACATGTCCCTTGCCCACTCAATCAAACTTCTCCTTCCCAATCTATGGCAGAAATAACAACATCAGCCCCCTCGGACTGGTAGCGGAAGTAAGTAATCTTTGGCTACAAGGAGTGGCCCAACAAAATCAGTTGCAAGCTGCTGTGCAAAATTTTCGCCAAATGAGAAAGCATCTTATTAAAAGCAAGGTAACTATTTTGTCAGTACTCAGCCACTATGATAACCTCCCTGCCTGGTGTGTCTAGAACCCTATTAGTCCTTTTGACCCATGAAACTCAGGAGCCTTATTCATTAAAATTGCCTTTACGATCCAAGTGACTGCTTAGTGTCAAAAGAAAAAACGTATTACATGAAACAAATTAAGAGTCACTTAATTGAGGAGAAATAAAAACTTTGCCCTTCTCCAACCTACTTACAACACTCAGTACTGCAAACGACTCAGCACAGAGGTCAAACACCATTGTGACTTGGCATAAACCCAAGATGTTATCTGCACATTCTGAACCCATTTCTGATAGTGGCTTTACTGTTCCAATGAAATTCATCAGAACCTTGAGGAACAGCATCTCGTTTTTTTATGAACCACCTTACACCTCCTCAGCACATCAGGCAGCGTCTATGGAGGGGAAATAATGTATGGGTTTTAATTCATGTTCTGTCAATAAAGCCACAAACATCCACACAAAAAAAAAAACAATGGGGAGGTAGTATCACCACTTAGACCACAGGATCACAGAAGGAAAAGTCTGATATAAAACGAAGTCAGAATTCTTTTTATACTAAAAGATGCCTTGTTGTTTCAGTGGTTCATATGAAGCTACCATTTTAGTACTTTCAGTGGAAGAACAACTAAATTTGGTCACAAAATTCACAAAGGACAAATGTAAACACTAACTTCATTTGTAAATACAATTCAGACTTGGAACAAGCTTTAATCACCCATCACCACTCCGTCCCATGAGCTAGAAGGTTCTGTCCTCTTGGTTGTGAAGCTTGCAAAATGGACAAAACGATTCAACTGGATTTGAAACCAAGCCATCCAAATTATGAGTCAATCTCTATTCTCTGCTAATTCAGCATTCTTTTAGCTGGGGAGGAAAAGCAGAAGGCAATCCAATTCTCAGGGGGAAAAATGGAATTAACATTATTTTTGTAATTATTAAACATCTGGAAACTAAGTACATACAAAAACAAATTTCCACCTGAACTCTGGATAACCTGTAGATAATTGATGACCACAATCACTGATTACCATGCATGACCTAGCAGAGAATCTATACCGTGCCCTATCCATTTTAAGAGCTTATTTAAAGTGTGGTTCAATAAGAAAACATATGAATTCATCAACAGGAGATGTAAATAAAAATGTTTCTTTTCAAGTTTGACTTGATACCAGGAGACTACATTGTATCCGTGTTCAATCCCCAAGAACTCCCAGGGTCACTCAACCCAAATGTATATCAGGGTGACTCCAGCCCTGTTTGTCTCTCCTGGTAGTTCATAAGCACCAGCCAGGGATTGTAATGGAGCCAACATTTTAAACCCTTCCAAATTACAAATCTCTAAGTATGATGAGATCAGACTAGTCAGAGGGAACTCTTCCAATTGAGATGGCAATCATTAGATATTTACACCGAAGGTAATGCAAAGTCAGCAAAATAATAACAATTAGTCTGATGGGTTCACATTAGTTTATAAATCTGCAACAGAAATGATTAAATGAACCAGATTGTTAAATATGGACATAACTCAGCCAACTTTTTTCTAGGAAAACAGCTTACTGCCATGGCAAACCTTAACAAGACCATTCTTCTACTAGAGAATTTTTACACTAGCTAAACCATAGACCACTGTTCCCGTCCCTACCAGGCATCTCAATTTAAAAGTGCAATTCAGAAAAAGTTAGAAGAAAAATGTAAGTGTAAACATTAATACATTTGTTATTAAGATTCCACATGAAGCTATCTATTTCTGTATTCTATTGTACCTTTCAGATATCTGTTTCCCCACTATGGCAGAAACAGATGCTAATTTATCCTATAATGCACAAAGCCAGAGCACATTAGCATTGCAGATACCCAACCACACATCAACTCTTCCACATACTAAAGATTAAGCGCAAATGTCCGATTTCCTTGCTTATGGCCACAAACCCATGCCAAAAATACACTCATGCAACATTCATTTAGCAGTTGAATCCACAAATTCCAAAAGGCTGAAATTCCAAACCAAAGATTGTTAGATCAAAGATCTCTTTGATTTCATGACTGCAAAATAAATTTTCTGCAGATATGAAGATTTGAAAGCCAGCCAGTGACCACTGAAAATCTATAACAAAGTAAACGATTTGGCCCATTATTCTTTGTCAGTAAAACCACCCAACTTAATGCTATTTTTCAGCACTAAGTTCACAGCCCTGCAGATTCTAGTGCACTGTGTATATATGGCAAAGGTTCCTATCTCTACCATCCCTTCAGATACTGAGTTTCAGAACACCAACACCCTCTGAACAGATGTTCTTTTCCGCTTCATCCTCCCCTCCTCCCCCCCCCCCACCACTCCCTCTCCATGGATTTTTGATCCATGCCAAAGGGAATAAGTCCTTCCTAGTGACACTAGCCTCTCAATTTTATCCATTAGCCTCCACTATTTCAAATTAAATAACAAAGCATATCTAAATCTTCACAGTTCTCTCACTCCAAATATCCCTTCCCACCACCCACCAGTACATCACGATTGCAGTGTGTATCACCTGTAGTGTAAACACAAGAAAATCTGCAGATGCTGGAAATCCAAGCAAAACAAACAAAATGTTGGAGGAACTCAGTAGGTCAGGCAGCATCTATGGAAAAGAGTAAGCAATTGACATTTCAGGCCAAGACCCTTCATCAGTACTGGGAAAAAAAAGATGAGAAGTCGGAGTAAGAAAGTGGGGGGAGGGGCAGAAGTACAAGGTGGTAGGTGAAACCAGAAGAGGGGGAAGGGTGAAGTGAAGATTGGTGAAAAAGATAAAGGGCTGGAGAAGAGGGTATCTGATAGGAGAGGATTGAGACCATGGAAGAAAGGGGAGGAGCACCAGAGGGAGATGATGGGCAGGCAAGAAAATGAGATGGGAGGGGGAAAAGAACTGGAGGGGTGGAGAGAGAGAAGAGAAACAATTACCAGAAGTTTGAGAAATCGATGTTCATGCCATCAGGTCGGAGGCTACCCAGATGGAATATAAATTGCTGCTCCTCCAACCCAAGTGTGGCCTCGTCACGGCAGTAGAGGAGACCATGGACTGACATGTTGAAATGGAAATGGGAAATAGAATTGGACATCAGGAAATCCCGCATTTTCTGGCAGACAGAGTGTAGGTGCTCCGTGAAGCAGTTTCCCAATCTACATTGGGGCTCACTGATATACTGGACAATGTTGCCTCACCTGTAAGCGCTGTTTGAGACCTGAATGGTAGTGAGGGAGAAGTGTAGGGGCAGGTATGGCACTTGTAGCATGCACTGTGCTTTTTCCACCTTGGCTATAATTTCAAACCAGAGCAAGCAAGCCATCTAACCCTGATATTTAGTGGTATTACCACTGCCAAGTCCTGCACCAGCATCTTAGGAGGCAACGTTTATATATATAAAAAAAAGTCAACAAGACCAGCTACAGAAACTGGTCAGAGGCTGGATATTGCACAGTGACTAATTCCACCTCCCGACATCCCATGGCTTATTTATAATCTCCAAAGGCACAAGTTAAGAGATTGATGGGATGCTTTCCTCTACTCGGTATGAGTACAGCCCTGAACATTCAACTTCCAACAATATCAAAAGCAAAGCCGCTCACTTGACTGGCATCTAATCCACCTACTTAAAACTCATCTTTCCTCCACTACAAGTACGTGGTGATGGCAACATGCTAAGTGAGTAATGTCAGAATAACTTCAACAGCACTTCCCAAGCCAACAAACAAAAACGAACAGAGGCTGCAAGCACCAACACACGAGGGTCCTCTTCCAAGCTGAACCTCATGCCAACTTGTAAATAGGCCCTGGCTATACCCGTCGTTGGCTACATGGAACACTCCATGTTCCAAGCCTTCATTGGTGATGCACCCCAACTCTTTCTTCACTACTGTTGATGACTGCATTGGTGCTGCTTCCTGGATCCATGCTGAGCTAATGAATTTCATCAACTTTGCCTACAGCTTCCACCCTGCCCTTAAATTCACTTGGTCCATTTCTGACATCTCTCTCCTCTTTCTCGACCTCTCTGCCTCCATCTCTGGAGACAAACTCTCTATCAATATCTTGTATAAATCTACCGATTCTCAAGTCTATTTTGACACAACCTCTTCTCACCCAGTCCACTGTAAAAATGCCATTCCTTTTCTGTTTTTTTCTCCGCAGCAGGTGAGGTCTACCTGTTCAGGGCTTCACAGATATCCTCCTTCTTCAAAGAATGGTGTTTCACTTCCTCGACTATTGATGCTGACCTCACTCACATCTCCTCCATTTCCCAGATATGCCTACTCACCCAATCTTCCTGCCGCCATAACAGAGATAGGGTTCCTCTTCTCCTCACCTACCATCCCATGAGCCTCCACATCCAACACATCTTCTGTCATCTTCAATAGGACTTATCACCAAACACATCTTCACCTCCCACGACACTCCGCTTTCCGCAGGGATCACTCCCCCTCCATGACTCCTTTGTCATTCATTGTGCTCCACTAATCTCCCTTGTGGCAATTATCCCTGCAAATGCCTGAAGTGCTACACCTGCCTACTCCTCTCCTCCCTCACCTCCATTCAGGGCCCCTAAACAATCCTTCCAGGTGAGGCAACACTTCATTTGTGAACCTGTTGCAGCTCTCCACTGTAGCTGGCGCTCCCGACGTGGCTTCCTCTACATTGGTGAGACCTGGGGACTGCTTTGCCGAGCCCTTCGCTCCATCCAGTAACCATTTCAATTCCTAACTATTCCGACATATCAGCCCACGGCATTCTATTCTGCCACGATGAGGCTCCTCCAAGCTGAGAGTAGCAACACCTCATATTCTGTCTAGGTGGCCTCCAACCTGGTGGCATGAACATCGATTTCTCCAGCTTCCAGTAATTTTCCCCTTATTCAATTCCCTACTCTGGCCTCTTACCTCTTTTCACCTGCCTATCAACCACCCCCCCACACCCTCCTTCCCTTTCACACATGATCCACTCTCCTCTCCTATCAGATTCCTTCTTCTCTGGCCCTTTGCCTTTTCCACCTATCACCTCCCAGCTTCTTACTTCATCACCCTTCCCCCACCCACCTGGCATCACCTATCATCTTCTAGCTTGCCTTCCTTCCTTCCCCTACCTTCTTACTTTCCAGTCCTCATGAAGAGCCTCTGGCCTAAAACACCGACAGTTTAATATTCTCCTCTGTTGATGCTGCCTGACCTGCTGAGTTCCTCCAGCATTTTGTGCGTGCTGCTCTGGATTTCCAGCATCTGCAGAATCTCCTGTTTATGATTTTGAAATAGTATTTGGGAAGAGTTTCAATAGATTCCAAGTTCTGAATAATAATCCAAATCAACTCGTTAGCAGTCATACAGATACAGATGGCCATCAGCTCTGCATTCAATCAGAGCAAAAAGCCCTCTCATCTCTGGAGTTTAAATCAAAATGCTAATGAAAAAACAGACAATTGAAGCATTGATTAGCAGATTCTGGACTGAAATGGGATCTTTTGTTTACTGAAATGGCAGCAGTCAGACATTAGGCAATTTCTTGGCTGTAGGCCAGCAGTTTGAAGCCTATAACTTTTAGGAGAGTTAATGCGTCATAACCATGTGGAAAAATTCTTTCAGCCATTGAGCAACACACCCCAAGTCTCTGTGGTGGCACAAATTCCCTTGATCCAATTCACTGAAAAAAAATAATTTTGAACTTTCAAATGTCCTTTTCTATCACTAAATCAGTCAATGAAGGAAGGTGCAACATTCTACACAAATCTCTACATTTTGAAAAATGAATGTATCTTTGTTATGACACAGGGGGCAGCCATTCAGCCCACCGGGATCCTCCTAGCTCTCTAGCAAGCAATCCTGATCCAAGTATTTCCCCTTAGCTCTGCTTATTCTCTCACATGACCACCCATTTCACTTTGAAAGTAACGCTCATCTGCAAAGACCATAAGATACAAGAGCAGAATTAGGCCATTTGGCCCATCGAGTCTGCTCCGCCATTTCATCATGGCTGATTCAGTTTTCCTCTCAGCCCCATTCTCCTGCCTTCTCTCCTTATCCGTTCATGCTTTGACTAATCAAACAACCTCCGCCTTAAATATACATAAAGACTTGGCCTCCAGTAAAGGATGAATTACAGGAGCCAATTTAGGATGTGGAAATAAGCCAGAGCACCAGGGGGGAAAGCATAGGGTCACAGGATGATGTCAAAACTCTAAACAGCAAATGTCACTCAAGTTTACGACTGAACCTGACTCCCCAACACTACGAGGTCATGGCATTAACTGCAGCAACATCAGGCCATCCACATCAAATATCTTAGCAGTTATTCACAAAATGTGCAAGACCAGTGTGAAGCATGGGAAAGAATAAACCATCACACATGGTTATGCAACCCAGCTCAAGGGCATTACCTTAAAGTCCGATCATTAAATAGATGCCTTATTAATAGATGGTTAAAGGTACCTTAGATCTAATTTCAAAACTTCAATAATTGTGCAGAAAACAGGGAAACTATCACTGACATACATATTAGGTACACTCTGTACCTAATAAAGTGGCCATTGAGTGTATGCTCGTGGTCTTCTGCTGCTGTACCCCATCCACTTCAAGGTTTGATGTGTTGTGCATTCAGAAACGCTCTTCTTCACACCACTGTTGTAACGAGTGGTTACTTGAGTTACTGTCCCCTTCCTGTCGGCTTGAACCAGTCAGGTCATTCTCCTCCAACCTCTCTCATTAATAATGCCCACAGAACTGTTGTCACATGATGTTCTTTTGCACCATTGTCTGTAAACTCTAGATATTATTGTGTGTAAAAGTCCCAGGAGATCCGCAGTTTCTGATATACTCAGAACACCAACAAAGTAAGTCACTTAGATCACATTTCTTCACCATTCTGATGTTTGGTCTGAACAACAAATGAACCTCTTGACCATGTCTGCATGCTTGCATGCATTGGTTACTGCTACATGATTGGTTGATTAGATATTTGCATTAAAGAGGTGTATAGGTATACCTAATAAAGATACACCAAATGTGTGTGTTGTGAAATTTGTTTTTGTGGTAGCAGTATAGTGAAAGAAAAAATATACTACAAATTACAGCAAGAAATAAAATGTTGCAAAAAAAAAGCAAAACAGGTAGAGATCACAGACCATTCAGAAATCTGATGGCAGAGGAGAAGTAGCTCTTTCTAAAACATTGAGTGCGTGTCTTCAGTATCTTCTATGCCCTGCCTGATGGTAGTAATAAGAAAAAGGCGTGGCCTGGGTGATTCACTACTCTCAGGCCACGAAAGAGCACAATGCACAGCTTCCTTTAATTAGTGAAATTCACTGGACGGAGATAGTTCATTGAGAAATATCTTTAAAACTTATTTGTTGAAAGCCATTCACCGCTCACACCAGCACAGACCACAGGATTAATGAAATGACTGTTCAAAATGCAAACTCACCTGTAATTAAACTGAATTATTATAGTCTTTTCTGTAAACATTCATCAAAACCAATAGTACCACATGACCACCACAATGCAATTAATTAGATGTGATCGACTTGGACAGTAGGACCAGTGATTACATAACTAATTCAATAACAAAAGGCTATTAAAGTTCCACTTTTAAATGTGTTCTGTGATCGTGTTTCAGGAAAGAGTATCAAGGTGAGCTACGACTTGCCAGTAGTTGTTTTCATGGCCTTAATATAACAGTCATTTATATTTAGCAACAAAACTACGGCTGGAGAAGGAATCAGCTGACTGTGTTAGGTTCTTAGTCCTACAGGGCAGACAGATGGACTGGCTCATAACATTCAGCTTGAACCATATTTGTTTGCCCCAATTTAAGCAGTCTACTGAAGCGCACAGTTTGAGCTAAAAAAAAAATCAACTGTTGCAAAACTACAAGAATGAAGCACCAAAAAAACATGGATAAATCTTTGAAAAGCAGCTCACAAGTCAAATAAAGACATTTCTGTGCTGCAATGTTCTATTATAAACCTCAAAGCTCTTGAGGAAGGAGCAAAAAAATTCCACATTGCCAACTAAAATTACTGAACGCAGCTAGAAAACGCAGAGGTTAGTTGATACCTGTAGCAAATTTGTCAGTGACAGATACCTTCCTCAGAACTATTCAATTAACCAACTCTATAATACCATGATCAGTGCCTTCGATTATCTTCAACAGAAACACTAAAGATGTGCTATTCTTTTCTCCTGTTGATGGAAATACAAACTACAGCAGTCACATGTCCAATCTTTTGTGGCTAACTTGCTCACAGATTGTAGAGTAATTGATAACCTTGCAGGCCAACAAGGTATTGAAATCTTGGGAACAAAATTTGTATTGAGGCAAGGAAATGGACACATTTGCCATTACCGGTCACTTGATGGGGAAGAAATGCATGCTCCAATGAAAAATAACATGTTGAAATCTATCCTTATTTTCTCAGACTTTTTAATACTTCAGTTACTTTAGAAACAGCTGCAAAAATGATACCACTCAATGATCCCAGGACCATAGGCCCCCATACCCCTGCCATCCATGTACCTATCCAAACTTCTCTTAAATGTTGAAATTGAGCTTACATGCACCACTTGCGCCATGTGCGTGCTACATTCTGATGTTCCAGAGGACCAACTTTGTCCCTTACAATCCTTTTGCTCTTAACATATTTGCAGAATCCCTTAGGATTCTCCTTCACTTTGCTAGGGCAGCCTTATGCCTTCTTTTAGCCCTCTGGATTTCTTTGCTGAAGTGTTCTCTTGCATTTCTATACTCCAAAAGTACCTTATTTGTTCCTACCTGCCTATACCTATTATGCACCTTTTTTCAAAACCATGGCCTCAACACCTCTTGAAAATCAAGCGCCTGTTATCTTTACCTTTTATTCAGAAAGGCATATACAAGTCTTGTAATCTCAAAATTTCACTTTTGAAGGCCTCCCACTTACTAAGTACACTTCTACAGATCCTTTCTCATACCATAAAAATTAGCTTATCTCCAATTTAGAATCTCAACCTGCAGACCAGACATATTTTTTGCATATTTACCCTGAAGCTGATGACAGTGATCAGTAGATGAAAACTGTTCCCCTACACAAACTTTTGTCATGTGCCCTGTCTCATTCCAATAGGAGATCAAGTATTACACCCTCTCATTGAGACTTCTAAGTACTGACTAAGGAAACTTCCCTGAACACATTGAACAAACTCTATAGTATGGAAGCCCCAGTCAATATGTGGAAAGTTAAAATCCCTACTATGACAACCTTAAGTTTCTTGCAAAAGTCAGCCATCCCTCTACAAATTTGTTCCTCTAAATCCTGCGGACTGTTAGGTTGTCTATAATATAGCCCTATTAACATGGTCATACCCCTCTTATTCCTCAGTTCCAACCCATAAATCCTCACTAGGCCAGTTCTCCAGTTTGTCCTGACTGTAGAGTGCCATGAGATTTTCCCTGGCTTGTAATGCTACCTCTCCCCTTTGATCCTACCCACTGTCATATCGAAAGCAATGGAACCCCGCAATATTGAGCTGCCAGTCCAGCCCCTCCTGCAACCATTAATGGCCGCAAAACCACAATTCCATGTGTTGCTCCATGCCGTGCTCATCTGCCTTTCCAACAATACTTCATGCATCAAAATATACACAGCTCAAAAATTTACTTGTACCATGTTCAACATCTAACATCGCCCCCTATACCTTCCTTTAATCACCTTAAAATTATGCCCTCTATTATTAGCCATTTCCATCCTGGGAAAAAGGTGCTTGCTGTCCACTTTATCTATGCCTCTTATCATCTAGACGTCTATCAAGTCACCTCTCACCCTCATTCATCCCAAAGAGAAAAGCTCTAGCTCTCTCTATCCTTTCATCAGAAGACTTACTTGCTCATCCAGGCAGCATCCTGGTAAATCTCTGCACCCTCACTAAAGCTATGAGTCAACCGCAACTGAATATAATACTCAAATGTGTGGTCTGACTAGAGATTTATCGAACTGCAACATTACCTCATGGCCCTTGAGCTCAATCCCCTAACTAATGAAGGCCTATGTAATGAAGAATCTGTAGAACAACCCCATCCATCGCCCCCCCCCCGAAAAGTTAGTACTAGTAATACAGAAAAGTTGAGGTACCCAACCTCTGGAGGAAACTAACTTCAAGGTCAGACTACAAACATGCCATTGACTCCAGCTGATGAAATAGAGTTAAAGAATATGCTTTGATACAGGTTATCAAACCATTATCTCACGCACTATGCTTGTGTTAATAAAAAACTTCAGCTAAAGTAGTTAAGAGCCAGATGAAAGGGAGAAAATTCAAGTATATAAAAATACAGTTAAACTTTAAAAATATAATTTCTATGAGATTGTATAGGTAGGTGCTTCTTTTCCTCTGGGGTACAGGAGATTAAAGGAATACAAAATTAGCTAGGTTAGTCACATGATTTTTCTAGTGGGGTATGGAAGTCTAGAACATTGTTTTGAGGTGGGCAGGGAAAGGTTTAAAATGGACCCTTGAGGGCAACATCCCCTCCCCCTTACACAGGAAGTGGTAGGTATACGGAATAAGCTGACAGAGGTGGGTACAATTACAACTTTTAAAAAGACATTTAGACAGGCACAAAGGTAGGAAAGGTTGTGCAAAATGCAAACAAATGGGACTCACCCAGGTAGGTAACTTGATCAGCATAGACAAGTTGGGTCAAAGGGCTGTTTTTGTGCTGAATAACTATTTCGCTCATAAATAGTAATAAAACATAGTTCATTTTTAAAGCAAATTATGGTGGATACTAAAAGATTAGTTTGAGAAGCTCTAACTTTTAGAAATAATTTGTTGCTGACTGGTTAACTACAGATGCATCACTTTCACTCATATCTCAAGAAATATGCCCTTGTAATGTTTACTGCTCTGACTGTGGCTTCCACTATATCCTCACTGAAAACCGCTTCCACAAACCACATGAAGTCCCCACACCTGTTCCAACCCACAGCAGCTCTACGCAAGAGAAACGTGTTAACCTATGCAGCAACTAATACGGGCAACAATTCCAAAAAAACTGTTTAAACTTAAAATACTCATTTTAAATTTGGATTAAGCCCATGTAAAAACCAGTAAATATACTGAAGATGAGAGGCTCAAAGTTGAAGGAGGATATAACTTCTTGGTTTATACAGACACTGGTAGGTGCTTGGAACAGGTTGCCAGTGATAGTGGTGGAAGAGATTAAACAGATGTGCTTAAGAAGATATATGACATATGATATAAGACATATGAATATGTGGGGAAAGGAGAGATATGCATCAAATGCAGGGAGAATAAATATAGATTAATTTGACATCATAACTGGCTCATGTTTGGCCCAATGGTGCAGTGCCATTCTAAGCTCTAATCAAAGGTTACCACAAAGTATAAGGGTACCTCTGAAAGATGGCAACAATCACTTTTCAGATCAGTATAATCGAAACAACCAAATAAACAGGTTGCAAATAAAGGATCAAGATAATTTGCTGCTGTGCTCTACAAATATCACAAAAATGATAATGATCTTAACGATTAGCTTTATTTATCACATATGCATCAAAACATACAGTGAAATGAGTTATTTGTGTCAAATCAAAAATGGGCGAGGTTTAGGCTGAGCAACTCACAAGTGTCACAGTGCTTCCGGCGCCAACATGGGAACTCACTAACACTAACTACACGCCTTTGGAATGTGGGAGTAAACTGGCGTACTCGGAGGAAATCCACATGATCACAGGTAAACCTAAAATACAAGGAATAGTGGCGGCACTTGCCGGCTGCCCTCGTACTGTGCTGCTGGTTGAAACAAATGACACATTTCACTGTATTTCAATGTACGTGACAAATAAAACTAATCTCGTAGTGTATCAGCTTCCTCTATCTGCTGAGAGCAACAACCAGCTTCTACTGTGAAATAGGTTAGTCAACTTGTATGAATCTGTGTGCTCCGCTATAGAATGCCAAATGTAGCCAGTACACTGGCCTCATTTCTTTTATTTCCCAGAAGAACTGAGGAATTTGTGGAATGTAAGGTATTCCTAATTCATTGACTAGTTTTAGTGAACTTAAATCTGAATTTATCATTCTTCCTTCTCACCTCTCACATCCTCAGCAAAATTAAGCCCACTACAGCTGTGACCAATTAAACAAAACAGTTGATAGCAAAAGGTGTCAAATAAAACAGTTCAATCCCTAGAGAAAGCAAATACCATTAACAAGGCTCAGTGAAACAAAAAGAAGCAGCTATCATATTTTTTTAATGGAAGGAATATATAGGAAAAAATTTCTCTATGCTGTTACAGATCATCCAATTTTTGCCAAGTTCTAAGATTGAAAGAATTGAACAGTCGAACAGATGGCAAACTGAGACAAACGAAAGATAAACAAGGATTGTTTTAAAAACTAAACACCAGAGATTCTGCAGATGTTTGAAATCCAGAGCAACAGACAAAATGCTGGAGGAGCTCAGCAGGTTGAGCAGCATCTATGGAGGAAAATAAACAGTCAATATTGGGGGCCAAGTCCCTTCATCAGGACTGGAAGGAAAAGGGCAGAGCCAGAATAAGCTGGGGATGTGATGGGGCGGGGCGGGGGGGATGGAGGAAGGGAGGAAGGAGTACAAGCTTGTAGGTGATAGGTGAAACCAGGTGAGGGGGAAGCTGAGTGGGGGAGGGAGTTGAAGTGAGAAGCT
Source organism: Mobula birostris (assembly GCF_030028105.1). Taxonomy (NCBI): domain Eukaryota; kingdom Metazoa; phylum Chordata; class Chondrichthyes; order Myliobatiformes; family Myliobatidae; genus Mobula; species Mobula birostris. The sequence continues at coordinate 29,112,329 of NC_092372.1, read as the reverse complement.
GGGAGGTGATAGTGTGCAATGGTAAAGGGCTAAAGAAGGAATATGATAGGAAAGGAGAGTGGACCAGGGGAGAAAGGGAAGGGGGAGAGGCTCCAGAAGGTGACAGGCAGGTGAGCAGAAGGGAATGTGTAACAGGATAGCCACAATTATGACCTGAAAAAGACGTGAAGGAAGGGTAAGAAATTAGATGCTCATGCTTTCAGGTTCGAGGCAACCCAGAGCTTTTTACGTTCTAAAAACTTCACATCAACTGCAGTGTATGACATATTTATTGGTGTTGCAGCCAAGGATGCATTTTATAAATGTTCCAGATGGAAATATAAAGCAGTGTGTACGTCGCGGATCATTGGCCAGATTGCACCCGACCTCTCAGTTTTGTTCCTGGTCTGAATGAGTGGCCAGGTAGTTTAGTTGCATGGTGTCACGTACTTTAACTTAAAAGCCATGCTTTTTAAGAAAATTGTTTATTTTTATAACTTTTACAATAGGATGCCATTTTAATGATTTAAAAATGTTATTTTTAAACTAATTAAGCAGGGTACCAAGCCCTTGCAGCTGAATGGACACACAAGAGCAGTGCAGCTTGGCATAAGCCTGTGAGTACAGGATTCTCAAGACCCACACCACCAAGTTCAGGAAAAGTTGTTATCCCTCAACCATCAGCTTTTTGAACCAGAGGATAACTTCACTCGCCCTGTTACTGAACTGTACCCATAACCTATGGACTTACTTTCAAGGACTCTTCAACTCATGTTCTCATAGTTACTTATTAATTTTTGTTTTGGTATTTTGAGAGTTTGTTGTGTTTTGCACACTGGGTGTCCATCCTATCGGTACAATCTTTCATTGATTTTATTATGGTTATCAGATTTATGGAGTATGCCCGCAAAGAAATTAATCTCAGGGTTGTAGTGACAAATATGTACTTTGATAATAAATTTACTTTGAACAAGCAGTTTGTATGTTACTGGAAGAAAGATTCCAACAATTTGTATGTATTTTGACAAAAACCCAGATTATTTAATGCAAGTACATGTAAATGGCTCCTCTTACAATCTTGGGATGCTCCAAAACATCTTACTGACAATTAATAAACACAAGAGATTCTGCAGCTGCTGGAAATCCAGACCACCACATACAAAATGCTGAAAAGAAAGGGGGAAGGAGTACAAGTTGGCACGCGATAAGTGAGACAAGGCGAGGGGAAAGGTACATGGATGGAGCAGTAGAGGAGATGAAATGAGAAGCTGGGATGTGATAGGTGGAATTAAATGCGAATTAAGCATTTATGTCATAGTCAGTGTTGCAATGAGAGATTACCTAGCAGTCAAATTGCACAGCAAGCTATGCAGATAACTGCAATTTAATGCATTATCCGAATAACAATACAACCGAACAATGCAGGATTCCCACTGTACTGTAAGATGTGTCTGCTTGATCATGTGCTGAAGACTCTGGGATAGAACTTAAACCCATACATAGTATTTTCAGATGTCAGCTAATACCTGGCCAATTATTTCAATGACATAATATGGTTACAGCTTCGTAACCCAGGTGCAACTCCAGGTCTACTTCCGATCAGGTGCAGAGTTAACACATCCCAATTTACAGTTTACTTCAGTTGAGAATTGGAAGACAAAGATGGCACCAGCGAACAGCACTACCTCGAGTGGCATCTTTCAGATGGCCCATAGAACTGTTTCTTTCACTACTTTTACATTTTTTTTTCTTTTAAATGTGGTTCTAGTACTGCTGGAGCTGTTATTTACAGTTTGATGGTGTGTTTTTTGGCTGACTGAGCAATCTGGCTCTTTGCTGTCTCCCAAAAGGTTCCGGGAGGTGAGTGTCCTTGAGGCCAAGAAGCTCAGAGACCAAGTGCTAGACCATGGCAAACCCCATTTCTCACCAATTAAAGCATCAAGGAAGACGGAAACTTCGAGACCAGTGTTCAGTGCCGTCTACCAGCCTCTTGCTTGCTGCTGCCAGAGAAAGGTGCCTGCGTGTGATGGTCTCTCCCTCCCACCCCCGCCCGCTGCTCCGAGGGACAGCCCTTGCCTTCGAATGATCTCCCTCATCTCCCACTCCTTGACACAGGCCAATGATAATACCAAAGGTCTGGGTCTGCAGTTTGTCGATTGGACTGTAGTTCCACAGGACTCTTTCCATTTAGTGTTTTTATATTCTGTGTTTTCATTCCTTCTTTCCTGTTGTCATTTGCACGATTTGCTTTTTTTTTTGCACGTGTGTGGGGGGGGTGAAGTTTTTCTTTGAACATTGTATACTATAATCTTAGGTGTTGTATACTACATTCACACTTTGATAATAAAGGTACTTTGAACAAGTTAATTAATCTGCAATTATTCACTTTAAAAGTGTGCTGGGAGACCACATGATGGCCAGCATGGCAGGCTGAAGGGCCAGTATCTGTGCCTTTGACTCTAAGATGGTGTTACAGGCTAGCCTTATCTCAGCTGAATATCATACCACCACTGACAATACCAGAGGGCAGGCGGAGTGCTCTAGCCTGTTTATTTTTCCAAAGGGAGATTGGGAAGAAATGAAAGGGGCACAGCAGGACTAGGAAATATAATTCCATATATATCCCCAGGGTTAGTATCTTCACAGACAAGGAAAATTGATGACTAGCCAAAAGAAGTTGACACATTGCTCTTCAGCTGAAAAAATATCAGAACACTTCTAAGCCATCCACAAGCTCTTAAATGTTGAAACAGTAGGGGAGGGAGTAGTAACACGCTTTGCTTCAGCAATCAGCTTGGGAGCTCAAAGATAAAGGTATGCAGATTAAAAAAAAATAAATTACAGAGTTAAAGTCATTCAGCAGCATCACTTTGTGATTTAACTCAATACGGTCATTAAGCAGACTCTCCCAGAGCATGCCCAATAAAACTAAATACCTTAAGTATTAAGTCAGCTGTTGCAACATAGAGAGTAAACCACACCCACCCACCAGTACCGAAACTACTGCAGACAAAGTTCTATAAGACAACTCTCCTGGGGGACAAAGTTCTTTTTCTGTTTCCTCCCTTTTAAGTGCACCTGAAAAAAAAAGACTGGGGAGTTGAAAAGAGGGTTCAAAATATATTAAAACTAAACAGAATCCACTAAGAAATTTTGAGGGCAGCACAGTTACATAGCTATTAGAATGCCAGCAACCCAGGGTTCCAAAGACGTATAGGTTAATAGGTCACATTGAGGTAATTGGGTGGCACAGGCTTGTTGGGCCAGATAACCTGCTACCACGCATTATCTCTATTACTATTTATTATTTAAGGTGCAACTGTAACGAAAACCAATTTCCCCCAGGATCAATAAAGTATGACTATGACTAAATAAGTTGAAAGTACTTAAACACACCCAATGCTACAAGTGGATGGAGCCATTAAGTACAAGTACCCTTGAGTTTTTGACATAAACTTCAAATCCACCTCAACACTGTCTCTAAATCCTCAAATTTGCACTGTAAAAATTTAACATTTCAACCATGCTTGTGTCCTTAATCTATTCAAACCATTCTTCACTGCAATTAAATATTTAATTTGGATTTACTTCAGCCAAAATATTCTCATGAAGGGTTCAATCATACAAAGTCTATGAGAATAAGAGTCATTTCAGAAGATGAAACTCCAATTTGAGGACACAAATTTTATCTTTCACTTAGAGATACAGCAGAGTAACAGATCCTTCTGGACCAGTGAGCCCGTGAATCCCAGAGTAACCAATTAACCTACTAACCTCTAGGGCTTTGGCGTGTGGTAGGAAACCAGGACACCTGGAGGAAACCCATGTGGTCACAAGAAGAATGTCCAAACTTCTATTAGATTAATGGTGAAGTTGGATCTGGATCACTGGAGCTGTAACCATTCTATTGTTGTTGTACTATATATGATTTTCTTTGAAAATCACTTGGGGGGGGGGGGAATTTCTTCAAAAAACTTGTAATTACTCAATTTATCTAGTTTCTTGTAACAGCTTTAGGATTAATTGTTCACATAGTATAATTTACAAATTCCGGTCCACCCTGTTGCTTGATAACAAAAACCACAAGTATGTTTCAATGTTCCACATTCCTAACAATGAAGCCTATAAATACTCAACTAGTTGGAGGAGAACCTGAGACAGCTGTGACAGAGCAAAACTAAGGGCAACCGTTTCGTCCCCTCATTCTCCACAAATACGGGCAGACACTACAAATCCACACACCAATTATCCAATAGCAAATTCAGGAAAAATCTTTATCTGCAGCAAAAACAAGAGCTAGGTTATAGTGAATGTACTAAATACGACTGCAAAGAGAAATGGAGGAAGTCAACACCCAAGAAATACGCCAAATGAGACAAGTGATATTCAATAGAAAACGTTGCATACAGTTGGTTCAAAATACTTTATCTGCTGGACACTTGCACACTATTTTAAAGTAAGCTAATCTAATAATAGCACAATAAAATGAAAATCATGTTACAAAATCAAACTCAAGAAAAAGGCACCCCCACTACCTCCAAGTCCAAATGCTGAAAAGGGGAAGTTGCCAACAGCCCAACCAGCTCATCTAAGTACAGAGCTGAGAGTATGACTAGAGTGCCAATGAGCATAGCAAGAAAACCACCACACCCTGCAAATGGAGATAGCAAAAAAAAAGTAACATTATCAATCACAGCCCAACAGTGCACACTGCTTCCTGTCTCCCATTCTAGAAAAAGTCTTGTATTAATTTGTTACTTTAGAAGGGATAAACCGTTGCTGGAAAAGAATGAAAGAAAAATAACTATAGTTACAATGTCAAGTTCAAGCTCAAGGAAGGAAGATTCTAATATCTATCAATTTCACGATTCACAAATAAAACCTAGCTTCATTTTCAAACCAAACACCGAGCAGAAAAAAAATTGCAATTGTGTTGAAAGGCGAAATATTTAAGGGGAGTCTGAGAAGGAACTTCTTCACTCGGAGGGCAAAGCAAGTGTGGAATGAGCTGTCAGTGGAAGAGGTGGATGCAGGTTCATTTGCAACATTTTCATTTGGATAGGTCCACGGACGAGAAGGGTATGGAGGACTATCGTCCCTGTGTAGGTAGTTGGGAATAGGAAGACTAGACTGGTATGGAGTAAATGGCTGAGGGCCTGTTTCTATTCTGTAGTACTCCACGACTCTATATACAGTTGAAAGATACATTATTAAAACTTTTGACTATTCTTTTGTTAGAAATATACATTGGAATGGGCACCAAAGAACACAAGGAAAGATTAAAAGTCGTGACTGTGATGATGTTAATACAATGTCATTAAAAGGGCCCTACAAGTATCCTTGTAAAGATGTGCACGTTTGTCTCAATGCAAGTAACTGCGACAAATGCCTATCACTTGCCCCTGATGCCCCCCCTTTCCCTTTCTACTATAGCCCACTCTCCTTCCTCTCTAGCCCTTTACCTTCCCTACCCACCTGGCTTCACCTTCTAGTTTGTCCTCCTCCTCCCCACCTTCTTATTCTGGCATCTCCCCCCTTTCCTTCCAGTCCAGAAGTGGAGTGTCAGCACAAAACACCAACTGTTTATTCATTTCCTTCAACGCTGCCTGATGTGCTGAGTTCCTCCCGCATTTTGTGTGTGTTGCCCTGGATTTCCTGTATTTGTAGAATTGTTGTTTACAATTTGCTTTTGGACTGAAAGTTAAGGATTGCTACCAGCAAAAAGGATCCTAATAAACAGGTCTTTTTACTGATGAAGAAAAATTAGCTGAATGGTTACCTCCAGCACATGCAATTATTTTATATTTTTAGCATCTGTAATTTTATTTAAAAATTTTGCAATGCATGGTGTGAAGAGATACGACTACTGAACGAAATTAGATCAAGTCACTTTTGATTAAACACTACTTCCTGCTCTGTAACTAGCTCCAACTGAACCACAACTACTCAAAGGATCAAAACGTGTTAAAAATGTAAATTAACTCTATTTGAGAAAATGAAATACATCTTGTACCACAGCCCCTCAGTTTCAGCCAAAAAAAACAGATTTCAAGATGAACTGTCTGCCAAAATACAGTATGTCCAGTCTGCAGTGAAATTGAGATGCTGGTCCAATGCACACTGCAGTACTAGAATTGCAGAGTGAACATAAGCTCTATAATCTCTTTGCTCTGCCAATCCTTTCTGATTCACCCTCCATGTAATTTTATGCTGATGTTGCACTCACAACCTCTCCGATGTCCTCAGCATTGGTTTCATTTAATGTTACGCTCATCAAGGTGAAAGAATGGCAAAAATTCTTTTGGTGACATCCTGAATGTCCCTGTCTTCTTAGAGAACCTTCCTTAATACCTTCATGGTCTATTTTCTCAGAATCAGAATCACAAGTATTATCACTTAATGGAATTTGTTGTTTTGAGGTAGCAGTGGTGTGCGGAGTGTGTATGTGTGTGTGGAGTGTGTATGTGTGTGTGGGGGGGTGTAAAAATCATACATAGTACAAGAAGAGAGCAAAAATGATGATGCGATGTTCCTGGAGCAATCAAACATCTGATGGGGAGGGAAAGAAGCTGCTCCTAAAACATTGAGTGAATGTCTTCAAGCTCCCACATCTCCTCCCTGATGGGAGTAGTGCAAAGAGGGCCTATCCTGGAAGGCGAGGGTCCTTAATGACAGATGCCACCTTTTTGAGGCACCACCTTTTGACGATGTCCTCAAAAGGTGGGGAGATAAGTTCCCATGGTTGAGCTGGCTAAGCTTACAACCCTCTGCAGCTTTCTGTGATCCGGTGTGGTGGCTCCTCCGCACCATACGATGATACAACCAATTAGAATGCTCTCCAGTCCACCTGAAGACGTTGGCGAGTGGGTTGCACACGCTCTTGTCAGGCTGAAGGCATTCTGTAATCAAATATGTTCGTTTTACCCACACTAAGTTTGTCTTTCATCAAGAACAAACATAACATGCTTTTTGTTGGGAGTCTTTGGTGACATACCAAATCACCTTAAACGCCTAATAAAATACAGCCACTGGTGTGCTTTCTTTGTAATTGCATCAATATATTGGGCCAGGAAAGATCTTCAAAGGTGGTGAACTTGAAACTGCTCCACCACTGACCCTGCAATGAGAACTGAAACAGCGTTATTTTACATCCAGCTCCAAGGGCTTCACCCCAGGTTATACTGGCTGAGGAATACAAATCAAATGATCTTCAATCAAATGAATGCTCCAGGGAGTATGTTCAAGCCTGAAATCAATAAACATCTATGCTGAGGGAACATTTGGATAAGGGAGCAGCCAGGATCTTAATAACCATAATGCAGGCATAATGTTTACCTATTGTACCCTGGCTTCCGTTTATAATTGTTACAACAGTAAACATGGAATACTGCGACTTGACAGTAGTTAGGAAGCTTGTATGTAAGATCGCATCTTAACAAAAGTACAAACAATTGCTAAGCCCACTAATGCACAAATAATGTGCAGCTGTAATGATGAAGGAAGTGATGAGTTATTTCTGGAAAATTTAAACCATTTCCACAGTGTAAACATTCACTATCCAGTGACCACATCTGAAAAGTGCAAGTGCAGACCATGGTCACTTAGGACATCTTTAGCTGAATACCTTACTACCATGCTACAACTGCCCACATAAGAAAAGACCTCCAGGCTGCCAGCTTCCTTGGTTTTCATGCAAGGGGGCAGAAAACAAACAATTCTTCAGTGCCATCTATTTTACTTCATATGTTAGAGAATCATACATTTTATTCACAAAATGCGCCAAATACACATTTGGTTGAAGAAATTAATCCAGTCTTCTGTTAGCATTCACCAAATGCATGTTGCAAGTGTTAAAATAACCCTTGCATTGTGAAAGAAAAATTAGCTTTTGAACCAATTCTGTAGCACTGCAATTATTTCAGTAACGGAAAATCAAAGGCAAGTTGTATTCAGCATTTGAGACCAAACTCAAGGCAGGCCTCCTAGAAGTCACAATTCAAGCAACAGACACTTCACAAGTACTGATGTAAGGTCTCGGCCCAAAACATCAGCGGTTTACTCTTTTCCCATAGATGCTACCTGGCCTGCTGAGTTCGTCAGCATTTTGTGTCTGTCGTTTGGCTTTCCCCCCTGCAGATTTTCTCGTTTTTTGTGAGTTGCAATGCAAATTGGCAATGAAAATGCCTCACTCCAAGAACTGCCAACAGTAGGATAAAATATGCAGGGTGAAGTAGTGACATGTTATTAACGAACGTGGCCCAGGGTGGGGTGGGGGGGGGGGAGCGTGGTGGATAGGGTTACATTTACGAAGTTATTCAACTAGTTACTGTTCCTCCTACCTGACCCCCCCCCCCCCCCCGAGGTTCTGTGAAGGGTTACAGGGCAAACTGCTGGTTGAAAATATGAACATTGGAACAAATAGCAGCTTCATTACAAAATGTTCTGTTCCCAACATTTAGAACTACAGAGGGATCGCAGCCAAATCCCTCAACTGCTGCTTATTGAGAATTTAAAAAGAATCATCCGCCCTCTCTTTATTGTAGAAGAATAGTCTAAGTTTCTATCCAACCAAAGGCAGACCATGGCAAGCAAGTAGCATCCTATAATTATAACTAAGCATTCCATCCCTTGAAATGACAGATAAGAAACTGATAAAATTGATGAAGTTTAATGTCAAGTAGGCGCAGACATTTGGCCATCAAGTCAATCAATACAAATATAATCTTCTGCTAAAAATCCACCTTCTATGACATCCCTTTTGCCCCTCAAATATCCACAAACCTATTAAATTTGGCTTTGAATACACTTCAAGTGCCTCACATTCACAATCCTTTGAAGAATTTTCCCATCTCAATTCTAAAAGACTGATTATTTTAATATTGATTATTTCAAATCAACAGCCTTGGAAAATACACCCCACCCCACCCCGGATTTATCACTTTCAGTAGATCAGATTCTTTGCAATGGATTTCTTTTTAATAAATTTTTACGTATTCTCTCAAGAAGCTGGTTTCCATAGGTACGGTCTCTCTCCTTTTAAATTAAAACCTGATAGAAGTATTTACTTCCTCACTGTTTCATCTGCTGCAAGATCTTCTTTACAAGTTTTTCCAGAAAAATCAAGTTGAAAAAAAGTGCTGCTAGAGAAAGTGGTCAGGGGTAGAATTGCAATATTTAAGGTACACGGATCGGAGAGGATTGGAGGGTCAAGGGCCAAACCCAGGAAACTGGAACTAGCAGGATGGATGTTGTATTCAGCATGGACCAGTAGGATCAAAAAGTCTGTTTCCAATGCTGTATTACTCTTTAAGTTTCAGATACTTTACTGGAGCCCTTTTGATGCGAGCAATGATGCATATTCATGGCAAGCAAACACTTAACAAACTCTTGGCTGATATTTTTATCTTGAATATTACAAGTTAGATAAAAAAAAGTATACAATTGACAATGCAATAGAGAGAGAGACTCAAACTGACCAAAATCAGTCAAAATAATACAGTTTAAACTGGATTTTGAAGGCCCCGTACTCGGCTGGTTGGACATGCCCTACTAGAGTTCAGGTCCCCTTCTGCAAAACAGATCACAAAAATCTAAGTTAACAATCCAGTAGGGAGGGAGTGTCTCAGTCAGACTGGATTGTTCAAAGATACACTCTAAACCTCTTAAGACTTCAAATCTCCAGTTTTGAAGAGCAGGGAGGTATCGTAAAAATATTCTCCTAGCAACCCACATCATTTACAATTACATCACACTGCTCATGACTGAAGACATAGAGTTTAGTGAGATGGAGAGAATGGAATAGTGTCCTCACAGCTGGTCTTAAATTAGTGAGATGGAGAGAAAGGAATAGTGTCCCCATCAGCTGGTCTTAAACGAGATTTATAGTTTTGCTATTGATTATGCAAGGTCATGTCTGCCTTCAAAAAAGTCAAAGCAATTTTGCTAGCACACACCCTCCCCAGCTAATGAATGCCTAGCTTATATACAGCCATTATGAACAAACAAGCATTTGGAAGCATTTCCCAGCCACAATTCTGACTTGTAAAATGTTTGGATTACCAACAGTTCACAAGAATGGAACCTGGAAAGGATCTGCATGCATTTTGGAGAAGAAATTCTCCGACAAGTTTTGAAGAAAAGTCACCTCTCACCCAAAAAACAGGGCAGCACGGTAGGGTAACAACATTACAGCACCAGAGTCCCACGCTCACACCCGCCACTGTCTGTAAAGAGCTTGCATGTTCACCCCGTGACTGCGTAGGTTTCCTCCGGGCACTCTGGTTCTCCAACACCCACATTCCAAAGGTTAATTGATCACATCAGCTGGTGCGGGCTGGTTGAACCGGAACAGCCTCTTACTGTGCTACATCCACAAATAATAGCACTCTAGCAACACCAGAAAGTAGTGACCAGACTGCATGATCTAGTGTGCCTACTTGAAGATCACAACGTCAGCAGAAGAACTCCCGTGCTTTTCAATTAAGGCCATGAAATCCTGTACTTCCTGTAAGGACAGTGAATTGATTAAATGTCATATCTGAGAGATCACATGGCACCTCTATGATGCAACATTCCCTTGCACCATTCATAATGGTAGCATGCATGCTCTGGAACAGAACTCACACATCACAACTGAAGAGAAAAACTTGCTACCAACGCTAGTATTACAGAAGACAAACATGCATTCTTTAGAACTTTCAACTTCCATATGAATGATAATGCCACTGTAGTGCAGCACCAGTCTATCTAAGGCACTCAATGTACAATGGAAGAGCAGATTACAAAGCAGACTACAAATGACTTACAATGACTGCACTTGAGATTGTTAACTAAACCAGTCTAAATATAGTTGCTCAAATTCTCTTTGAACACAGATTCTAATTCTGCAATTAAATTTGAAGACAAATTCAATTCCTAACCTCCGCCCTCAAAACAACCACTAATATAAAGATTAGCCTTATTTGTCACACGTACATTGAAATATACCATCTGCATCAAATCATCGAGGATTGTGCTAGGAAGCCCGCAAGTGTCGCCCTGTTTCTGGCAGCAATGTAGCATGCCCCCAACTCACCAACCCTAATCTGCACGGCTTCGGAGTGTAACAGTAAACCACAGCATCTAAAAGAAAGCCCTGCAGCAACAAGGAGAACTTGTCATAGAAAAACACAGCCATTCGGCCCATCTAGTCCATACCAAAAACCATTTATACTGCTTACTCCCATCGATCTGCACCACGACCATAGCCCTCCACACCCCTACTTACAGAGAGCAGCCAGAATTGAATTCCAATCTGTGAGCACTGGCTCTGTAAGGCAGTTATGCTAACCACTACTCTACTGTGCATAAATATAAAGTTAGAATTGCAAAAACATGTAAATTCGTGCTGTTTGACAAGGGGATAGTGGAAAAGAAAGAGGGGTGTGCCCCTGCAGGAGGACCCACTGCTTGAACCACAGATCCTCCAGCAGATTGAAATACCACATCATGATCAACTCACCCTTCAGAAAACAGTGCAAGATAATAAATTATAACATTGTAGCACTGACCCTGCAATGAATGACTGCAAAACTCACATGAAAAACAACTAGAAGATAAAAGGAAAGCTTCCACACCTATATAAACAGTAACAAAAACAGCAATGAAAAAATCTTAAAATGCTTCTTAGGAGTTAGCAATAGGAGCTCTTTTTTTTTAAAAATGGGGAAGAAAATGACTAAACCAAATACAATGGACTCCAATTAATTAAGCCATTGGTTAACCTGGACAGCTGCTTATTTGGGACAACTTTTAAAGAACAAAAACTAATCGTGAAAATAGACAGGAGTCCCTTCATTTATTTGGGACACTATGCCACTTAGTTGGGGCAAGAGATGTGCCAGACAGTTTCTAACTAGTGTCAGTCACATGCACTTGTGCAGTCATTAGACACCATACCATGCTGAGAGCAAGAAGTTTTTTTAGAAAAACAGCACCAGTTACTGGTGTTTGTATTCAAGCAGTAATTTTTGTCACCAATAGTTGGTGAGAAATAAGCAGGAAGACAATTCGGCACTGTTTTGCTTACTGCAGCTTCAAGCATTCAGGCTTGGAAATGCCAGAAACAGCAAGGAGTTGAAGGAATAATATATTGAACATTGATTGAGAATTATTTGTAGGAGAGACATCAATAGGAATGAACTGCCACCCCAAAATCATAAGGCCACTGCTATGGCTTAACCCAAGATCAGTGCAGGGCTCCTAAAAATTTATAATCAACATCGATGATCTAGATGAAGAAAATGACTACACTGCATTCTGTTTTGCAAGCAATAGGAAGCAAAGTGGGAATATTAGGTGGCAGTAAATTGAGAGGGTAAGACAACTGCCGCTGGGAATAGAACTTGCAAGAATAAAACTATTGATTTAGTTTTTAAAAAATGAGGTTATTTTGGTTTTAATGGTAAGCAATACACAAATGATGATGTGCAGAGGGATTTAGGAGATGCAGAAAGTGGACAGTCAAATGAGAAATTTCTTCACTCGGTGGAGTACTGTCACCCCAATGAGTTCTGGGTGCTTATGAAACCGAGCATATTGAATCAATAGATGTTTTGGAGATAAAGTGAGCATAGCCATCAGAAGTTGACAAAGAACAAGAAGAAACATGGTGAACTGAATGGTTCAAGGCATTAAGTGGATAATTCATGCTTTCACACATGTTCTTGAACATTTAAAGACACAAAAAGATTGCAATGATATTCTACAACTCTGTTGGGTACTATACAATGTACAAAGTGACACCTTGGTGAAGATGGAAAATAATTCTTTAGGCAAGGCAAAAATTTCTCTCAAACTGATCCTAGAAAGATCACAAGAGACAGAAACCATGTAACTTCATTTTTAAGATACTATCAAAATAAAAGGCATGCAACAGATGTGGTTAAACAATACAGTAATGCCAGAGTAGAGATGCAGAGGCAAATCCAAATGATGCCCTGATGTAGAGATACAAGAGGCAAATCCAAATGATGCCCTGTCCTCTATAAGGCTTCTTCTAGGTCAGTTTGCAAATACACATGCTTCTCCATCAGTGTACCTGCAGCTTTTAGACTGCACAAAATCTTCCAAAAGGTCATGAATAACAGTGTTAAACTACTGATATAGCTCAGGGTGATAAACTTGATGCCCAAGTATGAATAGCTTGATATTAAAGAGTTTAAGCACCTCATAGGAAACGAAAATGTAGAGAACTTGAGTGAGGAATTACTGTTTCAGCAAGTTGCTTGTCACTGTCCATATTCGCAGTTTGGAATAAATAAACAACAAGCCCCACCCTTCAGAGAAAAAGACATAGGAATATGGGGACAAAATGCACAACAGAAATTCAATTGACTTTGCTTAGCAAAAGGTCTTAATCTGCACATTTCAAAAAACATTTCTGACATACAGCTACCATAGTAGCCAGTTACCTGTAGATACCCCAGCTTTAGAATAAGATAGGTATAATACAAATTTCCAGAAGATGGAGACACAAACACCAGTAAATTGAACACAAGAACCTACAAGCAAAACAGGCAACTCTATACTATAAACCTTCATGAACAGCAATGTCTGCAACTAACAGTTGTGCAGAAACAAATTTACAAGATTTGGTGATACCCAGAATGTTGCCACAGATGTCTAAAATTAGACAGCTCACTGATCACTTACCTCAACAGTGAACCCACAGCCTATGGACTCACTTTCAAGGACTCTATAACTCATGTTCTCAATATTATTCAAAACTTATCCATTATTAGTTTTTCTTTTCATATTTGCACAACTTGTAAACTTTTGCACCTTGGTTGTTCGTCTGTCTTTGTGTATAGTTCTTCATTAATTCTATTGTGTTTCCTTGTACCTACTGTGAATGCCTACAAGAAAATGAATCTCAGGGTAGGATGCAGTGAGAGCGGAGTGGTAGTCTCATCATGTTTGCTGGTGCCTTACTCCACAAATCAACTTCAATGGAGACCCCGCTTTTACCACACCATCTGTTCTTTCAAAATATAGTAATCACTACCAATGGAGCACTGCCTCTGTAGACAGCATGAAACTCAAGTATCATGGCCACACCCTGATCTGCTGGAGATTAGTCTGAGTTTCAGTAATCTGATAAAAGCAGAACCAAACCTTTAAGGTCACTTTTGACCTCCAGGTCCACTTCTGAACCAACAGATTTCCCTACTAGAACTATTACACTAAAAACATATCATTATCAAAAAAACAAATCTATGTAACACACCAACTTCTAATGCCCTAATCCACCAAATCTACAATCACAAACCATATATATATTAAAACACTAACTATCTGACACTTCTAGAATGAATTTTGCCAGAAACTTATCCAGACACTCACCTCTTCAAAGTCAATGCTTTTCATTTATGCAAAGTACCAACCTACAATTTTGCCAGACAGCTGAAACTGCATTTTGCACAAAAGTCATTGAATAGGTTATGTGCAGCACTACATTGTGGGCCAAAGGGCCTGTACTATGTTGCAGTGTTCTAGTTCCATGTTCTAAAAGCATGCAACTGCAAGTCCAGGGGTACTGACTATGACCCACAACCATCTGAATGCATGGCAGATATCAGAAAGTTCACATGAATGGCAAATGTGTTATTAAAATACAAGGAAGGGGTTAAGAAAATGCAGATGCTGGAATCTGGAGAAGAGAAAGTGCTGGAAAAGCTGAAGCAACAGCTGTTCAGGCAAAGGGATGGCTGATGTCTTGGGTCCAGATTCTGCAACAGGACAATGATAAGGAAAGGTTGGATGCAACTTCTCAACAGTTCCTGAACAAAATACAAATGAAGCAAACATCCACTGGTATTCTCAGTTGTTAAGATGTATCAACCTTGACTACTTTAACTCACTCATCATGAGACCAATCTACTTTAGTGGGCAGCACTGTCCCACCTGCTAAGCAGGAACCAATACCCCATGAAAATATGTGTGTAATATTAACAATTACAGAACAGGTTATAAATAAGATTACTCAAGCTTTATATGCAAAAAGTACATTGATAGACTTGCTTACTGAACCGATTCAAACAGTAACGAATGACACAATTACTATTTTCATTGTGTCCCAATGAACAATCTTTCCTTATACATTGAATCCTACTAAATACTGAATCATTTCATAAATAATTGCTATCTGAAGCTAAAAACTGAAAAAAAACGCCTTGTTGCTGCTTCAGAGACCATTCAATCCAGCTGTGTTCAGAAGATTTAACACTCGATCATGCATACTCATGAGGTCAAGCTAAAGTACTGTACATAAGCAAGAATTTCAGGTTATTAGCATGTCATAATGTAATAAAGTACAAAGTTTATGAACTTAATTGGCAGTCCCTGGTTTTCATATATACAGGGAAACAGTTATCTTGTCTAATAAGGGGTCAAGTGAATACGCCTATTCCCAAAGCAATGATACACACCCACTCCAAACCTCCTGCCAAAATGCAAACAGATTGGAGTCCTTGAAAATTGCTATTCAAAGTAACTGGGTGAAAAACTTCCTTGCATTTCCTCTCTAATCCTTCTACTAATTTCTTCAAATTTATGCCACTCTACCAAGAGAAATAAGCAGTTTCCATGTACTCTATCTGAGCTCCCTAGTTTTATCCATCCCAATTAAGTCCCCTCTAAGTTCCTGTTACAAGCAATACAATTTGTGTTTATCCAAGCCTTCTTCATAGCCAAGAGTACTCTTGGCAAGAGAGTCATCGCAAAAAAAGTTTATAATGTCCTCCACTGTATGTCTATATGTGGACTTGCAATAATTATTAAATAAAGTTTATTTAAACACCATCACTTGTACTCCGGCTCTGTTCAACTGATTAGTATATAGGGAATTCTGATGAAGATTGGTCAGCCATCATCAAATTTGGAATTAACTAGTTCAATTTATTTCACTATAATCACATTGACTTAGTTTTAAATAAGCCACAAACTTTACATGTAAAAAGTGAATCATAAATCACTACTAAAATTCTTTTGGAAAGTAATGGAATCTTTGTAATTGATATCGATTTGGATTTGACCACCATATTAAACAGCGTCCAAATCAGATCCACCAAATTAATGATTTGTGATTATTTCAGGCCATTTACATACAACTGAAAAAATTAGCACAGAATTTCCATCTTTCATTCAAGTCAGTGAGTTCTCAGTAAAATTGGTCACATTAGCATTCAAGCTCCTTTTTAGCTATATTCGAATTTATTCTGAGGATGGTCATTCTTGCAGGGGAATGGCTGATTCTCAGCTAGTGCCTCACTCCACGGTTAAAAACACTGAAACTTTTAGATCATAAGGCAAATTATCAGATACAAATCCTATTTGACACATTTGCCCTTTTCCATGCAGGGTACTAAACTGTAATCTTGAGCAGTAATTATCCCAATTTCTCTCTGCTCAAGATTACAATTTACAACCGGAACACTGAAACCACATGAAGACAAGAAACCAGCCTTGTATCAGGTGACACAGCATCAAATAGTCAATCCCCACTTACAAAGACAGGGAACATCAGCCTCAGCAACAGTGGGGAATTTATAATCACCCATAGTGATCTCCAAAACAAAGCTAGGGCAGGGGATGTTATGAAACAAAATCATGGTTGCTTTTCCCAACTAATTTGGTGAGTCCTACATGAGCATTCTGAGATGGCAACATGGGTCGGCTACAACAGCACACCCCAAAAGTCCAAGTTCAAACTCAGGGTCCAAATGGACAGTGACCTACCACCTTCAACATAGAAAAGAGATGCAAGACAAGGCCAGCTTAGATTTACACTTGGCAAACATAAGATCTGCAATTTCAACAGAAGAGCACAACTGTCCTGAGCTGATAGCTTTGGTAAGCAGATAAAGAACCACATTAAGCTTGACCCAATTGCAATCAATCATGATTAAGGCTACAATATATAAAAACAAGCTAAGTAAGTGGTACAGTACGAAATGGATTCATAGAATAGTGGTTCCCAGCCTGGGATCCACGGACTACTTGCTTAATGGTGTTGGTCCATGGCAAAAAAAAAGTTGTGAAGCCCCTGCATTAGAACAACTAGTTTCTGAATAAGGATTGGAACAAAAGCTGGAACCAGTTAATTTTCATTTTAAAATGTATTGCATAATGATCATGAAATTTGGGAGGGTTCTGGCTTTAGTTGATAGAATGGGAATAAAGCTGAGTGTCAGTCATATTGGTTTGTGCATTGCCCAAACAACCCTTAAAAGTTTAGTTATTGGGCTCTTGACCTCACAATCTACCTGGTTGCACTTTATGGTTGCCCTGTATGCACTGTCTCTGCAGCTCTCAACACACTATTCTGCATTGTTATTGTTTTACCTCAACACACTATGTAATGACTCGATCTGTATGAACAGTATCAAAACAAGTTTCACTGTATTCTGATACATGTGACAATAATAAACCAATGCCAAAAGGATAGGTGGTTATCCAAACTATGGTGAGATCATCTTTAAGGAAGAATTCTTTTGTACTATGAGAAGGGAAGGCCACTTTAGATCTGATGCAATTAGGTCACTTAAACGAGATGGTGGCTTATATGCCTCATATTTCCATTTACCCACTTCATCTCCACATCCCTTTGCTGGGGGAAAAAAACACATCAACTAATTAGAAAATGAATACAGCAGGCTAGAAATGTCATAGATATACACTTACATTTAGCAAAATAGTTTTAATTCCAGTAACCACATTCACCATCTCCTATTCACCGCAAAAGAGAAACTAATCAAAGTACTGAAATTTTTGTTTGCTACATTAATAAAACTACAAGTATCCTTGGCATTTCACTTCATCATGTAACAATTTCTGAATACTCACTTTCTAACTGTATGTTTGCACATAGAAACAAGAAATGCACGTCAAGAATAGTCAAGTACGGTGACTCAAATAGGATGAAGCAGTTTTATATGAATGGGTATCCCTTTGTATATTTTGTTGAGTACACCTGCAAGGCATTCATAATGGTCAGTCAACAACTGCACCAAGTATTCTCCAGTATGGCTCAATTTAGTAAACTGATCTTAAGGAGTGTGTCAAGTCTCCCCTTCCCATTTTCAAACGTCTATATGGAAGTACATGGCAATAATATCTACCAAGGGGGACTGCGCTACAGACCGTCAAAATATAATCCTGGAAAATACATTAAAGTATCTAAAAATGGTGCACGTGGATGAATACAAGCACATTTGCAGACCTGGAGGTCTTATATTAAAAGCGTAGCCCAGAGATCACAACTGCAATATGAAAACTCCGACAAAAATGTTGGCGAAGCCAACAGCTAAGAGCACGAAAAGGCTGGAATGTTCTCTTACAAAGTCAAACCCGGACCCCGCCCATTCACTGAAGAGTGCATAAAGTGAATTTGTGCATGTTGCGAAGTGCCCGGTCAGAGGAAAAGCCTGGTCGGTGCTGGCGATCGGCAGGTAACTCCTCCCGGGGCCGCTCTGAAGCAGCCAGATTTCGCTGCATTCCCCCTGACTCCAACTTCAATGGGGCGCGAGGAGGAGGAAGGGGGCGGAATTAAACCCGCACAAAATTCTTTGGGGCTGCGTTAAGTTTGCCGGGCAATAAAAAAATGTACAAAATAAATCAATGTCTAAAGCACCGATCCGTCCTTATCATAAAGTCCAGTCACGTCCCGGCACACTAGGAAGAAAGGATGTCATAGATCAGAGGTAAGACTGGTCTTACATCAGGTAACCTCGTTCTAAAAGACCAAAATTTACTGCCTTGCAATGAAATAAAGAACAATTTGGTGATGGCAACAGTGATCTGAAGCCGAGATTTCGATCCCGAGCTTAAGTTGTGCCGACTCCATAAACCCTTGGCCAACACCCAGCCTCCCTCCACCATTTTGAATGAATACTCAGAGCCACATTCAACCTTTGTTTCCGTGCAATGCGGCAACAGCTTAGTTCTAGACATCTCCTTAGAATAAATCTCAGGAGGTCAGAGGAAGCTTTGAGCTAGTCCTCGCCACTTTACATGGGGGGGGGTGGAAGGGTCCGACTCGGTGGTTAAACTAATGCAGCGCCAAGATTTGCGGAGATTTGCCATGGGGAGCTGAGGATGCCGCAAACACCCAACACCACGTTAAGACTGTCCGTTGCTCACCCTCTCTCTCGCCTGCCGCTCGCTGTCGAGCTCCCTCTGTAGCTGCTCAGCCTTTTCCTCTGCCACGTCCGCCTGCTGTTGCAAAAACTGGATTTTTCTCTTCACGGTATCAATCGTGGCCGAATTGCTACCAGACATGATTCTTGCTTTGCTTTTGACTTCGGCGAGGAATCGCAAGCGGAACTCGAAACAAAGTCTCCGGTACCAACAGAAGCTGAGCGAAACCTCCGGCAGCTAATGCGGAGGGACGAGTACTCAACTCCTGGCAGGTAACAAAAATCACCCAGCGCTTGTAATTCCACCAAGGGCGTAAACCGCCGGAAATTCCTGCGCAATGCTCTTAACCAGGCAGCCCTTTGGAGAGGAGGGACTGGGAGTTGAGTGCTTAGGATCCGGCTGCCGGACACCCGCCTCCTTAAGCGTCCCAGCGAAGAGCTGGAGGTGGAGAGAGGAAGCGCTCAAAATAAATGAGGTCATCCGAGGAGGTGGACATACAGCGCTGCCACAGGATTAAGTTAAACTAAAGAAAATACACTATCTCGTACCTTTCCCCGTTGATATTCAATCAACTTTTTAAAAGATTCCGTATTTTTGTGTGCATCGAAAGGAAATGTTTTGATCATCGTTTGGAGAACGAATTATAAAAACTTACAATAGTCAATGCGAAGGATTCTTCCACATCCCTCTTTCCCACCTCCATCCCCCTTTCCTACAAATATTTACTCTCATATGTAAATATAGTTAAAAAACTCAAACTGCTTCGATCACATTTTCGAGTAATGTAACTGATTTTTCAAACCAAATCTGTTCGATCTATTCCTCAAGTCTGGTTATCTTAAAATCTGTCTACAGGCCTATCTTCAGTGAAGACAATTGTTTTAATTCACCTAGTTTTGCGTTAAGAATGGGTTGACCTGTTATCTTAAACCTCTCAGTTTACTTTGCTGGTACGTTGTGAAATTATTTTCCCCTGTAGTTAAGAACAATGCTTGGTGGCCTTGTTGTTTATAATGGAGTTGACCTTTGATGCTGTTCTAAGCGAGAAGTTAGAGAAAAATAATCCTGTTCTGGAGTATTTATTCCGAAATACCTGTCGGAATATTTGTGCATGCTTATATAGTTCGGCCTCGAAATAAGCATCGTCACAGCACACAATATTAGCCACAAATCCAAATTGTGATATTTCTGCTTGCTTCACGAACTGTCCTACAGGGGGAGCACGTTAGAGGAATAGAAGTGTGGTTAAGTTATTGGAGATGACCCAGAGACACATATTCAAATCATAGTCTGTTGAATTTACACTTCTGTAATCATTTGATTTTTGTCTTTATAGTGATGACTACAAAACTACCTTAAAAGTTCATTTTGGTTTATAAATATCTTGCATTTATACTTAACTTGGTACATGAGTGATTCTTAATTTACTGCTGAAATCACCTTCTACCAGCAGTTAGACCACCCCCCCACCCCCGCCCAAAGAGAGACCAAGGAAAGCGAGGTTAGCCCTGCAAGTCCTCAACATTCAGATTTCGGAATGGTCCAGTAGCACCAACACTGACTAAAGATGTGGCTACTAAAATTGTCTGTGGCATGTATTGAACAAAACAACACCAGGGAAGCACATATCTGACCTTCTTCTCACTAATTTCCCTGCCACAGATGTGTCCATTACAAAAATTGGTAGAAGTGACTACCACTGATCCTTCTGAGTACCACCTTCATATTGAGGATACCCATAATTTTCTTGTTTGACAATAGTGTTAAATAGGATAGACTTGGGATAGATTTATTAACTCAAAACTAACAAACCAGAAAGCACCATGTGGCAGCAGAAATATATAGTAGCACAAATTATAACCTCAATGTCTAACACTGTTCTAAAGATTTGCTAAGTATGCCAGCAGAAAAAGAATCTCAGGGTTGTAAGTGATGACATGTATGTTCTCTGATAATAAATTTTACTTTGATTTTGAGCATATCCCCTGCTCTTCCAAAAGAAACAGAACAGTGAGTGGATCCACCCTGGTTAGGAGCAGGGTGAAGGAAAGCACCAACAAAAGTCTTTGTATGTGCGTGTGTTCACATGTCCTCAAAGGAGCATAGGATAACTTAAGCTATGTGATCCCAGAACCACTGGATAGGTTGAAAGCCCTGGACTTCTACCACATTTAGTTACAAATGGGAGGAAAAGGGTCCAGCAAAAAAAAAATCATCCTCAATAATGTCAGGGCCTAGCATATGACTGTTGAAGATAAAACTGAAGTTTTCACAACCATATTCAGCCATAAGTGGCTAGTAGATGATCCATTTCAGCTTTCTCCTGAGATTTGTCACTGTCACAGAAGCCAATTTCCACTCACTCCAAATGGTATCCAGATGTAGCTAACTCCATTGCTATATAAAAGGCTATGAGACCAATAAGGCCTGGCTGTACCAATGAAGATAGGGCCAGTTGGTTCCAGACTTCATCAAACCCCTTGGATGAAACATGAAGCAAAGAGCTGAGGTAAGGGTAATCTGATTGCTTTTGTTTTTTTTATAAGTGACCTGGATGAGGAAGTGGAGGGATGGGTTAGTAAATTTGCTGATGACACAAAGGTTGGGAGTATTGTGGATAGTGTGGAGGGCTGTCAGAGGTTACAGCGGGACATTGATAGGATGCAAAACTGGGCTGAGAAGTGACAAATGGAGTTCAACCCAGATAAGTGTGAGGAGGTTCATTTTGGTAGGTCAAATATGATGGAAGAATATAGTATTAATGGTAAGACTCTTGGCAGTGTGGAGATCAGAGGGATCTTGGGGTACTAGTCCATAGGACACTAAAGCTGCTGTGCAGGTTGACTCTATGGTTAAGAAGGCATACGGTGCATAGGCCTTCATCAATCGTGGGATTGAGTTTAAGAGCTGAGAGGTAATGTTGCAGCTATATAAGATCCTGGTCAGACTCCACTTGGAGTACTGGGCTCAGTTCTGGTCACCTCACTACAGGAAGAACATGGAAACCATAGACAGGGAGCAGAGGAGATTTCCAAGGATGTTGCCTGGATTGGGGAGCATGCCTTATGAGAATAGGTTGAGTGAACTTGGCCTTTTCTCCTTGGAGCGAAAGAGGATGAGAAGTGACCTGATAGAGGTGTATAAGATGATGAGAGGCATTGATAGTGCGGATAGTCAAGAGGCTTTTTCTCAGGGCTGAAATGGCTGGCACGAGAGGGCACAGATTTAAGCTGCTTGGAAGTAGGTACAGAGGAGTTTCAGGGGTAAGTTTTTTACTCAGAGAGTGGTGAGTGCGTGGAATGGGCTGCCGGTGGCGGTGGTGGAGGCAAATATGATAGGGTCTTTTAAGAGACTCCTGGATAGGTACATGGAGCTCAGAAAAATAGAGGGCTACGGGTAACCCCCAAGGTAAGGACATGCTCGGCACAGCCTTGTGGGCCAAAGGACCTGAATTGTGCTGTACGTTTTTTCTATGATATCAAAGTAGCTTTGTGTGTCATTAATGAGTAGGATAAAACTGAAGCCACTGGGGAAAATATTCAATAACCTTTCTTTATTCATAAAGAAAGACGGCTTTGATTATTTAAGGCCAATCCCACCAGCAACAGGACTTCACTACAGACATTCCTCAGTTCCAAGCTTGTCCATCTTCAAATGGCAGGTCAGTGACTTTCATTCCAATATTAGGTTTAAGGAAATACTTGCTGTTAGTTGCATGATGTTCAATTCATTTTGCAACTCTCAGCAAATGACTGAGTCCATGCCTGCATTTTATAAAACCTAGATAATACTCAGGGTATTCATACCACAAAAGTCCAGGCAATGGTCATCTCCAATGAGGGAGAATCTAATTGCCCACCCTTGATATTCAATGGCATTACCATTGTGGGGGATAATATTTACCAAATTTCAACCGGACCAGCCGAAGATGTAGGTCAGAGGCTGTATATTCCAAAGTGAGTAGCTTGCTTGCTGACACCCCAGAGTCTTCCCATTATCTATAATCTGATGGAATACACTCTACTTGCTTGGATGAGTTCAGGCCCAACACTGCAAAGAAGCTTAACATAATTCAGGAAGTAGTAATCTGCTTGCTTAGCACCCCATATACAACCCTAAATAAGCCTGAACTATAAAAAGTGCTGTGGTTAGAGTGTGTATCATCTACAAAATGCTCATCTAGATACTCTGACAGAACCTACAAAACTTACAGCTTCTAGCCCCAAGATAATAAAAGGAACAGCAGATGCTTGGGGAGACTATCAACTGTAGGTTCCACTTTAGATTGCACATATACTGGCTTAGAACTTTATCGCCAATCCTTCATCATTAGATTATCTAAATCCTGGAATACCTTAGCTAACCCTATTATTGGAATATCTACATGAAGTAGATTCTGGAAGGGCTGGCCTTGTCAGCGGCAACAATTTCCTTAGTGAATAAATCACAGACTGCACACACATTGAAGAACGTCATGGGTGACTATGGAGTGACATTCCAGCATGAATTAGAACTCTGCATGTGAAGAGTCAGCATGAGAAGTACAAAACACATGACATTGAACACTAATTTCTTACTTACTACTTGCGTAAGTGCAACCACAAAGAAGGCACAGCAGTGCCTCTACTTTCTTAGAAGTTTACACAGATTCAGCACGTCATCTAAAACGTTGAGAGACTTCAATAGATACACAGTGGAGAGCATCCTGACCCTGGCTGCATCATGGTTTGGTATGGAAACACCAATGCCCAAGAATGGAAAAGCCTACAAAAAAAAAAGTGGTGGATATGGCCAACCATTACATGGAAAGTCCTCCCCACCACTGAGCAGATTGACAAGTGCGCTGCCACAAAAAGTAGCATCCATTGTCAAGGACCCTCACCATGCAGGCCACGCTCTCTTATCGCTGCCGCCACCGGGGAAAAGGTACAGGGAGCTTAGTTCCCACTCCACCAGGTTCAGGAACCATTATTGCCCTTCAACCATCAGGCTCCTGAACCTGCGTGGATAACTCTGAACTGATTCCACAACCCTTCTAGTCACTTTCAAGGACTCTACAAAACATGTTCTCAATATTATCTGTTTAATTTATTTATTTTTATTTGCACATTGTTTGTTTGTCAGTCTTTGTGCGTAGTTGTCCATTTTCTATTGTATTTCTTTTGCTCTACTGTGAATGCCTACAAGAAAATTAATCTCAGGGTAGTATATGGTGTTATATATGTACCTTGATAATAAATGTACTTTGAACTTGTACTTCTTTTGAACCATAACTACGTGCAGGTTTCACTTAATTTGATGTTCAGCTGAAAGCTTGACAAAGAACATGCACCACTGAGTTAAAGAAAAGCAACACTTATCACTTATAGAGCATTTAAAGTGCTTCAAACACATGAGGAAAATATGGATTTTCAGATGAAGAAAATGTGTGGAATAGTAACCAAACAGCTGTTTAAACATTTTGGGTTATGCGTAGTTTTAAAGGGTTTGGCCAAACTGAGGGTTTAGACAAGGAAATGCAGAAGTTTGGAAGAGGGTATAGGTTAATTTGTGAGTTGAGTCAGTACTAAGGAAGGCAAATACAATGTTAACATTTCAAGAGGACTGGAATATAAGAGCAAGAATGTAATGCTGAGGCATTATAAGGTATTGGCCTAACTGCATTTGAAGTATTGTGGGCAGTTTTGGGCCCCTTATCTAAGAAAAGATGTGCTGATATTGTAAAGGGTCCAGAGAAGGTTCACGGAAATGATTCTGAGGATGAAAGAGCTTACGTACAAGGAGCGTTTCATGGCTCTGTGCCTGTACTCACTGGAGTTTAGAAGAATGAGGGGGAGATGCCACTGAAACCTATTGAATATTAAAAGGTCTAAATAGAGTGGATGTGGAACGGATGTTTCCTATTGTGGGTGGGTCTAACACTAGATGGCACAGCCTCAGAATGGAGGAGTGTCCACTTAGAACTGAGATGAGGAATTTCTTTAGCTAAACAGTGGTGAATCTGTGGAATTAATTTCTATGGAAGGTCGTGGAGGCCGAGTGATTGAGTATATTTAAAGTGGAGGTTGATCGGTTCTTGATTAGTCAGGGCGTCAAAGGTTAAAGGCAGAAGGCAGAAGAATAGGGTTGAGAGAGATAATAAATTAGTCATAATGGAACGGCAGAGCAGACTTGATAGGTGACCGGCCTAGTTCTGCTCCCATGTCTTATGGTCTTATAGCTGGTAGCTAGGATGGAAAACAAAAGATGCGTAATGGGATGGAATTAGACAAACAGAAAGTGGTTGTAAACATCAGTAAAGCTGAATTCAAAGTCAGAAACTATCACGACACTGACTGTATGTTGTATTTGCAAATTATTTATGATTTGGCCATGAAGGAGAGCGGTGTCAGTGATGAGGGTATAAAGTTAGCTGGAATCAAGGTTGGCAGTTCTGTTTTTTCTTATTTTAGCTATGATTTGTCCAAAAGTAGATGTCTGAAAAAGTCTAATAGCACATAAGCAAAAGAAGAGTTAGAGAAAGCCAGCTGTGGGAACAGAAAGCAAAGATTTGAAGACATTTGTTCAGTTGGAGGAAACAAGTTCAAAGTATGCAGAACCATGATGGCATAAAACACAATGGGACACAGATGTGGGCACCAACATACAAGGTGCGACTAGAGGAAGGTTCATTTTCAAAAGAAATAGCACTGGCAAAATCATCTTAGCTTTCAGTTGTGCTTCGGGGAAATTTATTCAAATATGTTCTACATTAATGCAAAGTATGTTATCACTGTATCTTACTTTTCCAATTAAATAGCTTGCTAGGGCAACTTCAAAAGCAATGCCTATCCATAACTTGCCAGATTTATTAAATTCATTTAATAATTAATATGAGTTGTGTTTTTTTATTAGTGGTTTAATATCATATCCCTTTACTGAGTTTGGATCAAGTAGGCCTTTGGGAAATTTGTCAATATGGATGGATGACTTAGTCTTACTTTGGTGGACGAAAGTCAGTGAAGATCATCATGATGGATGAAAAGTCAATGGACGCTGGCAGCAGAACTCTATTTATGGTGAAGCTTATTATTATTATATATACTTAGAGGTTAAAGATTGTTTAATGTCATCCACAAATGTAAAGAAGAATGAAATAATTGATACAGCACAGTGACAGCCCTTCTCACTCAGTGAGCCAGGGCCGCCCAGTTCACCCATGTGACCAATTAACCTATGAACCCATATGTTTCTGTGGGGCAGCAAGGTAGCATTGTGGCTAGCAGAACACTATTACAGTAGCAGGCACCTGGGTTCAATTCCGCTGCTGTCTGTGATGAGTTTGTACGTTCTCCCCACAACCACGTGGGCTTCTTTGGGTTGCTCCAGTTTTCTCCCGCATTCCAAAGTTTACAAGAACAAATAGCAGGAGTTACTAGAAGGTGATCATCAAGAGGCTGAATCTTTCCCTTTAACCCAAAATCAATTGTTGCTACATTGGTTAAATTCAGTAAAGTCAAGAGCAATTTCTTTGGAACTGTATGTAATGTAGGACTGCAATTCACCAGAAATGCAACAAATGAAAACTATGATTCGATGACTAAATTATAATAATAATAATAGAAAATGAAATGCTGATGTAGAGATTTATGTATATCAGCAGCTTTCTTTTTAACAGTTATCCATGAGAACCCAAAGCAATTTGGAGAAGAAACAGCCTGACTCAAACGTTCATGCACGATGAAATACTCTCCACTTATCTGGATGAGTTCAGGCCCAACAGTAGAAGGAGGCTTGACAACATCTTTAAAAGAATTCTTCTGTTACAGCACTCCTTTTTAACTTCCTTTGCCAAATTAATTATACTAAGTCACTCAGAGGAGTGCATGGTTACCAGTAAAAAAACTGTTCATCCACTTTGCCTTATATCTTTGAGGAATTTGATGCCATAAATCCAAGACTTGAGTCCCTTTCCTACGCCCAAGGCACAGGAGCCGTTCTGCTGCGTTCCCAGAGAAGCTTTTAATAATGGCCTGGTGTGATTGCTAAGACTATCCTTATGCAATGGGCCACCCAGGGCCACTCTCAGTGAGATCAGTGTATAATCAGTTTCATGAGCTTCTTCTGCAATGAAAAAAAAACACAAATTTAGCATTACTGAGGGCACTATATTGAAAAGTTCAAGAAGGAAGAGCAAACATATACCTGAAACTATTTTTCATTCTTTCACTGAAATGGCACATTTGAGTGATGGAAGATACTGAGACTGGAAGTGAGATTGTATTATAAAGATCGTCATTCGTGGAACAATAAGGGCAGGCTGTATACTATGTACTGTTGTATCATATCTCAGAAATTTACTAAGGTGCTTCAAGCAATACTTATTTTGGAGTGCTGCATGTTGTCATTTAAATAAACACAATGTCTCTCACAGCAATGTAATAAAAAAGAATCAGGTTTAATATCACCAGAATATGTTGCGAAATTTGATAAATTTTAAGTTGTTTCAGATTCGGATTCACCTATGACCCGGACAATGAAACATACAGTGACACTCACAACACGCTGGAGGAACTCAGCAGGTCGGGCAGCATCCGCGGAACCCTTGGCCCGAAACGTTGACTCATCGTTTCCATGGATGCTGCCCGACCTGCTGAGTTCCTCCAGCGTGTTGTGAGTGTTGCTTTGACCCCAGCATCTGCAGATTATTTTGTGTTTAATAAACATACATTGAAATGTGTAATTTACGTTAACAAAAAAACACACCCAAGAATGAGCAGGTGTCACCACACTTTCTGGTGCCAATATAGCATGCCCACAATATTCAGCAAAAGAAGCCCATTTCACAATTTCATACATAAACTGGCCTCCAACCTCAGGACAGGATACCTCTGGGCCTGCAGTCTCGGCTCCTGTAACGTGAAATAAGTAGGTTTCGAGGATTCAGCACAATGAGGGAGAAAGAACACCAGAGTTGCTACAGGGTATATATTTAAAGTATATATACACACACACACACACACACACATATATATATATATATATATAAATTTGATTCAGAATTTAGTGTTTTGTTTGGGAGATTAATTAAATACAAGCATGGAGAATGGGTTTAATTAGTAGAGGATTACAGAGGACATGTGGAAAGTCTATTCACCCAGGAGATGGAACTCACCATTGAAAATCTGGTTAAGGCATAAAACCTTACCCCAATTAAATAACGATAGGAGTTGCCAATGAAGCACCTCAACCTGCAGGGCTACAGATCAAGTGCTGAAAGGTGGGAATAGTTTCATCTGGTTTTTCCAACAATGGTCCAACAGCCTCCTTCCATGTCATAGATGTGCTATTATTCTATTCTAGTCAACTCCTGAGAGAGAAAATGCATGGATTAGGATTTCGGCACCACATGAATTGAAGGAGGGTGCCAATCAGGCAGTGATGGATGTATTGAAATAGGTAGTTTTGGTGATTGAATGAGTAGAACAGGAGGTTCATCTTAGGTTCAGACATGTTTAGGGTAAAGATACGTTTGTAGTTCGACTTAGCTTTAAGTTTACCAGAGGATTCAAAGATTCAAAGTACATTTATCACAGTATGTATACAGTATATACATCATTGAGAGTTGTCCTCCTGCAGGCAGCCACAAAACAAAGAAACGCCATGTAACCCATTCAAAGAAAACATCAATCATCCAACGTACAAACAAAGAACAAATCACGCAAATGGCAAAATACAAGTGAATTACACACAGAATATTAAACATCAAACCACAGAGTCCTTGAAACAGTTTAGGAATGTTTAGTTCAGTTCAGTTTAGTGCTGCGTCGTTCATTAATTGCAGGCTGCACAGCCAATCTGCATTGAAGTGCCCTGGTCAAAATTGCGCAAAATAACAATGATAGGTGTAGCCAGAAACCAGAAACACATAGAACATGAACTACACGTCCTCTAAAATGAGTCGCATGTTGTGCCCGGGTAATGGAGTATGTGATAGGAACCAAAAAAATTTTAATGAAGGGATAAAATTAATTTGGGGGTGTGGGGTTGGAGGATCTAAATAGAATAATTGAGGAGGATCCATTTGTCTTAGAAAATGGTTGCAAGCCAAGAAGCAAAGAATAGAGGGCAGAAGAGAAAAAAAGCTTGCCAGCCACAGATTGATAGGGGTTTTTCTAAAGGCTGGTTGGAAGAAATTTCTACTGACATTAGGGAAATAACATGAAAAATCAGAGACACATGAGGGTCCAGGAAGAGTGGGCGTGAGAGAGCTAAGTGTTATCATGTACACAAGGAACTTGCATTGTGTTCTCTCTTCCCGCTGTTACAGACATTTACACCACACGCTGCACCCGCAAAGCTAGCAGTATTGTGAAGGACTCCACGCACCCCTCACACAAACTCTTCTCCCTCCTGCCATCTGGCAAAAGGTGCCGAAGCATTCGGGCTCTCACGACCAGACTGTGCAACAGTTTCTTCCCCCAAGGCATCAGACTCCTTAATACCCAGAGGCCAGACTGACATCTACATTATTTATTATTATATTGTAATTTGTCCTCTACTATGCCTATTGTCTTGTTTATTAATTATTGTACTGCCCTGCACTGTTTTGTGCACTTTATGTAGTCCTGTGCAGGTCTGTAGTCTAGTGCAGTTTTCATGTTGTTTTACGTAGTCTAGTGTAGCCTTGTGTTGTCTCACTTAGTCTAGTGTAGTTTTGTGTTGTTTCATGTAGCACCAGGGTCCTGGAGGAACATTGTTTCATTTTTACTGTGTACTGTACCAGCAGTTTATGGTCGAAATGCCAGTAAACTTGACGACGACTTGGGTGATGTTCCTGAAGGGCTACCTGTGGCTGAGAACCAAGTTTAGATCCTTGGAGTCTTCAAAATTCATGTTGTAGAGGGAGAAAAAAAATTGCAGAGAGAGTAAAGAAAAACGAGTGATGGTAAATATGGAACGAGGAAGAGACAGTTCCAATCTATTGAACTGGTGTTTAAAAGAATGAGGGTTGGTTTTATTGAAACATCTTAGTTCCTAAGGGGCCATGACAAGGTAGCTGTTGATATGTGCTCACAAATGGGAGTCTTAAACAAGGGAACATAGGTACAAGGTGGTCATGTAAACATTAGGAAAGTGGAAGCCTTTCTTCTTACACAACGTGGTGAATCCCTGCAATTTCTTAACCAGGAGGGTTATGGAGACTAGATTAGTGGAGATATTTAAAGAAGAGATAGATTTTTTTTGAATGATTTGGGTATTGAGACTTACAGGAAATTTACAAAGAACAGGATTTGAAGTCTGGGGCTGATCAACTGTTACGATATTTAATGGCAGGGTATGTACGTGGAGCCAGGTAGCTGGCTGTTAACTCTATTTCTTTCACATTTTTGTGAATTATGGAGGAAAGGCAATGGAGAAGGATGGTGAGATCAACTGGTTTGAAGAATGAGGTGGGATAATCATGTTATCAAACAATTTTATGTAACTGGTGGGAGGAGAAATAAGATTGGAACTGTTAAAAAGATGAGCACATATTTCGTCAATGACAACATATTGAAGGGGGGGAGGAAACGTCGACTCAGACCATGAGAGGCCTGCATTGGACATTTTCATGCCTTAAAAGGCGCAGATTGGAAGTCTGTGTGGGGCGCCATTCCTCGCACAAACTAGAGCAATGTGTGATCAAGTGCCTTGCTCAAGGGCAAAAACACGCTGCCACAGCTGAGGCTCGAAATAGCGACCTCGAGGTAACAAGACAAATGCCTTAACCACTTGGCCACATACCCAACACAGTTGAAATGATTCTAGTCAAAGATAGAGTTTGATTAAGAGTTTGGCAAAACTCACAGTTCTAAAAATAGTCAAAAAGCTTTGGAGGCAAGGAAAAAAATAACAAAATTGGCTAAAATAAGAGGGAGATACAGAAGGTGGAAGTCAGACAATTTGGTGGAAATATATTGAGTTTGAAGGTGGCAAGTCCCCGTAAAGAAATGACATTAAGTGATGAATAGTAGGAAAAAAATGGAAACATGGCTGGAGCAGCAGGGTAAGTCAGGGAACACTGAATGGATGGCTTTTGTCTTGACAACAAAAAAAATCCATAAAGTTCTTTTCATTAGGAATGATAGAAGAGACACAGGAGGGTGGTTCCAGAAGATATGACAGAAAAGAGAGGTCAAAAGTTATATTTACATCCACTTTTGAAAAGAGAACTGTTTCAGCAAAGGAAGGCAAACCTAATAATCTTTCTATGTTTTTCAAACAGATCTTGCCGGGGATGGTTCTTTTATTCTCCATCGCAGATATTCAAATCTGTACTTGCAGCCTGTCCCTCGGACTGGTTGTTGGTCACTGATGCAAGTGACTTATTTCACTGACTGTTTCAATGTACAAGTAACAAATAAAGCTAATCTTCCATCTAATGGGGCAGAAATAGGGGCCTTAACAGGGGAAATGAGCAGGATAAAGAGATTTTGAATGAAGTCAAGGGCATCAGAGAAAGAGGATATTGTGTAATTGAGCAAAAATGTCAATCTATAAATTTGCAGCTTGGATGAACATTATGGGGTGATTTGAGACTTCTACTATAATTATCAGAATAAGGCATGCTTCTTCCAAATGTTGAACTCCAGATATAAAACATCTTACCCTCTCCATTCACTCCATTATTTTAGACTAAAACAATCCAAAATCAATACTACTCTCATCATTTAATGTTGTAATTTTTATAATCTTGAACATTGCAACTTCTTACAAATTTTGTCTATCAATTTTCCACACATTAGAAGTTAAAGTTCAAAGTATATATGTTACCATATACTACCATCAGAACCATTTTCTTGCAGACATTTATAAGAATAATAAAATACAATGGAATCTATGAAAAAACATACACAAAGAATGGCAAGCAACCAAAAAATACTGGACTTGTAAAGTCTATCCTGATGTCAAGAACATAAATCAAAAATTCTCATGGAGATATCCATCAATGGAAATGATTTAAAAATTGCTCCCATCACCTCTTTAGTGTTGGTTGACTTTCAGTTGGAAATGGAGTACTGTACTGTACTGTAGTTAATTTTACACCCAGGATCTCAGAGCAACAGCACTACCAACTTAACTATCTACAATGTCTTAAAGATTATCAAGTAAAAAACCATGCCAAGATGCATATTGTAGAGGGCATGAGGGAACACGGATTAAATTAAAGAAAATCTGAAATTTATGGCAGGGCTATGTGGCAGCATTGTACAGTGTGGGTGAAGATTGGGAGGTGCATGAGGGGAGACAGAGTGAAGTGACAGGGAAACCAATTGGATGGTCCTATAATTACATGTAGTAACAAAGAAGACCACAGACTCCTTTGTTACTAGAGCTGAAGGACAAGTAAGTGAGCTTTAAGAAGTTCAATAAAATGTCTCTGTGAATGAAGGAAATAATAGAAGTGATTTAATTTCTTTGTGTGTGTAGCAAAACCATAAATAATATAAACAGATTTGATATCTCACTGTATATGGTACACCGAGATTCATGAAAATATTAGTCTGAAGTTAGCAACAGCAAATTAATTAAATCGACTGAGTTAGAAAATGGTTTCCATTTTGTAAGCAGCTTGCATTAATTCAGTTGTATGGACTCTTGGCCAAGTCACTGGATATTAATCAGGACTTTATTTTTAGCATGCCAGTGGAAACAATGGAAATTCCAGAAAAGTTTAACTGGTTCAGCATTGGAGCTTGAGATTCTCATTTAACATCTGATTATTTAGTGATATTATGGATGATTTATTTTTTAGCTTTTGTGGAGTTGCATGTTTGCTTCTGCATAAACTATATCCCTCTCTATCAGACTGCATAAAGTTGCTTTTACAAATGGCTCTTATCCGCCTTATCTCATCATTCCAATGCCTAAATTATGTGTTAGCAGCTTACAAAAAAATTTGCAATGTGCTCTTTTGAACCAATAAATTACAATTATTAAATCTGGTCCTATAAACTGTGGTGCCAATTAGGAAAAGTGGTCAATCCATGACTATCAGGAGGATAAACATTAAATTAAAGGGAAAAGGCTTACAACGTTGCTAAAAAAAAACAATAAGGCTGAGGATTGGGAAACTTTTAGAATTCAGCAAAGAAGACCCAAGGTATTAATAAGGAAAAAGAAAGCAGAAAATGAGCCCAGGCTAACTGAAGCATATAAGTTGAGTTTCTAAAGACATATGAAAAGAAAATTATAAACAAATGTTAATGTGAGTTCCCTACAGACAGAGACAGGAGAAATTATAGTGGGAATAAGGAAAGGAAATGGCAGAGAAATAAAACAAACACATTTCATTCAGCTGGTCAAACACCATCTGGGTGGGAAGAGTGAGAGAGGGAAGAGGGAGAGAGGGAGAGGGAAAGAGGGGGAGGGAAAGAGGGGGAGGGAGAGGGAGAGGGAAAGAGGGGGAGGGAGAGGGAGGAAAAGAGGGGGAGGGAGAGGGAGGAAAAGAGGGGGAGGGAGAGGGAGGAAAAGAGGGGGAGGGAGAGGGAGGAAAAGAGGGGGAGGGAGAGGGAGGAAAAGAGGGGGAGGGAGAGGGAGGAAAAGAGGGGGAGGGAGAGGGAGGAAAAGAGGGGGAGGGAGAGGGAGGAAAAGAGGGGGAGGGAGAGGGAGGGAAAGAGGGGGAGGGAGAGGGAGGGAAAGAGGGGGAGGGAGAGGGAGGGAAAGAGGGGGAGGGAGAGGGAGGGAAAGAGGGGGAGGGAGAGGGAGGGAAAGAGGGGGAGGGAGAGGGAGGGAAAGAGGGGGAGGGAGAGGGAGGGAAAGAGGGGGAGGGAGAGGGAGGGAAAGAGGGGGAGGGAGAGGGAGGGAAAGAGGGGGAGGGAGAGGGAGGGAAAGAGGGGGAGGGAGAGGGAGGGAAAGAGGGGGAGGGAGAGGGAGGGAAAGAGGGGGAGGGAGAGGGAGGGAAAGAGGGGGAGGGAGAGGGAGGGAAAGAGGGGGAGGGAGAGGGAGGGAAAGAGGGGGAGGGAGAGGGAGGGAAAGAGGGGGAGGGAGAGGGAGGGAAAGAGGGGGAGGGAGAGGGAGGGAAAGAGGGGGAGGGAGAGGGAGGGAAAGAGGGGGAGGGAGAGGGAGGGAAAGAGGGAGAGGGAGGGAAAGAGGGAGAGGGAGGGAAAGAGGGAGAGGGAGGGAAAGAGGGAGAGGGAGGGAAAGAGGGAGAGGGAGGGAAAGAGGGAGAGGGAGGGAAAGAGGGGGAGGGAGGGAAAGAGGGGGAGGGAGAGGGAGGGAAAGAGGGGGAGGGAGAGGGAGGGAAAGAGGGGGAGGGAGAGGGAGGGAAAGAGGGGGAGGGAGAGGGAGGGAAAGAGGGGGAGGGAGAGGGAGGGAAAGAGGGAGGGAGAGGGAGGGAAAGAGAGAGGGGGAGGGAGGGAAAGAGAGAGAGGGGGAGGGAGGGAAAGAGAGAGAGGGGGAGGGAGAGAGGGAGGGAGGGAAAGAGAGAGAGGGAGGGAGGGAAAGAGAGAGAGGGAGGGAGGGAAAGAGAGAGAGGGAGGGAGGGAAAGAGAGAGAGGGAGGGAGGGAAAGAGAGAGAGGGAGGGAGGGAAAGAGAGAGAGGGAGGGAGGGAAAGAGAGAGAGGGAGGGAGGGAAAGAGAGAGAGGGAGGGAGGGAAAGAGAGAGAGGGAGGGAGGGAAAGAGAGAGAGAGATAGATAGATACAGAATGAATGATTAGGTGATCTGCTAAGAATCATTAGATGATCTGCTAAGAATCTGTAGCATTTTCTGTATTTTTTATTTCTGATTTGCAGGATCTACATTTATTTGCTTTTCATAGAAATACGTAAATTGTGTTGGCCTTTACAGAGGAGGAAAACCTCCAAGAAATAGGGGAAGACTACAGATAGAGAGTAAACAAGAAGCTCAAAGAAATTAGCATTAATGAAAAAAAAACTAAAATTAGAGAAGTTAATGAGACATTGAAAGGTGATTGTGTTCACCAAATGATTCCTGCGATGCACGGCTTGCCGTAGGAAGAGACATCAAGCAGACTGGGTCTATACTTCAGATTAATGAAGGGTGATCTGACAGAAAAGTACAAAATTATTAAGGGCTTGATAGAGCATTGAACATAAAACAGTGCAGCATGATGTGGGCTCTTTAGCTCACAACGTTACATCACCCTATGTAAACCTACTCCACCATCAATCACACCCTTCCATCCTACACAGCCGATAACCCTCCTTTTTCTAACATCCTTGTGCCTATCTAGAACCTATACAATGTCCCTATTGTATGAGGATACAGTGCTTATAAGAAGTATTCACCCCGCTTGGGAGTTTTCACGTTTTATTATTTCACAACATTGAACCACAGTGGATTTAATTTGGTTTATTTTGACACTGATTAACAGAAAAGGACTCTTTCGTGTCAAGGTGAAAACGGATCTCTACAAAGTGATCTAACTTAATACCTTACACCTGCCTCTGTCTTTTGCTGTCTTGGGAGAAGGTATTCCACTGAAATATCACCATGCTGTTTTAATGTCCTGTCCCCCGGATCTGATAGAGCTACCCTACCTAGAAAACTATCCAGGAACCTTCCCAGAGACAGTGTATGTGCACTGCCATTGGGTAGCTTCCAACAGATGTTGAGATTACACCGGATAAAACTTGCTGTTTGACATATCCTCTGTAAGTTAAACACTTTCATCAAGTTTTCATTGTGGTTGAATGAATGTGCAGGAAAAGGTAGTACAGAAGTGAGATTGACAAAACAAGGAACGTCATATACAGCACCTAAAAAAGTGGCCACTAAATGTATGTTCGTGATCTTCTGCAGCTATAGCCCATCCACTTCAAGGTTCAATGTGTTGTACATTCAACGATAGTCTTGTGCACGTCACTGTTGCAGCGTGTGGTTACTTGAACTGCAGTCAACTTGAACCAGTCTGGCCATTCTCCTCTGACCTCACACATCAACAAGGCTTTTTTTGTCCACAAACCTGCTGCTCATGGTATGATTTTGTTTCTCGCACCATTCTCTGTAAACACTAAACATTGTTGTGCATGAAAATCCCAGGAGATCGGCAGTTTCAGAGACAAGTCAAACCATCCCATATAGCACCAACAATCATTCCACAGCCAAAGTCACTTAGATCGCACGTTTTCATCATCCTGATGTTTGGTTTGAACAACAACTGAACTTCTTGACCATGTCTGCATGCCTTTAAGCATTGAGTTGCTGCCACATGATTGACTGATTAGATAGCTCCAATAACAAGCAGGTGTACAGGTGTACTTAATAAAGTGGCCACTGAGTATATATGTCACAGTGATGTACAGTACTACTGGAAACCGTCAGTCAACAGAATGGCAAACACTGTAGGAGGAAACAATTAATGTTTATATATGATGACTCACTTTTTAAAAAAACTTTCTTAGATTATTACTTCAGCATTTATAAATTACTGTTCCACCTATCATCTCCCAGCTTCTCACTTTATCCCACATCACATCCCACCTACTTTCCCCATCACCTGCCAGTTTGTATTCCCTCCGAACCCCCCATTTTCTTATTCTGTATTCTTGCCCCTTCCTTTCCAGCCCAAACGAAGAGCCTCGGCACAAAACATCAACTGTTTATACCGCTCTATAGATGCTGCCTGACCTGTTGAGTTCCTCCAGCATTTTGTGTGTGTTGATAGCTCTGTCTGCCTTTCTGTTCTTCTTAACAGAGATTGCTGGGAAACAATTCCTTGTCATTTTCTGTTGCTTATATTCATCTTCCTGTTGGAGTAGGAGCATGGCATGACACCACAAAAGCAGGCCGAGAATGGTTTTGAAGAGTATAGAGAGTGGGCAGGCGATGCTGAGGTAGGTATGGAATAGCAGGAATGGAAGAACAGGTTAGCTTTGTTTAACCTGGCAAGAAGGTAGACATGAATTGAAATGTTTGTTCAGATCCAGCCAAAGGCACTCCAACTGAACTTCAGTTTCATCTGCCTAGAATGAATGAATGAATGAATTTATTTAAATCTTACATCCATCCCACAACGTGAGCGAGTAAAAATCTTTGTATTATGACTCCATCGCAATGTACAGACATGTGAATTTATAAGTCTAATGGTTTGGAGAAAGAAGCTGTCCTGTAGCCTGTTAGTCCTGGCTTTAATGCTGTGGTACAGTTTGCCAAACGGAAGCAACTATAACAGTTTATGGTTGGGGTGACTGGTGACCCCAATGATTTTCCAGGCCTTCTTTATGCACCTGCAGCTGTAAATACCCTCAATGGAGGGAAATTAATATCCACAGATGTGCTGGGCTGTCCGTACCAGTCTGTGCAGTGCCCAGCAAGTTGGTCTAGTTCCCGAATCAGGCAGTGATACAGCCAGTCAGGATGCTCTCAATGTTGTCCTTGTAGAAGGTCTTGAGGATTTGGGGGTTCATGCCGCACTTCTGCAGTCGCCTGAGGTGGAAGAGATGCTGATGTGCTTTTTTTGCCACACAGCTGGTGTGTACAGTCCAGGTGAGATCTTCGGTGATGTGTATACCAAGGAACTTGAAGATACTCTCCCTCTCAACTGCGGTCCCATTGATGTTGATCGGGGCGAGCCTGTCTCACGGAATAATATCTAGTGCTGGATAATCTCAGCTTTCTGCAAGATTGAATCAAACTTCAGACCAATATCCTATCTATCAGACTGTATAGCTCTGCTTTTACAAACAACACTCATCTCCCTTATCTCAATGTCACGGCCATAGAAATTTCATTGTTGCCTTGATCACGTCAGACTTGATTCCTGACACCTACCACATTTCACTTTATCTAAAATGCAGCTCACCCACTTTGCCACAAGAATCCTGTTTCATAGTAAGCCCCATTCCCCTTTGTCAACACCCTTGTATTGATCTCCTACTTGCCTTTCCCTCCCCTCGCCTCTGGCACTATCCTCCCCAGCATCGAGGACAGCGATGCCTCAGAAAGACAGCATCCATCATTAAGCCTGCTATCACCCAGGATATGCCCTCTTCTCATTGTTACCATCAAGGAGGAGGTCTGCGGTGAAACAATGCACACTCGGCCTGACGAAGGGTCCCGGCCTGAAACGTTGACTGTACCTCTTCCTAGAGATGCTGCCTGACCTGCTGCGCTCACCAGCAACTTTGATGTGTGTTGCTTGAATTTCCAGCATCTGCAGAATTCCTCGTGTTCTCGGCCTTTTAGGAACAGCTTCTTCCCCTCTGCCATTAGATTTCTGAATAGACAATGAACCCATGTACACTACCTCATTATTTTTTCCCTCTTCGTTTGTCATAATTACTCAATTTAATTTTATATTTATGTAGTATTTTCTTATTATGTATTGTACAAGCTGCTTCCACAAAACAAATCCCACAACAGTGATACTAAACCTGATTCTGATGTTGAGGTGAAAGAAGTTGTTAGGATCCTGTATCAGGACTTAGAGTGGAGAGGGAAGATAAACAGTATAAAGAGGAGGAGGGGAGGGATAAGATTAGGGCCAGTAGGTGATGGATGACAGAATGACTGGCAGATGGAGAAAGATGGGGGAGGGGGACTGAGACAGATGGGTGATAGATTGAAGCAGACAAGGAAAAGACAAGGGCAAGATGAAGCCAGGATTGCGGGGAGAGCTCCTGCTGAAGGGTATCGGCCCAAGTTATCGCCTGTACTCTTTTTCCATAGATGCTGCCTGGCCTGCTGAGTTCCTCCAGCATCTTGTGTGTGTTGCTTGGATTTCCAGCACTTGCGGGTTTTCTCTTGTTTGTGATGCGGGGAGATGAGTGTGTACGTGGAGACAACTGCTGGAGGCTGAGCAGCAGGGACGTGAAGGGACCGAAATCAGCACTGTGGCGTATCACATTGCTTTACAGCGTCAGCAGTCCGGGATCAATTCTCACCGCTCTCTGTAAGAAGTTTGCACATTTCCCCTGTGACTGCATGGGTTTCCTCTGGGTGCTCCAGTTCCCTCCCATGTTCCAAAGACAGAAGGGTTAGGGTTAATAAGTCATGGTCATGCTATGTTGGTGCCAGAAGCACACTGACACTCACAGCACATTCTCAGACTGCGTTGGTCGTTATGCATTTCACTATATTCTTCAACGTCCAGAAGACAAATAAAGTTAATCTTTAATCTTTAAGCATCATTGCTTTAAGGATAGCAATTCCTTCTATTCCAGAGTAACAACCAAACTGAATGAATCTCTTAATGAATCTCTTAATAACTGTGTCTAAAGTCCTCACATCCTTTCTCTGACATGGACCACAGGATTTGCACAATACTCCGAGCTAAGGCTAAACTACAGATGTAGTACAACTTCCTGTAGGAAGTAAGTTTGTCCATAGTTACCCATTTGCAATATCATAGTGGTTGCATTAAAGGAAGTATGAATGTACGATATGGGAGCTGGAGTAGAAAATCTAGTCCTCTGTGCTTGTTCTGCTATTTGTCATTTTCCACCTCATATCATTTTCTACCACAATCCCCATAACCCTCAGTTCCTGAATACTTTATATGCAAACTTTATTACCATTGAAATCCATCTCTTTCACAGGAATATTCAGCTTCAGTCTGTAGAATGGTATTGGCAAATCCCAAATAGGAAACAAAATTTTGAGAGACAGCTCCCTGCGGGTCAGGGTTAGATACCTCATGGTTCAGCACGGAGCCTGGGAAAAGGTCACCAGCTGCAATTATTCCTTATATGGAGCTTGAGAGTAAAGAAACATTTTCATTAAGTTTTGAAGAGATGAACTGCCAGAGAATGAGATACAGGGAGTTGCAGTGAACTGCATCTTTGGCCTGTTGTAGTGATTATTTGTCTCAATTACAGGGAACTCTATGATTATAGTGAGTTAACTGAGATCTGGCGGATTGGCATTAAAACTTGCTGAATATAATTGATAGTAATCATCTGTTTCCACGTGTTACTATGTGTGCTCTTTGTACATACAAACAATTCAGGAAGCTTAATGGCTTTTTTCCTGTTTTGAAATACTTGATATATCTAGGTCAGTGTAAGTTTGGAGAGGTCCCTGCACTATTTATAGGCCCAGTATGGAGAAGGATAGGAAATAAACCAGAAAACTGTTTAAAGTTTATTTGGAAGTGTTTTTGCTGCCAGTTTTGTAAGGTGGTACAGGCTGGAACATACATAGAACATAGAAAACCTACAGCACAATACCGACCCTTCAGCCCACAATGCTGTGCCGAACATGTACCTACTTTAGAAATTACCCAGGGTTACCCATAGCCCTCTATTGTTCTAAGCTCCATGCACCTATCAGGGAACCTCTTAAAAGACCCTATTGTATTCGTCTCCACCACTGTTGCCGGCAGCCCATACCACACATCACCACGCTCTCTGCGTAAAAAATTTACCCCTGACATCTCCTCCTTCCTACCTACTTCCAAGCACCTTAAAACTGTGCCTTCTCGTATTAGACATTCCAGCTCTGGGAAAAAGCCTCTGACTATCCACATGATCAATGTCTCCCATCATCTTATACACCTCTATTAGGTCACCTCTCATCCTCCGCGCTCCAAGCAGAAAAGGCCAAGTTCACTCAACCTATTCTCATAAGGCATGCTCCCCAATCCAGGCAACATCCTTGTAAATCTCCTCTGCACTCTTTCTATGGTTCTCACATCCTTCCTGCAGTGAGGTGACCAGAACTGAACACAGTACTCCATGTGGGGTCTGACCAGGGTCCTATATAGCTGTAACATTACTTCCTGGCTCTTGAATTCAATTCCATGATTGATGAAGGCCAATACACCATATGCCTTCTTAACCACACAGTCAACCCGCACAGCAGCTTTGAGTGTACTATGGACTCGGGCCCCAAGATCCCTCTGATCCTCCACACTGCCAAGAGCCTTACCATTAATACTATATTCTGCCATCATATTTGACTTAGCAAAATGAACCACTTCACACTTATCTGGGTTGAACTCCATCTGCCACTACTCAGCCCAGTTTTGCATCCTATCAATGTCCTGCTGTAACCTCTGACAGCTCTCCATACTATCCACAACACACCCAACCTGTACATACTTAAAACATAAGACCATTAAGACAAAGGAGCTGAATTAAGCCATTCTGCCCTTGGGCCATGGCTGATTAATTTCCCTCTCAACTCCATTCTCCTGCCCTCTCCCTGTAATTTCTTATGCCCTTACTAATCAAGAACCTATCAACCACCGAAAACCTACATAACTGGCATTCACAGGTGGTCTCCTATTGAGGTCTGAGCCTGCTTAGCATCCAAGATCAGACAAGATGGGGCATTTTTAGGCTAGTTTGGCCGTAGGCAACATACTTCAAGGATGTAACTGCCAATATCTTACCAGATTTCTAATGAATAAAGGCACTGAACTGAAATCCGTTCCTCACAACTTGCCCAAGTTACATAAATATATTGGGAAGGATATACTAGAATTCCCTTCTTAAAACCATTCTGTGAGTAATGTCAATGCAAGGACTTCAAAAGGATGAAGGCTTTGGTAAGGTGGTA
Source organism: Mobula birostris (assembly GCF_030028105.1). NCBI lineage: Eukaryota > Metazoa > Chordata > Chondrichthyes > Myliobatiformes > Myliobatidae > Mobula > Mobula birostris. Next base: position 29,070,687 of record NC_092372.1, on the reverse strand, counting down.
AGAGTGGGCTCCCTCACCTCTGCCCCTCTGACCCTCAACGCAGGAGCCCCTCAGGGCTGTGTCCTAACTCCCCTCCTTTACTCTCTGTATACCCATGACTGTGTCGCCCCCATAGCTCCAATCTGCTAATTAAATTTGCTGATGATACCACGTCGATTGTCCTTATTTCAAATAATAATGAGGTAGCCCACAGAGAAGTAGTCATCATCCTGACATAATGGTTTCAAGAAAACAACTTCTCCCTCAATGTCACAAAATCAAAGGAGCTGGTTGTGGTCTACAGGAGAAATGGAGTCAGGCTAACCCCTATTGACATCAATGGATCTGAGAGGGTGAACAGCTTTAAGTTCCTCAGCATATTCATCACTGAAGATCTCACGTGGTCTGTACATACCAGCTGTGTGGTGAAAAAAGCACAACAGCGCCTCTTTCACCTCAGACGGTTGAAGAAGTTTGGCATGAGTCCCCAAATCCTAAGGAATTTCTACAGGGGCACAATTGAGAGCATCCTGACTGGCTGCATTACTGCCTGGTAAGGGAACTGTACTTCCCTCAATCGCAGGACTCTGCAGAGAGTGGTGCGGACAGTCCAGCGCATCTGTAGATGTGAACTTCCCACTATTCAGGACATTTACAAAGACGGGTGTGCAAAGAGGGCCCAAAGGATCATTGAGGACCCAAGTCACCCCAACCACAAACTGTTCCGGTGCTACCATCCGGGAAACAGTACCACAGCATTAAAGCCAGGACCAATAGGCTCCAGAACAGCCATCAGACTGGTTAATTCACGCTAATACAATTGTACTTCTATGCTATATTGACTGTTAATTCACGCTAATACAATTGTATTTCTATGCTATATTGACTATTTATTATAAATTACTATAAATTGCACATTGCACATCTAGACAGAGACGTAACATAAAGATTTTTATTCCTCATGTATGTGAAAAATGTAAGAAATAAAGTCAATTCAATTGAATTCTGACACCGAATAGCACAAGGAATGAACAATATGTGCAGGCTTTCCACCATTGCCCATATCACACCCTTGTTATTGCTGACAACATGCTTCTCATTGTGGTGGTCTGATATGTCATGTTCTGCCTCCCAGAAGCACTTCTGAAATTATTAGCCTAGGACGCTATAAAACTTTGCGGAAATACAGAGGGATTTTTAATCTGATGTTGGGATGTCACCAGGATGTGTAGGCTAAAACTCTTGAAGCAGCATTACGAGTCTCGGCATATCATAGCCATCATTAATCTCTCTCTGTCTCAGCACTGACTCAGTATGACCATCTAAGGGCAGCTAATCAGCTCTCAGCCTATGAAAACTGAGCAGCACAGACGGCTGGTTAGATAAAAGCCTGAGAATTTAATCCTTATAAATGGAAGGTTCACATCTGAATAGGAAGTAGCCCTTCTCTATGAAGTTATTAGGGAACAGTTAAAATACCAGCTATCAAATACATCTTTTAGAAAGTTGGATGGTTCACCTTTCACCTGAAATGTCACAATAGCAAAGAACATGAAAAGCAAAGATTAATTGCAATAGAAAGCAAGGGGATCTGTTCAGACCGGAGATGACTCGCTGCCCAGTGCAGTGACATGAGGAGCCTGCAGGTAGGGTAGCCAATGGAGGGTGTCTAACCTACAGAAGATGGTGGACAACACCCAAATGCATCGCAGGTAATGCCCTCCCCTCCATAGCGTACATTTACATGCAGGAAAACAGCATCCATCACCAAAGACGGCCACCATACAGGCCATGCCCTTCTCTCACTAGTTCCTTCCAATGGGAGATAGGTCCCAAGCCACCAGGTCCAGGAACAATTATCACCCTACAACCATCCGGCTCCTGAACAAGCATTATTTCTCTAAACTGATTTTTCGACTTAAATCCTTACTTTCAAGGATTCTTTACAATTCATCTTCTCAGCATTATATTTTGTTTGTACAGTTTGTCATCTTTTGAACATCGATTGTTTGTTGGTCATTATTTATTTATAGTCTTTCATAAATTCTATTGTATTTCTTTTTTTCCCCATAAGTGCCTGCAGGAAAATGAATCTCAAGGTAGTATATGGTACCAAAGATATATTTTGATAATAAACTTACTTTGAACTTTAAACCTGGTAATAAAAAAATCTACATCTCTCACAATGATCCTTGAAGGTTAGTGTAGAGAGTGCAGGAATGGTAGGTTTAAAGAATCTATTGATGTTATATTACTGTCACCAGGATGATATTTGTGTTGTGGATCATTTTAACAAAGAAGTTTATATGGTCTCCCTGTGACTATGTGGGTTTCTTCTAGGTGCTCCAGTTTCTCCCCACAGGCCGAAGACATACTGGTTAGTTGATTAATTGGTCATTGTAAATTGTCCTGCAATTCGGCTCGGGTCAAATAGGTGGCTTGTTGGATGGTGCAGCTCGTCGGGCCGGAAAGGCCTGTTCTGTGCTGTACCTCTAAATAAATAAATAAAGCAAGAATAAAGCTCGGCGGAGATTGCCAATGTCAGCTAGATCTGTCAGCGGAAAGCTGATCCATTTGAGCTCTGCGTATGCACATTGGCTCTCACGGCCCAAGCACATGTTTTCCTGCACCATACGATTCGATTTCAAATTTAAAATTATTGCAACGGAAATCATGGACATTGATGCCCATTTCTCAAGGTTTGTCATTTTCCGAGACACAAGAGGTACTGCAGGTGCTGGAAACATAGAGCAATGCACACACTGTGCTGGAGGAGCTCCACTGGTCAGCGAGCGTCTGTGGACGGGAATAAGCAGCAGGGTCTCGGCCCAAAACGTAGACCATTTATTCCCATCCATAGATGCTGCCTGAAGTGCTGAGCTCCTCGAGCACATTACGTGTATCGCTCACAAGTTTCCAGTTTCCTCCATGGGTCTACTGTTCCAACACGTGGAGGAGACTGGGCATGAGCAGTAGGTGCAGGAGTAGGCCATTCAGCCCTTCGAGCCAGTTGCAACCGAGGGTGACACCTTCTCTGCAACTTTTGATGTAAGCCAATAAATAAAGTAGGTCATTTATGCATAAGCAACCACTTTCTGTCCATCAGAGGGCCTACCTGCACGAGCCTTCAAGGCTTAGATAACTGTAACTGATTCCTCCTACACGAGCAAACTCTCTCACATCCCAGGCTTGGCTGTTTCTGAATGGCAATTGTGTGTATAAAGCTCATCAGTAAATAATTTTGGGCAATGAGTTCTTGTTCAAAATGTCTACTGGCCTGACACTGTCTGCCTGTTTAATTCACCTTCTCAGGTACCATACTAGGCTCTTGTATTGATCAATAAAGACAGGGCCTGCACGCAGCTGAATTTCCTTGTTTGGTGGTACTTTATTCACCAAATTCTAATTGCATAACCTCCCAATGAGGAAACAGTTTAAGGTGACATCAGTTTTTAGTTAGCCAAGGACGGTAGGTAATTTCTTCACTGACATTATCGGCATACCTTAGTTTGTCTACTCTGTGTCTGTGGGATAACAAATAATGTTGGCATGCCTGGATTTGTTAACACTGACCTCATTTCTAGTAGGCAATGTTGCTTTAAAAGTAAACAGATGATTCACTTCATGCAGTGGTTGGGGCGTGGAACACTCCTAGTTACTGCTTGACATCATTTTACCATAAAAGGAAAAGTATGGAAAGCATGCTACAGTTTACTCAAGCAAAGCTCTCCGCCTAGTATTTCGTAATGTGAAGTTAGATCTGCACCCTATTTTGCTTAAAAAGGCAAAATCCATCTTCTCTGAGTAATGTTAGACCTCAACATAAATCTCTACATCAGGCTAATAATGTCTAAAAGAAACCGCAACAAAAAGTGATCAATTGTGCAACGCGTTACAAAGGTTAACCCTCAAAATACTGTTCAAAAGGATTCTTCAGATTGCTCTCATCTATGAAAGAATAATGGTCTTGAACAAGTTACCTATTGTTGGAATCCTGTCCAATATCCCCTCTCCTTCCAGCTCACCTGTGTTTCCATTGCGACCTAGCTGATTTGATTAGGGTAATGACATGGTGGGCAAAAGACCTTTTTCTATGCTATCCAACTTCAGCTCTTTTCTACTGGATTTCCAGTTCAAAGCTCAAAGTAAGGTTATTATCAAACAACATATATGATACCTTGATATTCATTTCCTTGCAGGCATTTACAGGAAAAAAAAGAAATATAAGAGAATTTAACTAAAATCTATACAAATACTCATAAACACCAACATGGGAAGGAAGACAAAATGTGAAAATAAACATAGTACGGAGAACATGAGTTGTAAAGAGTCCTCGAAAGTGAGTCTGTAGATAGTAGGGTCACTTCAGAGTAGGAGTGAATGAAGTTATCTACACCAGCTCAGGGGCCTGATGGTTGTGGGGTAATAGCCGTTCCTGAACCCGGTGGTGTGAGTTCCTAGGCTTCTGGGCAATGTTAGTAGTGAGAAGTGGTCATGGCCTGGATGGTGGTGGTCTTTGATGATGGATGCTGCTTTCTTGTGGCAGCGCTCCATGTAAATGTACTCAATGGTGGGGAGGGGTTTGCCCCCCATATCACCGCCCCTCCCATTTGCTGCCTCACAACTCAAACTTACTTCTCAAAATATGCCTCCTTTCCTTACATTAGCCACACCCAAAAACAACAATGGGGAGGGCATTAGCCTTCTTGCCCTTAACGTTCCCCGTCCCCATTCTCTACCCTGCATTGTGTTTTATTGGTACTATATGAAGTTGTTCCAAATATTGTTTAAGAATGTTGAATAGGGTTTACTCTCAGTAAATGCCTCACTCAGTATGAAATGTGGACAAATGAAAACTCCAAGCTTTTTTCTTCTCTAGTTAGTTTTCATTGCCTGGTCCTGGTGCATTCCCCTAAAACACTACTTAAAGAGATATTCATATGAGAGCCAGATTAGGGCTCTTTAGGGCAGACATTTACACAGACAACATTAGTTTTCATTTGAGGTTTATTTGTACACTAGAATAAAAAGAGCAAGTTTTGGGATTACTCAGAACATCAGACAGTGTCTGTGGATGAGAAAAAAAGCATTGACGTTTCTATCTGGTGACTTTACATTTCTTTCCTTATTTAGGTATCTAGTCTAAATTCCCCAGCTGCAGTGCTGGGATTTGAGGTTGCAACTCTCAATCATTAATCTAGGTTTTGGATTGCTTCAGTAACATAACCAACATGCCTCTTTATCCTTTGGCTTTCTATTCTTCCTGTTGAGGTAATGACCATGACTTTACAGCCACATTTTTGTAAAAATTCAGCCATACTCCAGTTGATGTTGGGAGACCTGACTTCCGAGGGCAAACCCCTGCTTGTACAGGAATATGTTCCCAACATCTCCCACTGAATGAAACTTCCACTTCTGTTCCTGGCATAAGATATCGGAATCTCTGTTAGTTTTCTTTCACTTAGCAATATTTAAAACGGAGGTTGTTAGGTCCTTGATTAACGGGGGCGTGAAAGGTTATGGGGAGAAGGCAGGAGAATGTGATCAAGAAGGACAATAAATCAGTCATGGTTGAATAGCAGAATAGACACAATGTGCTGAATGACCAAATTCTGGTCCAATATCTTTAGGTATTATGGAAATAGATACTTCATGTACTTTGCAACACCTGAGGCTGTCTGTAGACTTAAATAAAACTTACCTCATAGGGACTTTGCTGGGTCTGGTTCCTGTTACCTGGAGGTTAGAGCTGGAAGGAAGTTATTACAGCCCTCAGCTCAGGCTTCAGGTTAAAAAAGTAGATTAGAGCACGTTAAATTCATCGGGCCTCTACTGTGTAGTTAAGTTGGGCTCTGCTACATTTGGAAAGGTGCCATTGATGCCTGCATTTTCTCAGATCACAGTAGGAACAGAGTGAGTCATTTCTCCATTTCATTCTCACTACCTGTTGGCTCGGAGATTTGCATCCGGTGTGTCCTGATTACAGAAAGCACAGTCAATCAATGTCGTGCAGCCTGTATCTCACCAAATGGGTTTTGAATTGGTCGTGTTAGGGCACCATGGTAGCGTAGTGGTTAGCGTGTCAGGATGTCAAAGTTCAGAGTTCAATTCTGGCGTCCTCTGTACATTCTTCCCAAGAGCGCATGGGATTCCTCCAGGTGCTCTGGTTTCCTCCCACATTCCAAAAAATGTTCCGGTTGGTAGGTGAATTGGGCATTGTAAATTGCCCTGTGATTAAGCTAGGATTAGGTAGCTGGGTTGCTAACAGCGCAGCTCAAAGAGCCGGTGGGGCCTGCTCAGTGCTCTAGCTCTAAATAAGTGAAATAAATAAATAACTGCACCTAATCAGCCAATCACGTGGCAGCAACTCAATTCATAAACACCTGTAGGCATGGTTCAGTTGTTGTTCAAACCAAACATCAGAGAGGGAAAGAAATGTGATCTAAGTCACTTTGACCTTGGAATGATTGTTGATGTCAAATGGGATGGTTTGACTATTTCAGAATCTGCTGATCTCCTGGGATTTTCACGCACAACAGTCTCTAGGGCACGAAAAACACATAGAAAGACATCCAGTGAGCGGCAGTTCTGTGGGTGAAAACACCTTGTTAATGAGAAAGGTCAAAGGAGAATGGCCAGACTGGTTCAAGCCGACAGGAAGGTGACAGTAACTCAAATAACCACATGTTACAACACTAGTGTGCAGAAGAGCATCTCTGAATGCATAATACACCAAACCTTGAAGTGGATGGGCTACAGCAGCAGAAGACCACAAACATACACTCAGTGGCTATGTTATTAGGCACAGGAAGCAGCCATCAAGCACCCATACACTATCTCCATCTGATACACCCCCACATTCACATCTACTCTCCCCAGATTGTCCTACTGATCCTCAACCTGGGCGCAATTACTGGTAGCCAATTCACCTACCAAAATGCATGTTTTTGGTACGTGGGTGAAAACTGGACCACCATGGAGACACAGGAAGAAGATGCAAACAGCACCAGTGATCAGGACCGAACCCAGTGTGAGGCAACAACACCTCCAGTGGCGCCATCCGCATCACCCACGATGATTAATAGCAAGAGATCCATTGCCAATGATAGACTGAGATGTGAAAGGTTTAGTATCTGCTGATATTCATATCCTGTGGCAATGCTTGGTTAAAAATTCCAGGAAAAGCCTCCTCAGAGCAGAATACAACAAACATTTCTTAGACCCAGTCCAGCTTCCAGGGAGAGCACTGTTATTGATTTATTATAATGACATGTATCAAGATACAGTAAAAGCTTGTCTTAAATATACTGTTCATACAGATCAAATCAAAGATCAAAACTTCCAGTAAGATGGCGGCACATTTGATCACAGCAGCCTCTAAAGGGTCAACCAAAACTATTATTGTCCTTTTTAAACATATTTTTTTACCATCACAAGATCCTGTTAGACATTAATAACTTAAAGCACTGCAGGTCTAGCCTATCATCAAGTGTCTCTCTGGCAGAGAAATGAAGAAGCTGGACTTGGTGTGGATCATGTTGCTGCCTACATTGGAGAGGCATCAAGGGAGTCGTTGCAAACGGGGCGGGCACTCTAACAGAGCGCGATCGTCCCAGTCACTTTTCTTGGGATCTCAATACCCTGTTGGACATTGTTAATGTGGAATGCTGCAAGTTCGATTCACTGGTTTGTTGGTGGATGGAGGGGAAGCTGCATGGCTTCAGTCCTGGCGAGGACTATGCCTTAAGCTGCAGTGTTGCCTGTTTACAGCTGCCCAGGAGAGAGGCGTCGGAGTCAGTGTGCTCCACGGGAGACAGTGTGGCATGGCGCCCAAACTGGAGTCAGTGCTGCCGCCTAGTGTTCACTTGGCAGAAGACAAGATGTATTGTGTGCAACTGCAGACTGCTACATTTATGGCAGGGTTTTGGACTATATATTTTTTGTGTAACTGGATTTCACTGATATCCTATCTAGTGTTTGCTATCTTATATGTGCTATATGTGCTTTGTGCTGTGTGTGACTGTTTGTACTGTGTTTTGTACCTTGGCCCCAGAGTGACATTTTTTCATTTGGCTGTATTCATGGGTATTCATGTGTGGTTGAGTGACAATTAAACTTGAACAGCAACTTGATTACACAGTGCATCGAAGTAAAAATGCAGAGCAAAATGTAAAAGCTACCGAAAAAGTGCATGCAGGTCAACGATAAAGCACAAGATCTTAACAGGGTGGATTGTGAGGCCAAGAATCTATCGTATACAAGACTCTGATAATATAGGATAAAAGCTGTTCCCGAGTCTGGTAGTAGGTGCTTTGAGGCTTTTGTATGTTCTGTCTGATAGGAGAGGGGAGAAGGGAGAATGCCCAGGGTGGCCCAAATGAAGGGTCTCAGCCCGAAATGTTGACCATTTATTCCCCTCCATAAGTGCAGCCTGACCTGCTGAGTTCCTCCAGCACTTTGTTGTGTTGCATAGCACTTCATGAGTCAGTGCATTCAGGAGGGGAGAGTGAGAAAATGACTCAAAAGAAATTTGTAGATTTTCAGAGCTGATTGTTCCAGTGTTCTTCCACCCTGAGGTAAAAGCAGCTCAGCTGTATAAAACTGAGTAGACAAATATCGATAAAGTATTTACATGAGATCTTACTTTCTCTAATTCTCAACCTATTAAAGGTTTCATGTGGGGGGAAGCGTTGTCTCTGGTGCCACCATAACTTTAGCAGCCTAATTGTGTACGGAATGCTTATAGTACTAAGCTGCTGGGATGGCAGAGCAGGAGTAGAAATCAGAAAACACCCAGCCTTAAACTTGTTCTCCCGTGTAAGCAGGTTTGGTCAGTTACAGAAACTCTGGTTTCCTACCGTTCTAGTATCAGTTTGTGTAGTCAAGCGACGCTTACTGAGTAGGGACTGGACACAAAGTCCCATTTGCTGTAAACAAAATTACAAGGGATTGTACATCCTGCAGCATTCATAGCTACAAAAGAAACACAGCTTGAAGGAAAATAGTACAAAGCCCTGAAGCCTCCTTATATTATTAGCGTCTACTAATTCTGAGTGGTTCTACAATCAAAATGACATATTTCTTGATCATTTTATTATTCTTTAATCGATAATTCCAAAGGGTATTCTGAATTAAAGGCAGCTAGTTATGTCTTCAAGACAGATCAATAAAGAATTCTATAGATTTGATTAAGACAGCAAATTGATACATTAGGATAGTACTTCCTAATGTATTATTACAATAATTATCGTTAATGATTAGATCATCCAGATGATTCATGAACACGATTACAGGTTTGAATGGCTTGTCATATGAAGAGCGTTTGATGGCTCTGGGCCTGTATTCACTGGAATTCAGAAGAATGAGGGATGACCTCATTGAAACCTATCAAATGGTGAAAGGACGAGATAGAGTGGATGTGGAGAGGATGTTTCATATGGTGGGAGAGTCTAGGACCAGAAGATGCAGCCTCAGAACAAGGGAGCATCCTTTTAGAACAGAGATGAGAAGGAATTTCTTTAGCCAGAGAGTGGTGAATCTGTGGAATTTGCTGCCACAGGCAGGTGTGGAAGCCAAGTCCGTGTGTATATTTAAGGCAGAGGTTAATAGATCCATGATTAGTCAGGGCATAAAGGGATACGGGGAGAAGGCAGGAGATTACATCTGAGAGTCAGAGGAAAAAGGGATCAGCCATGACGAAATGGCAGAGCAGACTCAATGGGCCAAATGGCTTAATTCTTTCCTATATCTTATGGTCTCATAAAGTAAAGGATGCTCAGTTCTTAACTCTACCTATGACTGTCTGTCTAGATGAGTCATATCAGACTCCATTACATTCACAGGGTCTGCTTATTTAAAATTAAGATCTACTGTCGTAAAAACTTAAACAACATCAGAGAAGTGCTGACTTGATAGAACTAACCTAGACATGTTTCTGATTAAAAACTCTTCTTTTGAGCTGGCTAAGTTCCACAGCACTCCTGGTGCAATTACCTCTAATGCCTGGTTCATAATGTCTCTTCACAAAGAAGGCCATTTATAGAAAGACATTAAATGGCGTAACTAATACAAAAACCCTAGTTAATGCATCAAATAAATTGGGAAAATAAAGCACAAAGTCCATTTATTGGAAAAAGTAATTTAACTGGACTGCAAACCTCTCATTATCAGAACTAATTCATTCTCTCTCTCTCATATCTATTTTTCTCTCTTTCATTCTCTCTTTCTCTCATTCTCCCCCTTCCCCCCCCCTCTCTCTCTCTCTCTCTCTCCCTCCCTCCACCCCACACTCTCTCTGCCTCTCCCTCTCCCTCCCCCTTTGCCTCGCTCTCAAATGTGTTTACAAGCATCATGTTGCTGATAAGGTCTACTATTTTTGAAGTATTTTGGCTTTTGGATTTCACACTTCAGGAAGGATGTATTGTCCTTGAAAAGGGTGCAAAAAGGATTTATTAGAATTATACTTGGTTGAGTAGAATAAAACTATCATCATATGTTTTATATACTTGGATTTAGAAGATCTGGACCTTCTTATAGTAATTGAGAAATACAAAATAGTAGAGAGACAAACTGAGTATCAAACAAAAGTGTACAACCTTAAAAGAAGGTCTAACTTGTTTCAGAGCACTGTTTGAAGTCCATCTCTCCTCTCCACATTAGCTTAAAAGACTTCCTAATGTTTATAGAGTGCACAAATTAAAACATTTGTTAACACTAATGAGTTTTCAGTATTATGTTATTTTTTGCCTGATCTCTGTCATGTATACTCCAGTAAATCTTTTGGAAAGAAACGTATGCAGATATAAGATTTTTCATAGGATCATCTGTTGACATGGAAGCTCATGCTGTTGTAATTATGCTAAAGCTTGGAAGGAACAGCCGGACTAAATGATCTGTTTGTACCTTCAGTGTATATAATATGGTGGGAGTGAATGCTGAGTAACAGGAGAACTGGTTCTCCCAGTAATCACTAAACATATCATATGCTTGCTATGTGTCTAACATGTGTTTAATGCAATCCTTCAGAAGCCGCCACTCTTCAAATTCCTGTAAAAGCCCCTTCTTCAATTACATGTTTAAATTATCTGACCTTCTTGTGTTGAAGGGAGTAATTAGGTGCTAGTGGCAACAGTGAAGTGTGACATACCAGCTTCATCTCTGGTCCTTGTGGCTTTCAGCAGGATATCACTTTTCCCTGCACTCTGTGACTGACTGAACATTGGCAGCCCAGCTATATACAGCATTGACAGAAGTTCTTAACTTTCCTGATACTTCCTCTCCACACCTTGTGGCACATCAGGCGGCAATCTTGCTGTTTCTTTTTCATTTTACAAGGCCAAGTTGCTAGCTCAATATTCAACCCAGCACGGATGGAAAACGGGCAAGGAGCCGGCCGGATATGAACCCGGGACCACTCACCTCGTCATCCAGTGCTGATGCCACGACACCACCTGATAACTAAATTCCACTAAATAGCCACTTAACAGTTACACCAGCAAATCATTAAATGGCTGTTTACTGAGGATTTAGGATGAGGATTAAAAACCCCGTGAATTTTTCAGTAATTTAAGATTCAGCTCTTAAATCAGTAAAAAAAACACACACAAGGTTTTTATCCTCACCTCTCCTTGCCCGTTTGGACCTTTCTCTCCTGAACACACTGACTCTTTTGTTTTGACCTTTGTCTGATTCAGCCAAATAGTATCCCGGTTCAGGATCCAAACCCACACTCATACTGACAGAAGTCCCTGAAAAATGATTAGGAGGTGGAAACAAGACCAGCTGCACTTTCTCAGATATTATTTCGACTGATTCAGCACAACCCAGGCTTGAAGCTGGAACTCTGTGGCTTGCACTCATTTTAGAAAGTATGTTAACCCAAGCAGGCAAGCTTTTAGGAAATGGAGTAAAAACTAAAATGGTGGATATCCAGAATGAAAACAGGAAGTGCCCAAAGCACCCAGCGGGTCAGGCGGCATCCACGGGCCAAGAATCTGAATCTGTGCCTCACATTAAGGACACCTTATCAGAATTGGAAAAGTGAGAAGTTTGTTTTAAGTTGCAGAGCAAGGGAGCGACGAAAAATCAAAGACAATGTCTGTGATACCATGGAGACCAAAGTCACCATGGTAACAATTTTAGGAATGTCCATTTTCCATAAGTAACATCTCAGTGAATTTTAGTAGGGAGTAAGAATAACATTACTCTGTTGATTAGTTATATTCTTCCAGGTGTTCACATTTTCATTTCCGGTTTAAACTAATAATTTTCCATGAAATTTGGCCAATAATGCAAATAATGGAACTGCAGTAGAAACCTTGGGCTTGATCCACAGATTCACCATATTGTGCCCTACAGTGGCATGTCACAGAAAGATTACAGAATGAGAGCCAAATTCAGTATTTTGTTTGCTGTTATTTACGAAACAGACTGAGAAGACAAAGAGCATTACCAGAATTCAGAACAAACCTTTTTACCCATCAGTCCACATTAGATGGAACCTAAGTCACAGGTTCAAAGTTCAAATTAATGTCCTTATACTGTATAATAAGGATGACTAAAGTCAGATTTCTATGTATATGCTGATGTTTACTGAATTTGTCTCTAGATCAGGGGTTCCCAACCTGGAGTCCATGGCATAAAAAAGGTTGGGGAAACCTGTTCTAGATGTTTTTTGATGATTCTTGAAGGGCTTTTTGAAAACATTCTTTCCTTCCACTATGCTACCTAATTCTTATAATTACATTTTGAAAATTTTCAATACTGAGTTGCTACACTTCAATTTTCTCTTCATAATTAATTACTGGAAAAATTAATTTCATCACTCTGTGTATGCTCTATGATTTGCACATTGGATAAAGGTCTGAAATCCCCTGACTTGTCCTTCAGACTGTAGATAAGCCATTGCTCTACCCATCACAGTATTCAATGCAGGCACAATCACGGCCACAAAACTTGTTTCCTGCTATTCAATGGAATTGTGGATTGGAGGACCAGTAACCTTACTCCACAGAGCTGTCCAAATGTAGTTGGTTTGGAGATGTCAGAAGCACTGATGAGGTGATCTGCCAGACTTGTCTGCCCTGATTTAGCTGCCAGTGCCCTCTAGTGGCTACAATTTAATTAAACTCATGGCAGGCAGTGGACTCCCAGTCACATTTATACTTCTAGGTCATAGAAGCAGGCCCTTTGGCCCATTTAGTTTGTGCCAAACTCTTATTCTGCCTATTCCCATGGACCCACACCTGGACTATAGACCTCAATACTACTCCCATCCACATAGTTATCCAAACTTCTCTTAAATCAAACTTGCACCCACCAATTTTGCAGCAGCTCGTTCCACTCTCGAGCCATCCTCTGAGCAAACAAGTTCCTCCTCAGGTTCCCCATAAGTATTTCAGCTTTCACTGTAAACTTATGAGATCTAGTTCTAGTGTCACCTAACCCCAGTGGAAAAAGTGGAATACCCCTCATAACCTTGGAAAGCTCTATCGAATCTCCCCTCATTTTCCTATGCTCCAGAGAATAAAGTCTTAACCTATTCAACTTTTCCTTATAACTCAGGTCCTCAAGTCCAGCAACATCCTTATGAATTTTCTCTGCATTCTTCATAGTGCAGTGCAAGCAATTTACTGATTCACAACTCAGTCCTTAAAATTAATCCTGTTTTAACTTTCTATTAACAATGCTCCCATTTGTATGGGAGGGCAGAAGGAAGATAATCCAGCAAATTATGTTCTGAGTATATTTTCCAAGTGATGCAATATAGGCACAAATGGATTCTGTTTTTACAGATTGTCTGTAAATCAATTTTGTCCATAAAGCAAAAAATACACAAAAAATTCACCCAATATGGTAAGCACTATATTGTAATAATTGGCATCAAAAGCACATAAGACTGATAAGAAAGAACAATTATTGAAAGTGTAGATAGAGGACACTAGCCCTTTCATTCATACGAATGACATATGTCAGACTTCTGAATTTAATAATGTTAGGGGAACTCGTTCATTTGTCAGGGGTGTCCATAAGTCAGGTGTTTATAACCAGCAACGCACAGAAAATGCTGGAGGAACTCAGTAGGCCAGGCAGCATCTAAGGAAAAAAGTACGGTTGACGATTCGGGCCGAAAAACCTTCGGCAGGACCCTTTGACAATTCTGCTGAAGGGTCTGGGCCTGAAACGTTCACTGTACTTTTATCCATAGATGCTGCCTGGCCTGCTGAGTTCCTCCAGAATTTTGTGTGTGTTGCTTGGATTTCCATTACCTGCAGATTCTCTCTTGCTTGTGCTTTATAACCCGGGATAGGTCAGGTATTTATAAGCCAGGATATTTATAACCTCCTTTTAATTCAGGCGTCACCCCCCCCCTTCTCTCTCAGCCCGAAATGGCAACTGTTTATTCATTTCCATAGATGCTGCCTGGCCTGCTGAGTTCCTCCTGCATTTTGTGTGTGTGTGTTGCTTTGGATCTCCAGCGTATGCAGATCTTCTCATGCCCGAGGTAGTCTGCACAGTGTAGTTGCCTGTGTTCTGAGTCTGACCTGTTTTCAGGGAACAAATTTAGGGTACAACAGAGCACATGCAGATCTGCTCAAAAAGAATGAAGAATCTTCATGAGCAAAATGGTCGTCCCAGTGATGAAGAATAAAATATTTCCAGCAGCTGCCAGGGCTCAGTGAGAAATTACACTGACAAAGCGATATCAACTCACAGGATAACGTTCCATGCTCCTGGAGGCCGCGTAGATTTATCTTCGCAAATAACATTATATGAAATGGCAGGGGAAAGCAACTGGTTCAGTGGCAGAAGGGTTAACTTAGCAAGCATTGTACAACCAAAGTTACTCACATCAGAGGCTCTCTTCTCTGCAAGTTCCAGCTTTCCCTGAGCTTCCCGCAAGGATTCAGAGTATTTGTCCACCTCCTCTTCAGTGGCTTTTTGCTTTCTTTGCAAATTCGCGACCTCTTCTTCCAGCTGGAGAATCAACAGAGGACATATTAATCAACACACCATCAGGTGACACATTAATCAGCATGAAAGTAGAAACAACTGAACAAATGAAGTGAAGGAGTACAACTGCTTTTAATCAATATTTTGGAGTTAAATGCCAATTACAACATATAAATAGGTTTAAGTTTCCCACTAGGGATTCAAGAGTTTGCAGATGCTGGAATCCAGAGCGACACACACAAAATGCTAGAGGAACGCAGTAGATCAGGCACCATCAATAGAAAGGAATAAAAATTGATGCTTTGGGCCAAGATCCTTCATTGGGACTGGCTGGAACACATTAAAAGCTGGAGGAACTCAGTTGGTCAGGCAGAACCTATAGAGGGATATAGACAGTCAATATTTTGAGTCAAGACTTGAAATGAGGGCGAAGGGTCTCAACCCAAAACATCAACTGTCCATATCCCTCCACTGATGCTGCCTGACCCATTGAAAGCCATCTGTTTTTTTTTTGTGCTGCTTAAATGTTCCACTGCTACTTTTCTAAAATATTGTCTTGAAGGTATTGCTCGATACACTATGGTTTAATATCAAACCAGATGTCAGATATCAGAGGTCTCAATGGCTGTGAGCAATGAAAAGTAACTTTATCATGTAGGTGATGTTCACAGAAAGTTGCAAATAGAATACCACCTGGTCAAGATTCACTACATACTGTACAGAGTGACAGGAGAGAAAATGGAAAGAAAATATTCCAGTTAATCTGGAGTTAAAGGATTATTTGTCCTCAAAAATCTTGAGAGGAAATACATTAAATAGAACCATGGGAAAGGATGTAGGGGGAATTAGCTAAAACCAGCTAGATTAGAAACCAACACCAATTTAGTTCTTCAGTAGTTAGGATTGTATCAAAGATTATATTATCACCTAGCTAGGAGTTTAGAAATTGTAACTGGGACTTTATTTTTCCAGTCTCCTGTGGACGCCGCGAATCCCTAGCGTTTTCTTCTCGGGTAACCCCAGACTTTCATTTTGAGACCAACAAAAAAAACTTTAAAAGGTAACAAAGTGTTTCACAATGTAAGACAGTAAACTACTTAATTAGATTGACTCGGATAGGAGTCACCTTTAGCGGCATTAAGGAGGCATCTTTTACTGAGCCCCAATGACAACAAGGAGTCGCAGTTCCCAAACTAAACACAGCAGATTCTGCAGATGCTGGAAACCTGGAGCAGCACGCACAAAATGCTGGAGGAACTCGGGAAGTCAACGCAAAATCCTGGTTAAACCTGCTGAGTTCCTCCAGCATGTGGCGTGTGGTGCAGTTTCCATCCCGTACTACCGATATTTTAGTCAAACGGGAGCGAGGGAGGTGCAAACAATGACATATACTGTAACCCCAATTTAAATTATAAAGTCATCCGGAGAATGGACACTACGTCAGGTCTGGGGGTATCGACTATGCCTCTGCACCCTTCGGTACACTTAGAATGACACCCCACCTGTTTACACCTGTCTTCGGCTGCCTTCTTCTCAAATTCTGCCTGATCAGCCTTGTCCATGGCATTTTCTTTGTCCAGTTTCAACATCTGCATCTTCTTCTTGAGGGCATCCATGGTGCTGCTGACTCTTTGTTAGAAGTTGCTTGACTTTAGACTGGAGGAGAAGCGTCTTCGGCTCTCGCTGGACGAAGGAGCTGTGCTCTGGACCCAAGCTAGACTGAGGACTCCCGGCGTGGCTCTGCGGGAGAAATAGAATATTTGCGTTTGGTATGGAGGTGGGGTAGGCAGGATTTCCGGAAGAACAAAAAAAAAGACAGAAATGGAATGGCTTTTTAGGGAAGGCAGAGAAAGCGGGATGGTGAGTGTGAGAGGGGCGGTGCTGGCGCGTTGCTGGGACGGATTGTGGGCAGCAGGCGAGCTGGCCGTCTTTGGAAGTGTGAGTCAGCCTCAGCCAGCGAGAGAGAGAGAGAGAGAGAGAGATAAATAGATAAGGAGATATGGGAGAGGGGGAGAGAGAGAAAAAACGAGAAAGAGAGGGAGAGGGAGTGGAATGCGCTCGTTTCTCTCTATTCAAATTCATGGCCACAGTCAGCCCCACGGTTCAGACGGAGGGCGAAAATCTGTCTAACGGAAAACGTGGGTGCTGGACTGTCCAGCACCAATAAATGAACCACCTTCGAAACCGAACTTCCTCACTTCTATTTCATCCATTTCTTAATTGAATACTTTTTAAACATACGAAGTTTTCGGTCCATTGGGGTTGTATTTGTGCGTTTGATGGATGCATGTCTCTTGTTGAGATTGTAATCCGCACAGTGTCATAGAGCACTACAGCGGAGAAACAGGCCCTTCAGCCCATCTAGTCCGTGCCGGCCTGTTGTTCTGCCTAGTCAATCGACCCACACCTGGACCATAGCCCTCCACAACCATCCATGTACTTATCCAAATTTCTCTTAGGTGTTGCAATCAAATCTGCGTCCACCACTTTCGCTGGCTGCTCGCTCCAAACTTGCATCATCCTCTGAGTGAAAGTTCCCCTTCAGTTTCCTCTTAAATCTTTTGCCTTTCACCCTTGACCTATGAACCCAGTTCTAGTTTCAGCCAGCCTCAGCAGAAAAAGCCTGCCTGCTTTGACCCTATCTATCTATCATCATCATCATCTATCTATGCCCTCATAATTTGTATACCTCTTCTCCTCCCCTATTCTAACTTTGCCAGATCCTCAAGTCCCAGCAACATCCTTGTAAGTTTACTCAGTTTCAGATAATCTTACCAGAGAGGAAGGGGGCTTCCAGCCCATCTGGTCTGTCAGCAGGAACATATTTCTGATTCAGATTAGTTTATTGTCATGTGCACTGAAATTCCATGTTCACCTGCAGCTCACAGAGTAACAATATGTGTAGCAAGAATAAATATAGGAACCAGCACTGAAACGACAATAGAATGGTGCAAAGTATACTAGCCAATATTTTGCCCCATTCCTGCTGGTTCCTTCCCCTGCCTCCTTGTGACCTGTTCGATTTCACAGCACCATCAAATCCTCTCACTTCTCCTGCCACCTTCCTGTGCTTGGAATGGGTTGCAGGAACCAAATGCCCTGCTGAGCACTTTGATAGTTTGGTATACCTCTGTCAAATCTCCACTCATTCCCCTACGCTCCAGGGATACTTGGGGAGGGGAATCTGTCAGCAGTGGTGCTACCATGTACCTGTTGACCTTTGTCTTCCCAGTCGGTGAGAGAGTCTGTGAATTTTGCTAATCCTGCCCATGTATTCCGAGAATGCTGTGACACAAACCCACTCGGTCACTCAGAATCAGGCTGATTGCCACTGACATATATTGTGAAATCTGTCATTGGTAACAGGACTGTACAGGCATAACAAATTACCATAAGTTACATCATAAATGGTTATAAACGTTTTGTGGAAGAGGAATAGTGAGGACGTGTTCATGGGTTCATGGACCATTCAGAAGTCTGAAGGCAGAGGGAAAGAAACAGGTCCAAAAACATTGGGTTGGGTCTTCAGGCCCAGCTCCAAGATTTAGAACCCGTATCTTCTGCCTGATGGTAGCGATGAGAGGAAGACATGTCCAGGAAAGTGAGGTTCCTAATATTGAATGCCACCTTCCTGAGGCACCACATTTGGAAGATGTCCTCAGTGGTGGAGAGGCCTGACACTGATGGAGCAGTCCGACCCTACAATCCTCTGCAGCCTCTTGGGATCCTGTGCATTGGCATTAGATAGTGATGCAACCAGTGAATATTCTCTATCTGTAGAAATTTGCGAGACTCTTTGGCGACATAACAAGTTGCCTCAAACTCCTAATGAAGCAAAGCTGTTGTCATGCCTCCTTCGTAACTGCACCAATAGGTTGGGCCTAGGATATGTCCTCTGAGACGCTGACGCCCAGGAACTTGAAACAGCTCACTCCTTCCACTCAGTGAGGATTGGTATGCGTTCCCCCAACTTCCCCTTTCCTGAAATCCATAATCACCAACTGATCTTGGTGATCTCACTCACTAACCAGTCTGACAAGACCCATATCTGTCACCCACAACCAGTCCAGCATCATCTGGTTTTCTCACTAACTAACTAACTAACCAACAAAGCATCATCACTTGCTCACATCCTAATCTGGCATCACCACAGCCACTTAGGTCATTTGATAAAAGCTACTAATGATCTCGCAGTTTATCGTTTACCTGTACTGTACTTTCTCTGTAGCTGTTACACTTTATTCTGCATTGTTATTGTTTTACCTTGTTCGAACTCAATGCTTACTGTGTAATGATCAGATGTGTATGATCAGTATGCAAGACAAGTTTTTCTCTGTATCTTGGTGACAATAATAAACCAATACAAAAACTACTTATTCTTTAACTAATCTAGCAGGTCACCATAGTGCAGCTCATTAACCAATCCCTAGCATCCTGCTGTCTATCATTCTATGATGATTATGAGGACACACAGTCCCCTTTTATTGTCAATTAGTAATGCATGCATTAAGAAATGATAAAGATGTTTTTCCAGAATGATATCATGAAAGCACTTGACAAACTGACTTAAAAACTAACAAAAACCACATAATTATAACATATAGTTACAACAGTGCAAAGCAATGTCGTAATTTGATAAGAACAGACCATGGCACAGTAAAAGTCTCAAAGTCTCTCAAAAGTCCCATCATCTCACGCAGACGGTAAAACTCCAGCGCCACCAACTTGCCGATGCAGCATCCCAGAAGCATCCGACCACAGTCCGACTCCGAGTCTGTCCAAAAAACTCCGAGCCTCCGACCACCTATTCGACACTGAGCATCATCTCTGCCGAGCGTTTCAACCCTGGCCCCGGCAACAGGCGATACACAAAGCCGAGAATCTGGGGCCTTCGTCTTCGTCTTCGTCTCTTGTCTAGTATTACCTCACTCATTAAGTAAATAGCCTGGCCCCCGCCTCCTGTTCACTCAATAACGATCTGGCCTAATCCCAGTCTCTCACAAATTAACTGGATTAACACACCACCACTCATTCACTCTCTAAACAATTGTTTATTCTCCTAACACACAGAAACTGGAATAATTGTACTTTTTCTTAAACCCCTTTTTGCACCAAAATAAATTTTTGCAGTCTTTGTTAATGTCCGGCTTTGGTCTGTTTAGGTCTGCTTAGGCAAGGAATGGGTCAGACCTCAATTGGAGTATTGGGCCCCTTATCTAAGAAAGGGAAAGGGGAGGTTCATGAGAATAATCACAGGATTAAAAAGGTTAATATATGAGGAGCGGTTGATGGCTCCGGGTTTGGACTCGCTGGGGTTTAGAACTGATTGAAACCCTCATAAGAAGTGGCTTGAAGTGCGTAGAGAAGTGATGGGCATAATAGAAAGAGGAGGCTGGCAGCTAATTGAATGGTTGATCAGATTAACTCCCCGGGGGAAGAAACTTCTCAAATGCTGTGAAGTTTTTGTTTTAATGGCTCCATAGTGCTTACCATGAAGGTAGCTTTTGGAAAAGGCAGTTTACGGAGGGTGGGGGGGGGGAGGGGAGAGGTAGTGTTCACGAACTATGTAGCAAAAACCTCAAAGGGAAAAATGGTGACATATTTATTTTTTCTTTATGCCAATTGAATCAGATTCAGAATCAGAATCGGGTTTAATATCACTGGCACATGCCATGAAATTTGTTACCTTTGCAGCAGCAGTACAATGCAATATATGATAATAAAGAAAAATACTGAATTACAGTAAATCTATATATTATAATACCTAAATTAATTAAGTAGTGCAAAAACAGAAACAAAAAAAGAAATGAGTAATATTCATCAGTTCAATATCCTTTAAGAAATCAGTTTGGCAGAGGGGAAGAAGCTCTTCCTGAATCACTGAGTGGTGCTTTCAGGCTTCTGTACCTCCTTCCTGATGCTAACAATGAGAAGAGGGCATATCTTGGGTGATGGTGGTCCTTAATGGCAGACACCGTCTTTTTGAAGCACTGCTCCTTGAAGATGTCTTGGAAACTGCAGAGGCTCGTACCCGTGATGGAGCTGACTAACTTGGAACTCTCTGCAGCTTACTTCGATCCTGTGCAGTAGTCCACCCATACCAGATAGTGATGCAGCCAGTTAGATTACCCTCCATAGTACCTCTGTAGAAATTTGGAGTGTTTTAGGTGACACAAGAAATCTTCTCAAACTCCTGATTATTTATAGGTGCTGTCTTGCCTTCTTTATAGCTGCATAAAAATGTTGAGACCAGGTTAGGTTCTCAGAGATATTGACACCCAGGAACTTGAAATTGCTCACTCTTTCAACTTGTGATCCTTAATGCGAGTTTCCACTATGCACCCCATCTGGCTCAAGATGATCGAAGATGATCTGGGACTCAGGACAGCTGGCACTTACAGGATTCCCTGTGAATGCAGAGCAGCATATATTGGCCAGAGGGGGTGCACGCTGGAAACACACATCAAAGAGCACAGAAGGTGTATCTTACCTTTCTTGAAATTAATCTATTTCCTTACCTTTCATAAATTTTAAAAACTCATAAGGCAAACCTAACAAATTTCTGTTAAATAACTGGCTTAAGCCAAAATGGGATTTAATTTTTCCAAAATAGTCTCGGTAGATTTAATTTAAATTAAGGTTGTAAATTGATTTTAATTAATGCTATCTACAACATGAGAATTTATTGATAATGTTGAATAGTAAAGTTACTAAAAACCATAAGCCAAAACAATATGAATAAAAATATAGTCTAAAATACAATTTTATACAAGACTTTGGAAAAACATTTTCTTACTAAGTGACATGATCAGGCTCAAATATTGGCCTAGCATGTCAAATTTGTGCTTGTTTTTTGCTGCACAAATACTCAATTGTGGGTTGAACTTGAGATAAGTACACATGGATTTCATCTTCAACTGAAATGAGGTGATTTCTATCCTTGCTCTTGATGCTTATTAAACAAGAAAAAGCTTGCTCACACATGTAAGAAGTTGAAAACTGCAGCAAAATGTCCTATGAATAATAGGATACTCTTCTTCCACAGAAATCCAGAACGTGTCCAGGGTCAGGTCAATAAATCCCATCTTGAGTGCATGATCAGAGTGCAGCTCACAAAGTTTTTCCTCTTCTCTCAAAGTCAGGTTCTCAGGCTGAGCAGAAGATTCAGAGAAAGGGCCCCTTACCCAGTCATACACTTGTGTTGAAAAGGCGGAAAAATATTGTTCAATTTTGTTCCACAGTTCTTCCAGGTAGTTTTCAATAAGACTCAAGACTTTCTGATATCTTTCCTTATTCTCAAGCCCAAGCAGCAGTGGAACCATTTCAAGGTTTCCTTTTGCAACATGATTTCTCCTAAGATTCAGTTTCCTTTTAAATCCAAGAATCTTGTCACTTGAAGTCAAAACATTTTCTCCAGGGCCTTGCAGAGACTTGTTCATCTGGTTCATATGATGAAAAATTCACATTCTCGAGTGAACTGGTCTTTGATTAGTAAAGTTAACCAATTTTGTAGCATCATCTAGAACGTTTTTTTTCATTTCATCTCCAAGAGTTTTTGATGTTCGCACATCTCGGTGAAGAAAGCAGTGTGTAGTGATAACGTCAGGATTTTCTTTTATTACAAGAGAAATGAAACCTCTCACGGAGCCAACCATTGATGGGGCACCATCAGTACAGATGCCAGCACAGTTTCTCCCAGACAGACCTTCTGTTTCCAGATATGAAGACAAAACATTAAATACATCTTGGCCTTTGTTTGTTTCAGGCAGCTCTTCGCAATAGGAAAAGTTTTCTTGAATTTCACCATCACTTACAAAATCTTACAAATGTTACAATGTGGCATTGCCAAAATCTGTTGACTCATCAGCCTGGATAGAGGAGCTGCTGTTTTTCAGTTTATTACACAAATTCTCTTCAGCATCATGTTACATGTCATCAATACGTCAACTTATCATACTGTTTGAGAGTGAAACTCTTTCAATTCCTCATACTGCATTTGCCCAGCATTTTACCCACCATAATTTTATATGCCGGCATTATTACGTTCTCGCCAACTGTGTGACTTTTCCTTTTCTGGGTAATAAGTTGCTAAATAACTTGCTGCCTGAGTATTTTACTTACTGTGACTTTATTAACAAATGCTTTACTCTGTTTTGAGATTCCAATAGCCGTTTAAAATAATCAGCACTTTTATGTGTCATATGGCTGTGATTTGCAGTTAAACGCCTTTTCAATTTTGCTTCAGTCATTGCTAAATTTGTAAGTTGTTTGCCACGGACTAGGCACAATATAATAGGACAACTTGGATCACCAGTCCATGTAAAACCCATTGATATGTAGTTTTCTTTGTAAAGATGGATTTTTTGTGTCTGTTGTTGGACTTGTGCTGTGAAATGACTCAGAAGGTTGTGTTTTTTCATCATTAACCTCATCAGAATTGTCTGTAGAACTAGGTCTAGAATTCTCCTCTTCCATCTCACACCTCCTCTTCAAAAATCACCACAATGAACCATCAGACATGCCTGTAACATCCTTTCTTTACAATGAAAAGTTCTCTCAATTTTCTAATACACTGGGTGAGTTTCTTTGCTCCTATAAGTCAGTCAGTAGCACTTAAGGGGAAGTTGGGGGAGGGAGAGGCTGAAGTCACAATCCAAGTTGGCTGAGTCCATTCAATGCTCGGAAATCACACTTCACACTCCCCATCAGCCTGCCGTCCTCCCCTCTGTGCAATACAGCACTCACCAAATATCAACAGCCCCTCTACCTTGCATCAAATACTGAGAAAAGACTTAACCAGATAAACACGGTCCTACTGTGCACTGCCATACTGGGCTGAGAGACCTCTGATGAGATTGCCAATTGCGAATGAGGCTGCTCGGTCACTGCCCACCACTGCAAGTGCTAGTATTGTGCATTGCTCGAAGTTCAAAATCAGATTTTTAAAAAATAATCATCTCTCACAGAGCCCTAGGGTTCCACTGAACCCTGGTTGAGAAACTCTGCTGTAGAGACTGTTGTGTTTGGAAAACCCAGGAGATCAGCAGCTTCTGAGATACTCTGATCCCATCTGGCACCAACAATAATTCCATGGTCATAGCCATTCAGATCATGTTTTCCCCAATCTGATGTTTGCTCTGAACAACAACTGAAGCTCCTGATCATGTTTGAATGCTTTTATGCATTGAGTTGCTGCCACATGATTAGCTGATTAGATCTTTGCATTAATGAGTTATACAGGTGTATCTAATAAAGTGGCCACTGAATGTATGTTGTAAACTTGAATGTGTGTCACATTCCAGAATACTCCTAAATTTGACTACTGAAGAATCAAACAATATTTTTATTGCAGGTGTTAAAAAGTCCCTTTCCAAATATTCCAAATATTTAAAACATTTGCATATTCCTTTTCAGAATTTCAGTATTCAGAATTTCACATTTTGTGTAATGCTGGCAATCTTGTATTTTCAGGGGGAACTTTTATAAAACAAATTCATTTGTGGCGTCCTTGTGCCATGGGTTTATGGAGTCATGAAAAACCAGAAATACCAAAGGTGTGACACATGATGAAAGACGAGAACCAGGAGATTGTTGCCATTCACGTCAAGAATCCAGACCCATTGTTG
Organism: Mobula birostris; assembly: GCF_030028105.1. NCBI lineage: Eukaryota > Metazoa > Chordata > Chondrichthyes > Myliobatiformes > Myliobatidae > Mobula > Mobula birostris. Next base: position 29,046,130 of record NC_092372.1, on the reverse strand, counting down.
ACTCGGCTCATGTATCAGGGAAGTTAGCCACAAATATTCTCCTGTTTTGTCTGATCTTTGTACAAACACACTTTTAATCACAGGTTTTAACTTTGACATTCGGAGGGTTATTAGTTAGTGATCCTTTTGTCACCAACAATTTACTAGCTCAGGGAGGTTCACAATATCTGCTCTGTTCTTAATGCATTAAAAATAGCATAAAGAAAATATCCTCAGAAAGCTTGTCAGAATGGACTTGAAATCCGAAACTCACTACGCATGACTGAAAGGAAGGAATTTAAAAATGTCACTGCAACTTTTTGGATCCAATAGAATCTTAAACAATTTCAATTATGTTTTATGGACTGTTTTTTGGATTTGTTACCAAGCTGAAACTTAGAAGTTTTATGGTGATTTAATGTGAATTTAAAATATCTTTACCCAGAGTTCCACTTATTCTATGTTGCCAAGTAACATTAAATCAACTGTTTACAAACGCTGCTAAATTAGGCACTTTCTACATTTAAGGACATTCATGGAAGCTGTTTATTAAATAGGCAGCACAATTTGTTTAACTAGTGCCAAAACAGATGAGATCTATTCCAATTCCTTAAATTTAATAAGTCTGATAAATAGACACAGGGACAGACAAGCAATCCAGAATAAACCTCAATAGCAATGGGTTTCATATGTCTTAGAGATTTTCTGTTATTTCAATAACTGTGGAATGCTAAAACTGACCTCAATAATTTCAAGTTAAGAAAGAGGAGTTGCAGTTTCTGTTTCTGATTCAGAATCTAACAATTCTAGCTGGAACTACATGAGTGAACATTGAGTCCAGCTCAAGAGTTCAGATAGGGTGAGGAAAAGATCTTAATTTGTCACATGTACATTGAAACACTGAAATATACCATAAAATGCATCATTTGTCTCATTGACCAACATGAGTTTGTGCTGGGGGCCATGTTTCTGGTGCCAACATAGCATGCCCACAGCTTACTAACCCTCACGTCTTTGGAATGTGAGAGGAAACCAAAGTAACCAGAGGAAATCCATTTTGTCTCCATGCCTTAAAGGTCATTTATGCCTTCTCTCTCTCTCTCTCTCTCTGTGACTTGCTGAGTATTTCTAAGATTTTATTTTGCTGACATTTAAGGATGGCATTCCACCAATAAGCAGGATATTGGCACAAAAGAGGTCAGTGCTGTATGGCAGCAATGCACAATCCGCTGGTGGAACTCAGTGAGTTAAGTGCAGGGTTTTCTCCCAGAACGACGACACTCCAGTTCCCTCCTCAGATACTGCTCAACCCACAGAGTTCATCCAGTGTATATTGTATTGCTCCAGATCCCAGCCTCATGTGTCCATATCGTTGAATGGCCTGTTGGGATTGTGACTGATTACTGCTTACTCACCCTCCAGTGAAAATATTAGTGTAGGGTGTGGTAGGGAAGGGAAGTCCTCAGAAATAGTTGAGATCATCTAGCCTATGGTTAGGACTAAGTATGGAAGATCTGTCACACACAGTAGTTAGGCAACAGTCTGATACAATTAATGCACACTCCATGCTACTGAGTATGTCTTTCTTGTGCCTTAGCGTGCTGGACAGGAATACTGTAAACTCTTTACGGTCAGGCTAGTGATTATTAACCATCTTTCCAACTATAATCAGGTAAAGGGGGGGTAGTGGGGGAGTGGTTTGCATAGATAAGGACAATAGTTGGCATGGAGCTACTGGGTTGAAGGGCTAGTTTCTGTGCCCACCACTCCATGACCCTTGCCATCTCCACCCTCTATGCAGCCATGAAATTGGTTTTCCTGTACTCTGAATGTCACTTGGAAGACGCTTGGAGAGGAAAAGAGAATCAAGTTACACTCTGGAGAAACTTCAATGATCATTAAGCATGGATCTGCAGGCTCCTATACCTCCTCCCTGATGGTAGTAATGGGAAGAAAGCATGTCCTGGATGGCAAGTGTCCTTAATGATGGGTACAACCTTCTTGAGGCACATCCTCTTGAAAATTCCTCAGATTCCTAGTGCCTGTGATGGAACTGGCTGAGTCAACAACCCTCTACAGCCTCTTGCGACTCTGCGTGTTGGAGAATCCATACAATGTGGTGGTGCAACCAGTCAGAATGCTCTCCATGATACATCTATAGGAATTCACTAGTGTCTTTGGTGACAGACCAGATCTCCTCAAACTCCTACTGTAATGGACCAGCTAATGTGCCTTCTTCATGATGACATCAATGTGTTGGGCCCAAGATGGATTCTCTGAGATATTGACACACAGGATCTTGAAGCTACTCGCCCTTTCCACTCCTGACTCCTCATTGAGGACGGTTGCATGTTCTCCTGACTTCCCCTTCCTGAATAGATCTGTACTACCACCACTAATCAAGTTAGCCATGTCCAAAGGGAGACAACTGTAATCTGGCCTAACAATCAGTAGGTACAGTGGATTCTGGTTAATTGGTTAATTGGGGAAGCCGCTTATTTGGGACAACCCTTAACGAACAAAAACAAATCGAGAAAATAGTTGGGATTGCCTTTGTTCATTTGGGTCACTATGCCGCATGGTTGGACAGGAGACTGTTGCCAAACGGTTTCCAACTAGTGGTGGTCGTGTGTACTGGTATGGCTGTTAGATGCTACAGTGTGCTTGGAGCGAACAGTTGTTAAATAGCATCAGCTACATACGCTTGTGTTATGTTATCAATTCTGGCCGCCACATGCCAATACAAAAAAGCAATTATTTGGGATAATTCTGTTTTTTTAATTTTGACTTAAAAAAAATTCAGACCTTAGCCAAGATGTCACAAAAAGATTTGACATTAGCCAAAAAAATTACTTGAGGTGACTGCACTGATTTTGTTCATTCACAGTCAATCAAAAGAACATGGCAGCATACACTGGATGAATTTCTCTGCGATAATAATTAGGAACTAATACACAGTTTTATAGTAGTAGTGGTAGTGTTCCAATTTGTTCTGTATTTTATTTAAATACATAACTTGCTACTCAGTTAAATGGTAACTGTTGCTTTTACACCTTTTTAAATATTTCCATGGAAGTTCGGCTGATTGGGGCAACACTCACAAAATTCTGGAGGAACTCAGTAGATGAGGCAGCATCTATGGAAATGAATAAACAGTGAAGGGCTGAATGGCCTACTCCTGCACCTATTGTCTATTGTCAACATTTCAGGCCGAGACCCTTGTACAGAACTGGAAGGAAAGGGGGAAGACACCAGAATAAAGAGATGAGGGAGGTGAAGGAGGATTAGGTAGAAGGTGATCGGTGAAGCCAGGGGGGGTGGGAAAAGTACAGTGCTGTAAAAGAAGGAATCTGATAGGGGAGGAGAGTGGAACAACGGAGAAAGGGACAGAGGAGGTGCACCAGGCGGAGGTGATAGGACAGTGAGAAGAAGAGTTAAGAGGCCAGAGTGGGGAATAGAAGAAGGTGGTGGGGCACAATTGCCAGAGGGAGAAATCGATGTTCATACCATCAGGTTGGTGGCTACCTAAACAGAATATGAGGTGTTTGCTCCTCTACCTTGAGAGCGGCAAAAGTCGAGGGCATGGACTGACATGTCAGAGAGGGAATAGGGATAGGAATGCTTGGCCACTGGGAAATCGCACTTTTGGCAGGTGGAGCGGAGATGCTCAAAAAAATGGTGCCCCCAATTTATGGCAGGTCTCACCAATGTAGCGGAGGCCTCATCAGGAACACTGGACACAATAGCTGACTCCAGCAGACTTGCAGGCAAAGTGTTGCCTCATCAGGAAGGATCGTTTGGAGACCTGCGAGGAGGTGAATGGGCAGGTGTAGTACTTCTGTCACTTGCAGCGATATCTGCCAGGAGGGAGATTAGTGGGGAGGGATGAATGGACAAGGGAATTATGGAGGGAGCAATTCCTGCAGAAGGAGGTGAATCGGGTGGGGGGAGATAAAGATGAGTTTGGTAGTAGGATCCCGCTTAAGATGGCGGAAGTTGTGGAGGCTCATGGTTGGTAGGTGAGGACAAGAGGAACTCTATCCTTGTTAAGGCAGTGGAAAGATAAGATGATCACAGATGTCTGGGAAATGGAGGAGATGTGATTGAGGGCAGCATCAATGTTGGAGGAAGGGAAGTCCTGTTCTTTGAAGGACAACACATCTCTGATGTCCTGGAATGGAAAGCCTCAACCTGGGAACAGATGCGGCGGAGACGAAGGAACTGAGAAAAGGGAAAAGCCGTGGGAATCCGTAGGCTTTTTAAAAAGATGTCAGTAGACAGTTTGTCTGCAGAGATGGATGCATGAAGCAGCACCAATGTAGGGCAGGAAGACTTGGGGAGATTTACCAGGTAGGCTTGGAACATGGATTGTTCTACGTAACCAACGGAAAGGGAGGCCTAGCTGGGCCCCATGTGGGTGTCCTTCAGTTTGCAGGAAGTGGGAAGAGTCAAAGGAGAAATTTGGTGAGGACCACTTCTGCCTAACAGAGGAGGGTGGTGGTGGAGGGAAGTGGTTGGGTCCTTTATTGAGAAAGAAGCAGAAAGCTTTAAGGTGTTTTTGATGGGGATAGAGATGTATATGGACAGGATATCTATGATGTAAATGAGGTGACCTGGGCCAGGGAATTGAAAGTTGTTGAGGAGATTGAGAGCATGTGAAGTGTTGCAGATGTAGGTGGGAAGGGACTGAATCAAGGGGAGGGAATGGAGTCAAAGTATGTGACACGGATTCAGTGGGGCAGGGGCAGGCAGAAACAATGGGCCTAGCCCTACAGTCAGGTTTGTGGATCTTGGGTAGGAGGTAGAAATTAGCAGTGCAGGGTAAGGGAACTATGAGTTTGGTAGCAGCGGATGGGAGTTCTCCAGAGTTGATGAGGTTAGTGATGTTGTTAGAGATAATGTTCTGACAGTCCAGAGTAGGGTCCTTTCAAGGGGTACGTAAGAAGTGGTGTTTGGCCTCAGCAAGGTATAGGTCAGTCTACCATGCTACAACAGCACCCCTTTGTCTGCGGGTTTGATGGTAAGGTTGGGATTGGTGTGGACAGAGTGGAGGACAGTGCGTTCAGAGGGCATAAGGTTCGAGGAAGAAAGAGGGGTGAAGTTCAGCCAGGTGATGTCTCCTCTGCAACTAGAGATGAAAAGGTCCAGAGCAGGCAGAGAACCAGAGTATCCAAGAAGCGGAGGGAGGTTGGAGATGGGAGAAGGGGTCGTTGGTGCAGATTGGAGAATTCCTGCCAAAGAAGTGGGCTTGGTGACAGACAGAAGAGGAACTTGGTGTTGTGGTGAGAGCAAAGCTTGCCAAGGTGCGGGTGAAGACGAGTCAAGGTAAGGCCCTTGCTGAGGACAGAACTTTCCACCTCAGAAAGGGGAAGGAACGGTGAAGGCATGGCAGGGATTAGGGTGGGGGGGGGAAGAGCTGCTGGCATCAGAGGAGGGGGGAGGGTTGAGTTGTTCAGGGAAGGTAGGGTGGGATGAAGGTGGAGGCTCTGAGAACCCAAGAGGTAGAGGGGGAGGCTGACAGACCCAACGCTGGAGGGTGGTGGTGGGGGAGGGGGAGCCAGGAGGCCCAGCGTCAGCAAGAAAGGTCTCAGCCTGAAGTTTAATTGAGGAAGTGTTTAATTGGGCCAAAATATACTGGTTCTGATGTGTCCCAATTAGCAGAATGCACAGTATCAGCAAAAACAATTATCAGGCCAACTGGTATCTCTGGAAGCAAAAGGACCATATTGACCTTCATCAGAGGGCCACAAGTATTTGCCATCGTTACATTTTCTGTTTATGATAGTTCATGTAGAAGTGACTGTGCCCAGTTCTTGTAAAGATTAATTCTGCATTTTCACTTTGAGAACATTCTCTATAGCTAGTGTGGATTTGCTACTGGATTAATGGGACAGATTAAGGCCAAATTTAATAGCCTGGCATTCAGAAAGTACTATAGGCTCTCAATAACCGGAGAATTATGTATCATCCCACAGTCAATAACTTTGATGGCCTTACACATTCATGCCAATAGCATGACAATACCTTAATTTGTGGTGTGAACCTGGTAAGTCTTGCTAACAAGGCAAACTCTATACTTCCTCCCCAAAGCTGAAGACTATCGGCAAACCTAAGTAGTTTCACAACCAAAACAAAGTCCTGTAGCTCAAAGGCAAAAGAGATCACAAATTACTGGAAGCTAAAGAGGTCAAACCAAGAGAAGGTGTAGAAGGTTGCATGGAGGGATGGATGGATGGATGGAAGGACAGGCTCAAGGAATATGGGCAGTAAGAAGTGTTTTGGGTTATCTGAGGCTATAGATGGCCAAGATTTTTTTTTTTTGGTCTTGGACCTGTCACTCATAATCGTTGTACCATGACACTACAATAGCCAAACCGGGAAGAGGGATCTTGCTTGTTCATGGCACCCATGGTTGGGCAATAAAAAGAACAGTAAGCAGGCTGCAGTGAAGCCCACGGGGAATAGATGGGCCAAAACAAGACCGTAGAACCTATTTGGCTTTCAGGTTTCCTAGCTGTCAAAGCTTGCAACATTTCCGAAGGAATCATAAAAAAATATATATTATTGACATCTAACCCGGAGTAGGATTCAAGATCAGATTTCCCAGGATATCAGGAGAATTGGTTGAGAACTCAAAAGCTGTGTTGAGGTTTCACCTGGAATCTTGAGACTTCCCTTCTACTGAGAAATGCCAGCAATTCTGTACAATATACAGCTTTGTGAATCCACTAAAAAAAAAAACAAAAATGTGTCTGGAAGAGGTTTTAAAAATTCTTGGAATTTAATACACATTTGATGGGAAGAAGTGCAGGTCTATGGGAAAAATTCCAGCAAAGTTGACCAACTGTTCTCTCAATTGGGCTATACTAGGGATTGGGCTATACTGAGTGACCTCCTATATATTATACAGTTTTATTACTTCCGTTCCACTTCTTCTGTTTTCCAGTTCAATGCTGACTGTAAACCTGTCAAAGCAGTTTTCATATTTAAGCTTGGTAGATTTAAAGGTTCAGCACTCTTCAGGAATGTAGGTCCCTCCCTAACAGCAGGAGACATGGAGCAACTTTAGCTTCTCCTGTTCGGGCACAAGTCGCTGTTAAATCATAATCTGGCATTTTACTTGCCATTCAATTAGTCGGGCCATTGTGAGGCATGGAATGGAGCCATCCAGACCAGGAAATCCTAGATTTGATTTCCAGTCTCTGAAAATCCAGCTGGGTGGATCAAGTGACACAAGTAGCCTGAGTTTCCTTGGGTTAGGGTAGGAGGGGCTGGAAACATCTATTCTCATTTGCTAGTGAGTGGCTAGTAAGGGGGATCGAGTGACTCAGAGAGGAGAGAATTAATTTCAGCTTCAACATCCCTCAAACAAGATGTTGATATCAAACCCTCACCAGGGTAGAGCTTTCAACAGAGACTGATAGCTGAAGGGAACAAAAGGAATTGGTTTCAAGAAGTGTTCAAAGTGTAACTATTCTCCTTCAAAAGATGGCAGAGGATTTTCATCGTGCTAATGGAAAACCTTGAGTCAAAGACCAAGTCAGACAGAATGCCAAGAAGGGAGAGTTTGTTATCTATAACACGACTGTGTTGCTTTCTGCGCACCATAAAGTTCATGACCATTTATGGCAAACTACCTGCTCATTTGTTGTAACTGGGTTGCAGATGAAGATTACATCTACATTTAGCATCGATCTGCTCAGCAGCCAAACATGATGTAAGCTTCATAGCAGAGCTGCTGAAAAAACACTTAACTAAAATGGCATTTCAGTCTATTTTTTTTAAACAACATTGGCAAATGTGAATTAGATCAGAATTCACACCCTATTCTGCAGTGGTTTTTCTTTCACTAATAATTCAAGATGGTTGACTAATGCATTCTTGGACTTCAAATTTATTTCAATTTTTTAAAATGCAAGTAAACTTATACATAAATTGTAGATTTAATCCAGCTAGAGAAAGCTGATTATGGAGCAGAATTGGGAATGAATTGCCCAAGTCAAGGCATTACTATATTTAATCTAACTAAAAGATAAATTTTATCAGAAAGTCAGGTAAATATACTTCATATTTAGGCAAAACGAAGAGAAAACAAAAACAAAATGCTGGTGCTGGAAATCTGAAGTGGAAATGGAAAATGTTGGAAGTCAACAGGCCAAGAAACAATATTAAAGAGAGAGAAAAAGAGGTAACATTTCAGCTCTGTGAAAAATCATCAGTCTGAAACTTTGATCCTGCTCCTCTCTCCCCAGATGCTGATTGAACTGCTGAGTATTTCCAGCATTTTCTGCTTCTATTTTGTATTTTAAGCACTGCAGCAAAGTTAAAGGAAACCAAAATCTATGCAATGGAGAAACAAGGCATGGATTAGAATTGGTAACAAATAGTTCAGCCAGGGTTGAGACAGAGGGACTAATAATTTTGGTTTAAAGGGAGGATAAAATCCACTTTTGGTTTTCTTTTGATCATGATTCAATAACACTGTTTAACAGATATTAGGAGAAAACCTGGAGGCAAATTAGTGAGATACCACATAAAGATTTGAAGCTGCATCCACCCCGCACCATAGGGATGGAGGGGAAAAGGTTCGGAAATGGACTAAAGGCAAACTATAATATACTGGCATCACTGATGCATCCAGGGGTTCGAGTAACAATCACCCACTGATGTCAGGCTTTGTCCAACATTAGTGTCCAGAGAGCTGCCTCCTGGAAAAGATCAGAGACGGGGTTCCGGAAAGGACCAAGAACATGAGCAGACTCATTGAAAAACCCAGAGATGGGGACAGGGTCATGAGCAACTCCTTCTGAAAGTGGTGAGGAAGACTGAAGCATCGAGGCATATGTGCAGGTCAGCGGTTGCTTTTAATGGAGGTCATGGGGCCTGTAGGCCGGTTAGCAGCATTCAGACCTGGTGTGGTGATCACCACAGAAGGACTGAGTTCATATGGCCACTCTCATAAAAAGCTGATGGAAAGAGGTTTTCAATATTCTGAGATTGATTTGATTATTGGACTGTACCTTTTCTAGGTCTCCTTCAGTTTTCTTTCTTATTGCTGACTGGTAGTGGGTGATATGTTACTTTTTATGCAAGGGAGAAGTTGGGGATTTGGGGTCTGATGTTGGTGTTTTTCAGCGTGGGCAAATCTGTTAATTTTTGTGTGTGAGAGAGGGTTTGTGGATTTTGATACTATTGTTGCTTTTTTTTAAAACGAGGGTGGAGCTGGGAATTTGATGTTAAGATCATTCTTTCGCAAGTGAGGGGTTGGGGATTTGGAGTTTGTGGTTTTTGGGGGGTGTGGATGATTGTTAGTTTTTTGTGCGGGGAGGTGGGGGGTTTTGGGGTTTCTGAGTTTTGTTTCTTTTTCATGTCGGGGGGGGAAGTGATGGGTTTTCTTTTCATCAACTCCCATGGTTTTTCTGTATTTCATGGTTATCTGGGGAAGACGAGTATCAGGGTTGTATTGTACATGCATACTTTGACAATAAAATGAACCATTCATGCCTTAGTTATTAAGGTAACATTGAGTTTATGACAAGGATTTGAAGAGCTAATTTTTGAATTGAATGCAGAAACACACAGAGAGAATGCTGGAGGAACTCATAAGGTCAGGCAGCATCTATGGAGGGGAATAAACAGTTGATGTTTCAGGCCGAGACCCTTCATCAGGAGTGAGATGCCGGTAAATTAAAATCAGTGTCTATTAATAGAACTGTATGCGTGTTGACATCTGGTAGATGGGATGCCTTCCAGACCATTGAGTGCGGTGGGAGCAGATTGCAGGACTGGTCTGAATCTTCCAATTCTCCCTAGGTACAGGGTGATGCTGGAAGGACTGGCAAATGCAATACATTACATTTGTTAGTTTGGGCATCACACTTTACAGCACCAGGGATTGGAAGTTTGGGGGACAATTTCTACTGTTATAAGTTCGTCCAGTGAATGCATGGGTTTCCTCCCACATTCCAAAAAAAGTTGCGTAGGTTAGGATTAGTATGCTGTGGACATGCTATGTTGGTGCTGGAAGCATGGCCACACTTGCAGGCTTTTTCCACCACATCCACTGAGCTGTTTGCTGATGCAAATGGTGCATTTCACTGTATGTTTCGATGTACATGTGATAAATAAGCTATCCCTTCTTTCTCTTGTTAAATGGAGCTGCACTGAGAACCTAAGTTAGCAAAATCCATGAATGACAGATTAGTACATCAAGTTAATCAACATAGTTGATTTTTGAGTTGTTTTTCTTTAGACGAGGGGAGAGAGCGTGAATGTGATCAAGGACACATATGGACTTGTGTTAGTTGGTTGATTCAAGTCTCACATTAAAGGACGTGAACAAAGTTGAAAGACAATGGACTGAAGTGGTCAAGAAATTGGCCTCAGAGAAGGAAGACATCTAGTAATGGTTGTTTTTCATCCAGGGAGCAGCAAAATTAAAAAATCAACATTTCAGTAGTGTCCATGCTGGGTCCAGCTTCTAATTTTGGAATATGGTGGTGGTTGGCATCTGCCTCTCTTGAAGGACAATGGGTGATGATCATCATCACAAGCCTAGGCAGAAGGTATGGAGATCCTGAGGTGCCCAATCGTCAAGATGCCCCTCTCAACCTCGCGAGTGTAGTGCAAAGGAAAGCTTATGAAGCAATACGTTTGGCACCAGCTTGGCTGCAGGGAGGATGTTCAGTGAACTCCAGCGGCCTTAGGGGTCCACTCTGGGTTTGTTCTCTAGGTTTACTCCCACAGCCTCCATCTCTCCTGAGGCTGCCCGGAAGGTAGTGGGGTTATTTTCCCATAGCTGGGAATCAGGTTGATGAGCACCAGGGCACATCCACACACACCAGAGGGCTTGCGTGCTGCGTGTGCAAGGGGCCAGGCCGCCTCCCGTCCTCTGTAGTTCAGCCTGACTCTGAAAGGAGTTCAGTTTCTGTGTGTCGCCAGCGAGGAGGCACAACATGAGGCTTTGTACTGGAGAGGATATGTACTGGCAGGGAGTGACTTACACATGCAGTGCTCCTTTTCGCAAGACTGTTAGCTAGCGGTGGAAGCAGAAGGTGAGAGCGACAAGCATGACCCACTACTCTATCACACTAGACGCGTCACAACAACCATTTTGGTAGAAACAAGTAGTTTAGAAGTGCTTGTGCAAAGTAGCCAAATTGTGTGGATGACACAAAGTGGGAGGGTTATACATGAGAAGACTCTTAGTGGAAAAGCTAGACACGTGGCAGCTGGGATCTAATGTAGAGAAGTGTGAAGTGAATCATTTTGGCAGGAAGATTGAGAAGTGCATATGTAGGTCAAATAAAACCATTTCAAACAGGATGCAGCCATGCAAAGCACATGAGTCTTTAATGGTAGCATAGCAAGTGAGCAACAGAATTGGAATTATTTGGCTTTATTGAGAATGACAGAATATAAAAGCAAAGTAGTAAAGCACCATCCCCTAATGTTGCACATTTAATGTACTGTAGATGGAGGAAGATTGAGCAGATGACGGGGACGTATCACATCAGCTGATTACACAAGCAACAAGCAGGCTAAAGACAGAAAGCTGTCAGTCAGGTAATCGCCCGAGAGCGGAAAACAAACTGGTGTTCAGCCCTCTGGTCTGTGCCAGCCAGGATTCCACCCCGAGCCTATCCCGTCTGTCAGCCTTTGATCCGTCTCCCGTTCTTCTCGCTACCATCGGGCGGGAGGCGCAGGAGACTCGGGTGTCACGCCGCCGGCTTGGGAAGCAGCTGCTGCCCTGCAGCCACTGGGCTCCTGGACCAGCTTCACTCGTCTCAGTGCTGAACTAACTCTGCACCTCATGTTCTCAGTATTATTGCTTACTTTTTAAATTATTTGCATGATTTCAGATTGGATGTTTGTCAGTATTTGTTATGTGTGGTTTTTCCTGTACTGCATTGCATTTTATTTGTTTTTCTGTGCGTGCCTGCAAGGAAATGAATCTCAAGGTCATACATATATAGTATACAAACTTCGATGATAAGTTTAGTTTGCACTTTGAGATGAATGTTACAGTGAACAAGCAGAAAAGTACCTTGAGGCCAAGACCAGGTCAACTACCACACCCTCACCAAATGAAAGAGCAGCCTCTGGGGAATACAAAATGTGTTCTTGCTCCCATCTCTTACATTCTCACAATCTGCAACACACTAGCTGAATATATTAGATACAGATTCAATTGTGGCTTTTAAAATTCTTAAGTGGATAAATACTTTATAGAATAGAGGAATGGGACCCTCTTGAATATTTTTCAAAAGCTAGTAGACATGCTGGGTTAAATGGCTGCTCCTGTGATATGAGGCACTCACTTGTATGATTCTATAACAGACAGGCTTGCATTTATACCTGCAGATCCCAATGCTACTCACCTTTGGGTACCTCCAACTTGCCCTTAGTGAAGCAAAATAAAAATAATTCACAAGATACAACCCTTAGTGAAAACCAACTTTATTCACCAAATGAACCACAAAATAAAAACACAAGTAATCTTCCAAATTGTACTGGAAAGTTGGTAGTCATTAAATGTTAATATTAGAAGCACATTGTATGAAAATAAAGTGATATTTAAAGGCAATGGAGCTTAAGTAACAAGTTAAGTTTGCAAGATAAATGTGAATGTGAGGCAGTTATGCAAAATAGTTGATGATTTACCATTTGAAATGTTCTGGGAGAGGCCTGAAAACATGTGTGTTTCCTGTGGCATAATAGAGCACTTGATAAAAGTATTAGACACAATTGCCTGAAATTCCCATTAATGGAGCATCGTAAACAAATATTAAAAAGAAACAAATTGTAATATTAAAGATTTGCACACAGATTGCCCTATGTTATTGCGATTTAAAGGTTCACTTATTTAAGATACAGATACAAGCATCTGAAAGTACTATGCCCAATGCAGGAAAATATTATGGCTTCTAGTTAAGAAGAGACCAAGAACCCAAAACTAATTGGTAATATATTAAAAGGTAAATTTTCTTTTGGTTAGATGCTGAACATGTTTCACTGAACTTGCAATTTAGTTATCTTATTTAAAGCCGGACAGAATAAAAATTACAGGCAATACCTCACAATATTTTCAAAACAAAATAAATTTGCAGAGTCCAGTACATTCAAACTCTGAATTCTTTAAAGATATCTCTGTTTACTGGAAACACAGCAACTTTACAGGCCAAAACGAGATTAAACATTTTGATTTTAAAGGCACCCTGCTGAAATACTGCATTATTCATGTACATCTGGTTAAAATATAGAAAAAAAAGTTAGGAAGTAACACTAATTCCCCAAAAACACAGCATTTCTGACCTGATTTAACACAACATTACTGTTGCTGTTATAGGGAGGGGGTTTTCCATTATGGAATTTTAATGATATGTATCATTTAGCCTCTAAAATCTAAAATTAATGTATGTGGCACACACTTCATCATCCCCTATTACTGCTTTAATTCACTGGTATCGTTGGCTTTATACCATTATATTGGGAGGTACGGCTCTTGTGCATTATCTTTGGAATTTATCAAATATATCTCCTGACTTCCTGGCTTCATAAACTTTAAAAAATATATCATACAAAGGCTTTACAGCAACATTTTCAATGTCATCAATACTGCAACCACTCATTTCAGTCTCATACTATTGCATTCATACATGCAGACATTAATTATTCCCTTCTATGCACAAAATGTGTTAAACGTGAATGAACATGTGCAGATCTATAGAATGCAGAAAAATTTAGGAAATGGATCGCTTATTGCACCTTTTGGGGAATTATGAACAAGCTATTGCATGAACATTTCAAAAAAAAAAATCTGGCCACAGATTTATCTGGATTAGATCCTTTGCTGTTGATTAATGAACTAGATGCATGGCCAGGATTAGCGGTTAGCTTGTTTTAACCAGACTGCACTTAGTTTTCCTCTTGGTCACAAAGTTCTGAAGGAAGGAATCTATACTGCTGCTGACGGATGAGTGCAAGTTTCTTACGAGCATCTTCGAGTTCCCTTTCCTTTCGCAGCATCTCCTCCTGGGCCGCAATAATCTGCGAAGGAGACAGCTGGTCACTTCGAGCACAGCAGACACATGCAATTCTTCATTCCTCATTTTTACATTCAAGTATCTTGGCATGGACTGAACTTATCAACCCAAAATGCTGGGAAAAACTCTGCAACAGTAGGAACGGCAATGTGAGCAGTTCCTCTTTTAATAGCTGCTGCCTGAATTGCTGAACCTTTACAGTGTTTTCAGAATTTACTTCAGATTTTCATCATCTGCTTTTATGATTTCCAGTTACACCAGAAGTAACTGCCCACTATTCATTGTTTGAGATGTTGTGAAAACACTAGATTCCTTTCCCTGAACCCCAATAGTGTAGCAGCTTTTGTTTTAGGGCAATCAAGCAGCTTTGTGGTCAATTTCTGCCAATATAAAGTATTAATCTGTGATAAGACGGCTGAACGGATCCTGACCCGGATCTGGGCCGTACCCTCCAAATATCCGGACCTGCCTCTCGGTTTTTTTGCACTACCTTACTTTCCATTTTTCTATTTTCTATTTATGATTTACAATTTAAATTTTTATATTTACTAATTTTTACTATTTTTAATATTTAATATTTGTAATCCAGGGAGCGGGAAGCGCAGAATCAAATATCGCTATGATTGTATGTTCTAGTATCAATTGTTTGGCGACAATAAAGTATAAACTATAATTTTTACATTTATTTAACTAAACTAATGAAGGTCTTTAATGAAAGGCCTAGATCGAGTGTTTGTTGAGAGAATGTTTCCTATAGTGTGGGAGTCTAGGACTAGAGGGCACAGCCTTGGAATAGGATGCCCCTTTAGAACAAAGATGAGGAATTCCTCTATCTGTGGAATTCATTGCCATAGACACCTGTGGAGGCCAAGTCAATGAGTATATTTAAAGTGGAGGTTCATAGGTTCTTGATTAGTAAGGGCATAAATGGTTATGGGGAGAATCCAGAGATTAAGATGCATGGGTTCCACGGCGAATTGGCTGTTTGGATTCAGAACTGGTTGCGCGTAGAAGACAGAGGTTAGTGGTTGAAGGGACTAATTCGAGCTGGAGGTCTGTATTTAGTGGAGTTCTACATGGATCTGTGCGGGACTTCTGCGATTTGTGATGTATACAAATGATCTGGATGAAAATATAGATGGGTGGATTAGTAAATTTGCGAATGATACCAAGTTTGGAGGAGTTGTGGACAGTGCAGAAGATTGGCAAAGAATTAATACGATATTTTGCAGATATGGGCTAAGAAATTGCAGATGGAGTTTAACTCAGATAAATGTGAGGTGTTTCACGTCAGTAGGGCAAATGCAAGGAGACGGTACACTGTAAGGGCAAGGTCCTTTACAGTGAGAGATGGTGGGATCCAAGTTCATAGCTCCTTAAAAGTGCCTACACAAGACGATAAGGTGGCTAAAAGGCTTATGAAATGCTTGCTTCTATTAGTTGAGGCATTAAGTTCAAATGTCAAGAGGTTATGTTGCAACTTTATAAAACTCTGGTTAAGCCACATCTGGAATATTGTGTACAGTTCTAGTCACCTGACTGTAGGATGGATGTTGAGGCTTTGGAGAGGGTGCAGAAGAGGTTTACTGGGATGCTGCCTGGTTTAGAGGGCATGTGCTATCATAAGAAGTTGGATAAACTTAGATTTTCTCTTAGAGTGTCAGAGGCTGAGGGGAGATCTGATAGGGATTTACAAAATTATGAGAGGCAAAGATAGAGTAGACAGAGAGCATCTGTTTCCCAAGGTTGAAATGTCTAATACCAGAGGGCATGCAGTCAAGGTGAGAGGAGGTAGGTTCAAGGGGGATGTGAAGAGTAAATTTTTTCACTCAGAAAGTCATGGACACCTGGAATGCACTACCTGGTATGATGGTAGCAGATACATTAGATGATTTTAAGAGGTATTTGGATAGGTAGGGTAGTTGGAGGGATGTGGACACGGTGTAGGTAGGAGGAATTAACGTTTGAGTGTTTTTGATTTGCTTTTTAGCTGGCTTGGCACAACATTGTGCACCAAACAGCCTGTTCCTATGCTGTACTGTTCTATGTTCTAATGTAGTTGAGAGGGATAATAAATCAGCCATGATGGAAAGGTGGAGCACACTCGATAGGCTGAAGGGCCTATTTCTTCTCCTACGTCATATGGTTTAAATACCCTTTGAGATTTTAATGAATATCCTTTGGCTTATTAGCTGTCATTTCCAACACAATCCACTCACTCACCTGAGCAATACCACCAACCATCTTATTCTTGACGACCACATTTTCCTCTTCATGCTCATTGAATGCTGCAGCCTTCTGGGCGGCTTTCACGAGATTGTCAGATGCCCTCTTCACAGCGTTCCCTGCGGTCTGTAAAAGAGAATCACCAAGTGATCATTCAAAATTAAAGTGTAGTTGGGACTAGAAGTTCGCCAGATGCTGCGGACAAAAGACTATTAAGTGTTATAAGACCACTAAATGGTTGCCTTGTATGATAAATGGATTCTTGGCCTCACAATCTATCTTGTTATGATCATGCATTTATTCTTTACCAGCACCGCACTTTCTCTGTGATTATTACACTTTATTCTGCTTTGTTATTGTTTTACCTTGCTCTACTTCTGCACAAACATTATTCAAGACTGTCATGGTACACATGATAAAATAAACCAATTCCTAGAACTCTATACTATAATTATTCTGAAAATGTCTTCCTGAATAATACATATGTGAAGCAAAAAGGTGCAATAAAACATGAATAAATGCAAGACCATTGGAATTTATTGTCATGTATTGTCTTGTAAAGTATGGCGAGCTGTGGGTACAAAGACAAACATCACAGATACGTGATCCAGACAACACCCAGGACAGGTAGTTTATTAATAATTTATGTACAATTTATATGTCTGTGTGCTGTCTGTATTTATACAACTAAAGCTGATCTTTGATAGTGTACCATATGTACTGAATGTACTAGTGTAGTGTTGGGATGAATGAATAGGGTGCATAAAGATTAAGGTGTCAATAGTTTACCAGGTATCTGAAAGCAGTGCCTTCTGATACGCTTACAAGACCTGGACCATCTACAGCAGGAATCTTGCGGTGCTAGGAAGTCATTACTAAAGTGCATCAAAATCAGAATCAGGTTTACTATCACAGGCAAATGTTGTAAAATGGTTAAATTAAATAAGTAGTGCAAAAACAGAAATTAAAAAAGTAGTGAGGTAGTGTTCATGGGTTCAATGTCCATTCAGAAATCAAATGGCAGAGGGAAAGAAGCTGTTCCTGAATTGTTGAGTGTGTGCCTTCAGGCTTCTGTACCTCCTTCTGGATGGTAACAACGAGAACAAGGCATGACCTGGGTGATGGGGGTTCTTAACAATGGCCACTGCCTTTCTGAGGCATCACCCTCAAATTGACTAGAAGGATTAATGAACCAATGCTAAAGTCTTATCCAGATTCATATTCATTTATTTATCACATGTATATGGAAATATACAGTGTAATGTGTCTTCTTCCAGCACTGAGGCCCTAAACACAAATTGGGATACTTTGGGCCATGCTCATTGTTTGCATTCCTGATCCTATTTTGAGCTTCATTACTTGTTCAAAAGATTCAAGGATAGTCTTAAAGCTTCCTTGGGGAAAAAGATACAATATTTCCACTGACACCTGAGAATCCGTGACTTATGACTGCTTAAAGTGGAGAAAGAGCATTTGGGATGGTAAAATGAAGAGAGACTGTGCATCGGGTGCTTACAAGAACAGGAGGGATGTATCACTTCAGGAACTACCCATGGAGGAGTCTGTGGTTCTCAATGGCCTCATTAATCACCTAAGAACCCATAAAACCAGAGTGGAAGCAAGTCATTCTCAATCCACAGAGAATCTTAGTAAGAAGGATAAATTATTCTCAACGCTAATTTGTCGAGAATGTTATTGAAATTGACAAATTGTATATACTCTTAGTGGATGTTGGATTTTATTTTCCAGCATGTGTGTTTTCTGCTAATTTAAGGATCAGGAGAGGTACTACGATTAAATTCCATGACTTTTCACAATATTGCAGTGCAATATTTTCTTAAACTGAGAGAAAATCTCCAAAGATAAAGGAGTTATGTACATTGAATGAAACACTTATTAAAGTGCTTGACAACACTTGATATCTGGGCTACTGATAGAATTTGTGTATGTCACCAGTTGAGTGTTAATATTTGAAATGGTGTAAATTGTATTTACTGCAAAAGGCCTCTACCCTTTTCATACCTGAAGTCTCTTCATGGCTTCTGAATCCTGATCAGCCTTCACCTTGCAGGCCACTAACAGCTGAGCTGTGGACGCCGCCACCTGTTTGGCTGAAGAGATGAGCTTCTCCTCACTGGCGTGACCTTGAACAGCTGCATTGGCCGCTTCACACAAACTGCTTGTAGCAGCAGCCACCATCCGAGCCTATTAAAGCAGGTATGTTACATGTCTGAGCTTGAAACAACAGCATCAAAACGCAAGAACTAAATAGGATCATCTGCATACTAGTATTTGAGTAACTTAAGTTACACAGAGATTTCAAAATCCTTTGCAATTGCTTAAATAG